>NC_053497.1:14359593-14692093 GCF_905171775.1 Rana temporaria
AATGGAACAAAAGCACCTTACTTCAGGGGGGGAAACAAATGGATGTACTTTTGCAATGGACGGTCGTATGTCTGGGCCTATTTATGCCCTGGGCGTATCTCACTAATTACGCCGGGCCTAGTTCCTATTTCACTGGTTACGCCGGGCCGAGTTCTGAGCATGCGCAGAGAGGCGCTGACCATAGTCAGCGTCATGCGCATGCGCAGTCCGGCCGGCCCTTCATTTGCATGGGGTCACGGCTCATTTCAATGGAACACGCCCACTTCCTTCCCACTTTCAACTACGGCGGCTTACGCCTCAAAATTTACGTTGCGTCGGCGCAACGTTGTGCGGAAATACTCTGTGGATACGGTACTTGCCTCTCTAAGTTGAGCCGGTGTAACGTAAAAGAGATGCGCTACGCTGGTCTATATATGCGCCGATGTACGTGGATCTGCCCCTGTAAATATAATAAATAGTGGGGCAGATTCATCAATGGATACGCCGGCGGATCTCCTGATCCGCCGTCGGATCTGTGAGACCCGACGGTCGGATCTGTGAGATCCCACCGTCGGAGCTATGCGACTGATTCATAAGAATCAGTTCCGCATAGATCTCCCTTGGATCCGACTGGTGTAAGTGACTTACACCAGTCGAATCTTAGGCTGTAATCTCCCGCCGGCCGCTAGGTGTCGTCGCGATTTTTTACCCGTCGCATATGCAAATGAGGAAAACCGCCGATTCACGTCCGTACGCCCGCCCCTCGCTCGTTTTCTACGTCGTTTGCGTTCGGGTTTTTCCGGCGGATAGCTACCCCTGCTTCTATGAGGGGTAGCTAATGTTAAGTATGGCCGACGTTCCCGCGCCGATTTTTAAATTTTCTACGTCGTTTGCGTACCGCGATCGGGAATACCGATGGCCGCAAACGACGTACCCGCCGCAAACAATGACGTCGTAGCGACGTCATTTGGAGCATGCGCACTGGGCTTTTTCGCCCTGGCGCATGCGCAGTTAAATCGGCGCGGGAACGCGCCTGATTTAAATTGTACACTCCCCCTAGCCGCGGAATTTGCATTCCGCCGGGGGGAGTTAGGATCCGACGGTGCAGTTTGCGAGGTAAGTGCTTTATGAATCATGCACTTGCCTCGCTAAATTGCACCGGCGGATCGTAAACCAGGTAGATCTAGCGGATCTAAAGATCCGCAGATCTACATGAATCTGCCCCAGTGTGTTCTGCATTGACTTCAATGGCATGCAATACCGCATATGGCCAGAGGTGGAGGGGGCGCCGGAGAGCCTCGGAAATACTTGGAGACTGCTCTGAGTGATTCTGAGTATTTCCGAACGGCTCCGAACCGTTCCAAGTGTCACCAGTGCCCCTGCACCTCTGGCCAAATGCGGTACTGCACACCCCATTAGCTTGAATTCTGCTCGTTTTGCAAGACAACACTCGCAAACCGAGTCAGAATAACAAAAAAACAAAAGTTGCTCGTCTTTCAAAATGCTCGTTACTTGTAAACCAAGGTTCCATTGTATGTGTGTGTGTGTGTGTGTGTGTGTATATACAGTATGTATATATATAATATTGTATATGATTAAAAAATATATAAAACATAATAGATTATAATTTAAAAAAATATACTGTAAATTTTAATATTAAATGGTATAATGGTGCAAGAATAAGAAATGCAAATGTGTACGTAACAAATACATAAAATGTTATAATTAGTGTTGAGCGGAATACGCCATATTCGATTTCGCGATATATCTCGAATATATAGTCGAATATTCGAGATATATTCGCTAAATTTGAATATGCGTGATATTTTATCGAAATGAAATGATTGCGAAATTTCGACAAATGCGGAAGGAGCACTCTGATTGGCTCAGAATATTCGTGATATTTTATCGAAATTTCGCAAAATGCGAATGCGATATTTATTGCGGAATTTCGACAACTGAAATTAAATGAAACTGAAAATGAAAAAAAATGAAACTGAAAAAATCGCTCTGATGCGGAAGATAGGGCGAAGAAAATAATCGCGCGATATTCCGATTGCCGAATAATCGCATTGCGTACAAATGTTATAAATGGAGTTGCAGTTCAGTGAGTAAAATAAGTATTTGATCCCCTTAGTACTTGGTGGAGAAACCCTTGTTGGGAAGCACAGAGGTCAGACGTTTCTTGTAGTTGGTGATCAGGTCTCCACACATCTCAGGATGGATTTTGCTCCTCTCTTCTTTACAGATCTTCTCTAAATCCTTAAGGTCTCTTGGCCGTCTCTTGGCAACTCAAACCTTCAGCTCCCCCCATACATTTTCTATAGGATTAAGGCCTGGAGACTGGCTAGGCCACTCCATGACCTTAATGTGCTTCTTCTTGAGCCACTCCTTTGTTCCCTTGGTGGTATGTTTTGGGTCATTGTCATGCTGGACCGATCACTCACTGTGTTCATTCATACCTGAAGCATAGTAAAGTGTGTTTTTTATGTGTCTGCTTGTGAATGAACAGGAAGCCTCTGGTCAGAGCGCTTCCTGTTCATTCACTGTCCTTTGCAGCTGAAGCTGAGGGATGGAGGAATCTGTTCTCAGTGCCTTTCTCTGTCTCAAAAATGAGACATGAGGGGTCTGCTAAACCCCCCGATATTTAACTAACACCCCCCCCCCTTACAGCATTGTGAAAAAATAAATGAATACAAAATAATAAAAAAAGATTGTAAAAAATTGTTTAACCCCTTCAATACCGGGCTTTTATACCCACCTCCATACCGGGCTTTTATACCACCTCCATACCGGGCTTTTATACCCACCTCAATACCGGGCTTTTATACCCACCTCCATACCGGGCTTTTATACCCACCTCCATACCGGGCTTTTATACCCACCTCCATACCGGGCTTTTATACCCACCTCCATACCGGGCTTTTATACCCACCTCCATACCGGGATTTTATACCCACCTCCATACCGGGCTTTTATACCACCTCCATACCAGGCTTTTATACCCACCTCCATACCGGGCTTTTATACCACCTCCATACTAGGCTTTTATACCCACCTCCATACCGGGCTTTTATACCCACCTCCATACCGGGCTTTTAGTCTATGGCTGAGCCCAGGAGCTAACACTCTAATGTCCCCACTATAGTCTATGACTGAGCCCAGGAGCTGACACTCTAATGTCCCCAGTGCAGTCCTATGGCTGAGCCCAGGAGCTGACACTCTAATGTCCCCAGTGCAGTCTATAGCTGAGCCCAGGAGCTGACACTCTAATGTCCCACTATAGTCTATGGCTGAACCCAGGAGCTGACACTCTAATGTCCCCACTATAGTCTATGGCTGAGCCCAGGAGCTGACACTCTAATGTCCCCAGTGCAGTCTATGGCTGAGCCCAGGAGCTGACACTCTAATGTCCCACTATAGTCTATGGCTGAGCCCAGGAGCTGACACTCTAATGTCCCCACTATAGTCTATGACTGAGCCCAGGAGCTGACACTCTAATGTCCCCAGTGCAGTCTATGGCTGAGCCCAGGAGCTGACACTCTAATGTCCCCACTATAGTCTATGACTGAGCCCAGGAGCTGACACTCTAATGTCCCCAGTGCAGTCTATGGCTGAGCCCAGGAGCTGACACTCTAATGTCCCCAGTGCAGTCTATGGCTGAGCCCAGGAGCTGACACTCTAATGTCCCCACTATAGTCTATGACTGAGCCCAGGAGCTGACACTCTAATGTCCCCACTATAGTCTATGACTGAGCCCAGGAGCTGACACTCTAATGTCCCCAGTGCAGTCTATGGCTGAGCCCAGGAGCTGACACTCTAATGTCCCCACTATAGTCTATGACTGAGCCCAGGAGCTGACACTCTAATGTCCCCAGTGCAGTCTATGGCTGAGCCCAGGAGCTGACACTCTAATGTCCCCACTATAGTCTATGGCTGAACCCAGGAGCTGACACTCTAATGTCCCCAGTGCAGTCTATGGCTGAGCAGCACAGGAGCTGACACTCTAATGTCCCCACTATAGTCTATGGCTGAGCCCAGGAGCTGACACTCTAATGTCCCCACTATAGTCTATGGCTGAGCCCAGGAGCTGACACTCTAATGTCCCCAGTGCAGTCTATGGCTGAGCCCAGGAGCTAACACTCTAATGTCCCCACTATAGTCTATGGCTGAGCCCAGGAGCTGACACTCTAATGTCCCCAGTGCAGTCTATGGCTGAGCCCAGGAGCTGACACTCTAATGTCCCACTATAGTCTATGGCTGAGCCCAGGAGCTGACACTGTAATGTCCCCACTATAGTCTATAGCTGAGCCCAGGAGCTGACACTCTAATGTCCCCACTATAGTCTATGACTGAGCCCAGGAGCTGACACTCTAATGTCCCCAGTGCAGTCTATGGCTGAGCCCAGGAGCTGACACTCTAATGTCCCCACTATAGTCTATGGCTGAACCCAGGAGCTGACACTCTAATGTCCCCAGTGCAGTCTATGGCTGAGCAGCACAGGAGCTGACACTCTAATGTCCCCACTATAGTCTATGGCTGAACCCAGGAGCTGACACTCTAATGTCCCCAGTGCAGTCTATGGCTGAGCAGCACAGGAGCTGACACTCTAATGTCCCCACTGCAGTCTATAGCTGAGCCCAGGAGCTGACACTCTAATGTCCCCAGTGCAGTCCTATGGCTGAGCCCAGGAGCTGACAATCTAATGTCCCCAGTGCAGTCCTATGGCTGAGCCCAGGAGCTGACACTCTAATATCCCCAGTGCAGCCTATGACTGAGCCCAGGAGCTGACACTCTAATGTCCCCTTTACAGTCTATGGCTGAGCCCAGGAGCTGACACTCTAATGTCCCCATTGCAGTCTATGGCTGAGCCCAGGAGCTGACACTCTAATGTCCCACTGCAGTCTATAGCTGAGCCCAGGAGCTGACATTCTAATGTCCCACTGCAGTCTATAGCTGAGCCCAGGAGCTGACACTCCAATGTCCCCAGTGCAGTCCTATGGCTGAGCCCAGGAGCTGACAATCTAATGTCCCCAGTGCAGTCCTATGGCTGAGCCCAGGAGCTGACACTCTAATGTCCCCAGTGCAGTCTATGGCTAAGCCCAGGAGCTGACACTCTAATATCCCCAGTGCAGCCTATGACTGAGCCCAGGAGCTGACACTCTAATGTCCCCTTTACAGTCTATGGCTGAGCCCAGGAGCTGACACTCTAATGTCCCCACTATAGTCTATGGCTGAGCTCAGGAGCTGACACTCTAATGTCCCCATTGCAGTCTATGGCTGAGCCCAGGAGCTGACACTCTAATGTCCCCACTATAGTCTATGACTGAGCCCAGGAGCTGACACTCTAATGACCCCAGTGCAGTCTATGGCTGAGCCCAGGAGCTGACACTCTAATGTCTCACTATAGTCTATGGCTGAACCCAGGAGCTGACACTCTAATGTCCCCACTATAGTCTATGGCTGAGCAGCACAGGAGATGACACTCTAATGTCCCCTTTATAGTCTATGACTGAGCCCAGGAGCTGACACTCTAATGACCCCAGTGCAGTCTATGGCTGAGCCCAGGAGCTGACACTCTAATGTCTCACTATAGTCTATGGCTGAACCCAGGAGCTGACACTCTAATGTCCCCACTATAGTCTATGGCTGAGCAGCACAGGAGATGACACTCTAATGTCCCCTTTATAGTCTATGGCTGAGCCCAGGAGCTGACACTCTAATGTCCCACTATAGTCTATGACCTTGTATAGCGCTTTTCTCTCTGAGGACTCCAAGTATTGGAGATGGCGTTAGCCGGGAATCGAACCCGGGTCATCTGCTTAGAAAGCAGCTGTGCTAACCACTGCACCACCAACGCAAAGGTAGCATGTATTGTGGGAGGAAACCGGAGAACCCGGAGGAAACCTACGCAAGCACAGGGAGAACATGCAAACTCCATGCAGATAGTGTCCTGGTCAGGATTTGAACTAAGCACCCCAGTGCTGCAAGGCAGAAGTGCTAACCACTAAGCCTCTGTGCTGCCCATATACGGCCTCTGTTCTGGAAGGCCCGCCCCCGCTGAGCGGGGTACATCAGTTATGTCCACTCAAAGCGCCTCCAGAAGAAATCCAAACTTCTCCTAATCTACAATCTATAACACTCCTATAATAAAACACCCCAAATAACAATAAAGAGGGGTCCAGTGGTCCCCAAATTACCAGCACAATGGGGGTAAATATTCTATTTACACTTAGGCCTCATTCACAGGGGGGGTAATAATCCGTACCCCATGGGAGGGCCGCGTGTACCGCAATGGGGATGCACAGGTGTTCCCAGCATCCCGTGTAGGCAGTCCCATTGCTGTCATCTGGGGTGCAGCGGCTGTTCCCAATGTGACATCTGTGTGGGTGCCGGTGCACGGCCCCGAACGCACCCAGGGTGCGTCCGCGCAACTGAACCCACATGGATGTCCTCTTTGGGGTAATTGCAGCCCCCATACAGGGTACAGATTCATACACCCCGTGTGAATGAGGCTTTGGACTTCTCCATGAAGAAAATCACTGTTGGGAAGAGTTCTCATTTCTCCAGCAAAGAAAGCTGGAAAGACTCCTCCCATACCGGCCTCCAACCTCCCCATAGCCGGTCCAAACCACACCTTAAAAACATACCGGCCTCCAACCTCCTCTCCTCGCCGGTCCAAACCACACCTTTTTTTTAAATCCACTTTATTTTTATATCTTTTCTTTTCTTATTTCATACATAGATATGCCTATTCGGCATCCATTTCATTTTATTTGACATACATTATACCACATTTTTATATTCATATACTACTCCAGTGTACGTATATACCTATGTAGGATAAAGAGTTGCGACAATTTGTGCGACGCAGAGACAGATACCGCCGGAACAGATTAAATCGCCCTCTCCCGCTGATCTCCATCTATCTCCCCAATGTCTTCCACCCACTTCCTACGGCTTCTAAGGGAAGCATGACTCTGAATTGTTGCTAACAGTCCCTCATATATTTTTGTTATGAGTCCTCTCCGAGCTTCTGCTTGCAGAACCGTCGTCATCAAAGGTGACGGTAAAGTCACCACCAATGATCGTGTTTGTTGTTGTTTCTGTAGAGCATGCCGGAGCTGGAGGTACTGATAGAAGCCCCGTGGGGCTAATTGGTATTCTCTACACAGCTGCTCGTACGTTTTCAGTACCCCACCCTCGTACACCTGTGAAAAGAACACACACCTTAAAAAGATACCGGCCTCCAACCTCCTCTCCTGGCCGGTCCAACACACACCTTAAAAACATACCGGCCTCCAACCTCCTCTCCTCGCCGGTCCAACACACGCCTTGAAAATTTGATGTCGATCGACAATACATTGATGAAACATAATCACCTGTAAAAAAAGTGACTGAGATGTTGGTGGTAAACGGCCTGCTAGGCCCGGGGGGACCCGAGTCCTCCGAAAGCCGCCTCATATCCAAGAGTGTAAATGTAGACATTAAGCTTTAAGGTTAATCAAAAATGTCACATTCTAAAGGGAAAGGTAGAACAAGGGGGAGGAGGAGTATGGAAGAGGGAGAGAGGGAGGAAAGGAGGAGGGGAGGTTGGAGGTAAGGAAGGGGTGTGGGGGTTCCCCCAAACCCTCACTCCCCTTCTTTCTCCAAACTTCGCTCCCCCTTCCTCCCTCTCTCCCTCTTCCATACTCCCCTCCCCCTTGTTCTACCTTTCCCTTTAGAATGTGATATTTTTGATTAACCTTAAAGCTTAATGTCTACATTTGCACTCTTGGCAACTCTTGGATATTGGACGTCATATTTGCCCAGCCAATTAAATGGGGCAGAGGTTGGTACCAGGAAGTCACCCGGGCAAAAGTGCTATGAAAAGTCAAGATCCGGTTTAATGGCGGTCCTCCTTGGTTGCCCTTCGCTTCTTCACTAGCTGGAATAATTTCCGTAGGTGAAGACGGGTTACTACGAGTTTCAACATTGGGATCAACAGCCAGTGTTGCCCTTTGTTGACCAATGACGGAATACAATAGCATATTGATGTCATCGGTCACTGGTGACATAAGGGAACTCGGTAGTGGGAGGAGACCACCATTCTGTGGGATGTCGTTGCTGTGATCCCTAGGAGGTGCGACGCTGGGAATGGGAACGTCAGTCTCCTCCATGGCGCTCGCTGCATTTTTCCTTGATGGTGGAATGATGACATCACTCGGTGGCAGTCTTTTGTGGGACGATATCCCTGTGTCCGACCTCCATTGTTGCTTGGTGCTCCTTTATTTGCTGTCTTAGCCTAGCACTAAGGGAAGCTCGAGGAGATGCAACTCTGGAAATGGGAATGGCCGCCTCCTCCATGGTGCTCGCTGCATTTTTCAGATGTTGGTGGTAAACGGCCTGCTAGGCCCGGGGGGAACCGAGTCCTCCGAAAGCCGCCTCATATCCAAGAGTTGCCAAGAGTGGAAATGTAGACATTAAGCTTTAAGGTTAATCAAAAATTTCACATTCTAAAGGGAAAGGTAGAACAAGGGGGAGGAGGAGTATGGAAGAGGGAGAGAGGGAGATAAGGAGGAGGGGAGGCTGGAGGTAAGGAAGGGGTGTGGGGGTTCCCCCAAACCCTCACTCCCCTTCTTTCTCCAAACTTCGCTCCCCCTTCCTCCCTCTCTCCCTCTTCCATACTCCCCTCCCCTTGTTCTACCTTTCCCTTTAGAATGTGATATTTTTGATTAACCTTAAAACTTAATGTCTACATTTCCACTCTTGGCAACTCTTGGATATTGGACGTCATATTTGCCCAGCCAATTAAATGGGGCAGAGGTTGGTACCAGGAAGTCACCCGGCCAAAAGTGCTATGAAAAGTCAAGATCCGATTTAATGGCGGTCCTCCTTGGTTGCCCTTCGCTTCTTCACTAGCTGGAATAATTGCCGTAGGTGAAGACGGGTTACTACGAGTTTCAACATTGGGATCAACAGCCAGTGTTGCCCTTTGTTGACCAATGACGGAATCCAATAGCATATTGATGTCATCGGTCACTGGTGACATAAGGGAACTCGGTAGTGGGAGGAGACCACCATTCTGTGGGATGTCATTGCTGTGGTCCCTAGGAGGTGCGACGCTGGGAATGGGAATGTCAGTCTCCTCCATGGCGCTTGCTGCATTTTTCCTTGATGGTGGAATGATGACATCACTCGGTGGCAGTCTTTTGTGGGACGATATCCCTGTGTCCGACCTTCATTGTTGCTTGGTTCTCCTTTATTTTCTGTCTTATCCAAGCACTAAGGGAAGCTTGAGGAGATGCAACTCTGGAAATGGGAATGGCTGCCTCCTCCATGGTGCTCGCTGCATTTTTCCTTGATGGTGGAATGATGACATCACTCGGTGGGATGATGTCACTCTTTCGTGGGACGATATCCGTGTGCCCAACCTCCATTGTTGCTTGGTGCTCCTTTATTTTCTGTCTTATCCAAGCACTAAGGGAAGCTTGAGGAGATGCAACTCTGGAAATGGGAATGGCCGCCTCCTCCATGGTGCTCGCTGCATTTTTCCTTGATGGTGGAATGATGACATCACTCGGTGGGATGATGTCACTCTTTCGTGGGACGATATCCGTGTGCCCAACCTCCATTGTTGCTTGGTGCTCCTTTAGTTTCTGTCTTATCCAAGCACTAAGGGAAGCTTGAGGAGATGCAACTCTGGAAATGGGAATGGCTGCCTCCTCCATGGTGCTCGCTGCATTTTTCCTTGATGGTGGAATGATGACATCACTTGGTGGGATGATGTCACTCTTTCGTGGGACGATATCCGTGTGCCCAACCTCCATTGTTGCTTGGTGCTCCTTTATTTGCTGTCTTATCCAAGCACTAAGGGAAGCTGGAGGAGATGCAACTCTGGAAATGGGAACGGCTGCCTCCTCCATGGTGCGCTCTGCATTCTCACTTGTTGGTAGAATGGTGTCATCACTTGCTGGTATGATGACGTCACTTGGTGGATTGGTGTCATCACTTGCTGGTATAATGATGTCACTTGGTGGAATGGTGTCATCACTTTCTGGTATAATGACATCACTTGTTGGTAGAACGGTGTCATCACTTTCCGGTATGATGACGTGACTTGTTTGTGGAATGGTGTCATCACTTGCTGGTAAGATGACGTCACTTGGGGAAATGGCGTCACTCGGTGGTGGGGTGATGTTGCTACTTGTTGGTCGGCGCAGTCGGTAGAATGGCTTGAAACATATTAGGAGCAGCACCACCAGCATGGTGATAACCCCCAGAAAGCATTCTGACCGGTGCTCAGTAACAATATTAATAAGGACGGGTGGGACTGTGTTGTCTAGGGCCACCCACCCCTTGGACCAGACTGACCAGAGCCCGGTGACAACCCATTGGTCCCAATCACCCGCATTTATATAGAGGGGTAGGATTATGTTCTCAAAGACTGCCCCCCGTCTGTTCCAGATATCGATCAGTAGATAAATCAATCCAATCAGCTCCTGGAACATCATAAAACGTCCTAATATTCTGGCCAGGTGATATTGGCGCAGGATGTATTTCAGAATCAGAAACGTTATCAGGACTGCCAAGCTAAACCAGACTGGAGGACGGGTCAGGGATAAAAACCAGCTGATGGGTTCTAGAGGGTCATTTTCATTTCCTCTCAATGTTTCCTCCACTGGCTGCTCCGTCCTCTTCATGTTCTCCTCCTCCATGCTGGTCTCTGGGGTCCCTCTGATGACATCCCTGGGGACAGCCCATGGATACAGGATCCTAAAAATCAGCGGAATCTTCGCTGGCTGTTGTGGAGTTTCCACAATCAGCTCCTCTGGGGCCCCTCTGATGACATTTGTGGGCTCCTCCTGCTCCATGCGGGTCTCTGGGGCCCCTTTGATGACATCTCTGGGGACAGCCCATGGATAAAGAATTCTAAAAATCAGCGGAATCTTCGCTGGCTGTTGTGGAGTTTCCACAATCTCCTCCTCTGGGGGCCCCCTGATGACATTTGTGGGCTCCTCCTGCTCCATTGGGGTCTCTGGGGCCCCTCTGATGACATTTGTGGGCTCCTCCTGCTCCATTGGGGTCTCTGGGGCCCCACTGATGACATCTCTGGGGACAGCCCATGGATAAAGAATTCTAAAAATCAGCGGAATCTTCGCTGGCTGCTGTGTTTGCACAATCCCTTCCTCTGGGGGCCCTCGGATGACATTTGAGGGCCCCTCCTGATCCATGTGGACCTCTGGGGATTGGATGATGGTATATCTCTGTCCTCCCAAAGAGAGCAACAGTGAAACAATCATAACGAGGATTTGGTTCCTCATTTTTGCTTGTAGAAAATAACTGGCAGGAAATGCCAAGTACTAGTAATAGACGATTAGACAATTAATGCCAATCAATCAATAGACTCTGAATTCCAATCACTGGAGATAATGTGATGAAATACAAATCAATCAGTCAGGAGCTCTGCAAGAGAGATGCTTCTGCTGTGAAGACCTATTGTCAACTGACAGCTCCTCCCCCTGCCGGCTATTTATTTGCTCCAGCAGCTGTGACATCACAAAGCTCTATGTTCACAGTGCAGGTTACCATGGTAACAGAATGTTTGTTTTCTCTCTGTGTGCAGCTATTTTTACACTGCAGGTCACATGACCAGCACTGAGAAAATTGTGTCTGTGTCTGTAAACAATCATTGGTCTCCCTTGCAGCCGATCAATCCGATCAATTCCTTTTATTATTAGATATTATTTTATCTCAATAAATTCCTTATCGTTATTCAGAGATAATCCTGTATTTTATATTAGTGTAATATTAATAAAATGTAATAATTCTGTATGTTTGATTTGTTTTATTATAATTTAATATGAATGATGTTATTATTATTATTATTGTAAATATGAATACACTAATAATATTAGTAATAAGAAGAATAATATTACCAATAAAAATATGATTATTAATTAAATAATGATTTATAATAATCGTAGCACCAAAAAAAAAATAAAGCAACTATTGATGACAATATTAAAAATGATCAATAAAAAAGGAAACAATATCATTGTAATTATTAACTTATAATGGTAAAAATAATGACGGTGATAAAAAAAACAATATTTGTTTTTGTTTATTACCTTTTTCATTATTTTATTTTTTTGCACACTGTATTTAATACAGCGTTACCATAGTAACACCATACTACTCTCAGTAGGTGATCCGGATTTTTTTTTTTTTTTTGTAACCTTATGAATATCTAATAAAAATAACAAAATATAATAAAATAAATAAAATAAAAGGATATATATTTCCCAGATTGATGGGTTGTCCCGATACCGATACCAGTATCGGTATCGGGACCGATACCGAGTATTAGCGGGAGTACTCGTACTCCCGCTAATACCGCCGATACTAAAATAGAATACTTCCCCCCCCCGCCACCAACGCCGCCGCCGCCACGTTAACAGTAGGTACAGGGGACATGGCTGGATATACAGGGGACATGGCTGGATATACAGGGGACATGGCTGCATATACGGGGGACATGGCTGCATATACGGGGGACATGGCTGGATATACGGGGGACATGGCTGGATATACGGGGGACATGGCTGGATATACGGGGGACATGGCTGGATATACGGGGGACATGGCTGGATATACGGGGGACATGGCTGGATATACGGGGGACATGGCTGCATATACGGGGGACATGGCTGCATATACAGGGGACATGGCTGGATATACGGGGGACATGGCTGGTTATACGGGGGACATGGCTGGATATACGGGGGACATGGCTGCATATACGGGGGACATGGCTGGTTATACGGGGGACATGGCTGGATATACGGGGGACATGGCTGGATATACGGGGGACATGGCTGGATATACGGGGGACAATATGTGGGGGACATGGCTGCATATGTGGGGGGAGATGGCTGCATTTGGGGACACCTTTAAAAAAAAGTATCGGTATTCGGTATCGGCGAGTACATAAAAAAGTGGTATCGGGACAACCCTAGCTAGATGCAGATGTTATAGGTCTGACGTTTTCTTTGTCTATATACAACGTGGATGTAATGACTTGTAAATATATATATATTTATGTTATATTTTATAATTTTTATTAGGTAATCGTAAGGTGTAAATTATAAAAAAAAAGTAAAAATAAAAGTTTCTTGTTAGTGTTGGATGGAGTGGAGAGGGATTAGAACTCCTGTCAGGTTTTTTTCCTTTAAAAAAAAATATCGTCAGTTATTTTTTTTTTTTGCTGAGTCGTCGTGAGTTGTTGTTGTTTTTGAAATCTCATTATGACTCAGCAAAAAAAAAAAATAACTGACACTTTTTCTTAACCACTTGCCGACCGTCGACCGTCGAAATACGTCCACAAGGTGGCTCTGCTGGGCGAGAGCACGTAATATGACGTCCTCTCTCCCAGCCGCCACTAGGGGCGCGCGTGCGCCACCGGAGGCGCACGCGCGCGCCCCCCGCTCGCCCCCGACTCCCGTGCGTGTGCCTGGCGGGCGCGATCGCCGCCGGGCACATGCGATCGCTCGATACAGAGCGGGGACCGGGAGCTGTGTGTGTAAACACACAGCTCCCGGTCCTGTCAGGGGGGGAAATGCTTTTCTTCGGTTCATACAATGTATGAACAGAAGATCAGTGTTTCCCCTAGTGAGGCCACCCCCCCCCCCCCACAGTAAGAACACACCCAGGCATACTTAACCCCTTCCCCGCCCCCTAGTGTTAACCCCTTCACTGCCAGTGGCATTTTTATAGTAATCCAATGCATTTTTATAGCACTGATCGCTATAAAAATGCCAATGGTCCCAAAAATGTGTCAAAAGTGTCCGAAGTGTCCGCCATAATGTCGCAGTACCGGAAAAAAAAAATCGCTGATCGCCGCCATTACTAGTAAAAAAAATATAATAAAAATGACATAAAACTACCCCCTATTTTGTAAACGCTATAACTTTTGCGCAAACCAATCAATAAACGCTTATTGCGATTTTTTTTTTACGAAAAATATGTAGAAGAAAACGTATCGGCCTAAACTGAGGAAAAAAAATGTTTTTTTATATATTTTTGGGGGATATTTATTATAGCAAAATGTAAAAAATATTAATTTTTTTCAAAATTGTCGCTATATTTTTGTTTATAGCGCAAAAACTAAAAACCGCAGAGGTGATCAAATACCACCAAAAGAAAGCTCTATTTGTGGGAAAAAAAGGACGCCAATTTTGTTTGGGAGCCACGTCGCACGACCGCGCAATTGTCTGTTAAAGCGACAGAGTCCCGAATTGCAAAAAGTACTCTGGTCTTTGGGCAGCAATATGGTCCGGGGGGTAAGTGGTTAAAGGAGCCACGTCCTGATTTGTGAGCTTTGTGAATTCAGGCTGTAGGATCTAGTGTTGCTCACGAATATTCGCATTGCGAATATTCGACTCGAATATAGCATATTCGAGAAATCGCGCTATATTTCGAATTTCGCGGTGAATATTCGCAATTACGAATATTCGCATTTTTTCAATTTGATTTTTAAAACAGATCACATCCTATCGACGTCTAAAAGCATTGCTGGTATGATTAGAGACCCTGGGCCGAGTAGCTAAGCTGAGGCGATCCTTTTATGTTGCCAAATTGAAAAAAAAAAAATTGCGATTTTTCGCTATTGCGAAAATGATTGCGAATTTTCGATAACTGTGGTAGGAGAACTCTGATTGTCTCTGATGCAAAAGGGGGGGGCTTAGTGTATGTGTATGTTATGAATATTTGTATGTTTGATATTATTTTTTTTTGTAAGAAGGAAAAAATTGCGCATACCTTAAAAAAAGGGGAGAATACAGCAGCAACCCAAAAATGTTATACAACATAAATTAATACAAGACAGAAAATGGAGTCGCTCTACAAGAATAAAAAATATGTCTAGTGACAAGACATGTGGGCAAATTATAAAATAAGCAAGCGCAAATAACTTGTGAAATACACAGTGAAACAAATATATAAAGAAATATAGTCCCAATAATAGAAAAATAATCTTTCATAAAAATGTCTTTGATATGTGAAGTGAAAAAAAGTCCAAAGCATGCAGCATGAACGTGTTCAATCTTCAAGGTGTTTGATTGACAAACGGCTGTGACAGATGGATAGAGTAAAGAATCACCACCAATGCAAAACACTTTTTATTTTCTATTGTAAAATATCAAGAATATTCTGAGCCAATCAGAGTGCTCCTTCCGCATTTGCCGAATATTCGCAATTATTTTGTATTGTAAAATATCACGAATATTCTGAGCCAATCAGAGTGCTCCTTCCGCATTTGCCGAATATTCGCAATTATTTTGTATTGTAAAATATCAAGAATATTCTGAGCCAATCAGAGTGCTCCTTCCGCATTTGCCGAATATTCGCAATTATTTTGTATTGTAAAATATCACGAATATTCTGAGCCAATCAGAGTGCTCCTACAGCATTTGTCGAAATTGCGCAATAAATATCGCATTCGCATGTTGCGATATTTCGATAAAATATCACGAATATTCTGAGCCAATCAGAGCGCTCCTCCAGCATTTCTCGAAATTGCGCAATAAATATCGCATTCGCATGTTGCGATATTTCGATAAAATATCACGAATATTCTGAGCCAATCAGAGCGCTCCTACCGCAGTTATCAAAAAATCGCAATTATTTTCGCATTCGCAATAGCGAAAAATCGCAATAATTTAATTTCGATAAAATATCACGAATATTCGAATTTAGCGAATATATCTCGAATATTCGAATATATATTCGAGATATATCGCGAAATCGAATATGGCATATTCTGCTCAACACTAGTAGGATCAGAATACGGATCTCATAGGGACGCGGCTCCGGGAAGAACATGTCATTGTGAATGAGATTTAACCCTTTCACTACCAAACTATATTCTTCATTTATTTCAACCCTGCCAAACCAAGTAAACAAAAAAAAAAAAAACCTCCCCCTCCCCCACCGCACACATTAACCCTCTCACCGCCAAATAATTGTATCCCCATTTCTCCCCCATATGTTACATTATAAATAAAGGAGATCCTGTTTATAGTTCGTGTTGGATGGAGTGGAGAGGGATTAGAACCCCTGTCTGGTTTTTATTGCTCTCTGCGCCCCCTTTAGGGAGGTTTATTCTCTTCAACTGCCAAATCATATTTTCCTCCTATTTTTAACCCTTTAACTGCCGAGTCAAATGTTTATTCCTTTTAATTTATGAACCCTTTCACTGCCAACCCCCCTTCATTCCTCTAACTCAGTGGTCTCCAAACTGCGGCCCCCGGGGGCCGGATGCGGCCCTTCGCTTGCCTTTATATGGCCCTTGGTTATATGTCACCAACAAAGTGGCACAGTTCCTCCCAATAACACCGATCATGAGGCAAAATTCCTACCAGTGACACCAACAATGAGGCCCAATGTCACCAATGATGGGGCATGGTTCCCCCCAATGACGGGACACAGTTCCTTCCAATAACACCAATAATAGGGCCCAAATGCCACCAAAGATGGGGCACAATTTCTCCCAATGACACCAACAATGGCATTCAGTGACCTCTAGGGTGGGTCAATTCCTCCCAATGACACCAACGATGGGATCCAATGCCACCAATGATGGGGCATCGTTTCTCCCAATGATACCAACGATGGGGCACAATTCCTCCCAATGACACCAACGATGGGGCCCAATGTCACCAATGATGGGGCATAGTTTCTCCCAATGACACCAACGATGGGGCACAATTCCTTCCAATGACACCAACGATAGGGCTCAAATGCCACCAATGATGGGGCACAATTCCTCCCAATGACACCAACGATAGGGCCCAATGCCACCAATGATGGGGCATCGTTTTTCCCAATGACACCAACGATGGGGCACAATTCCTCCCAATGTCACCAATGATGGGGCACAATTCCTCCCAATGACACCAACAATGGGACCCAATGAGACCAAGGATGAGGCATAATTCCTACCAAAGACACCAACTATGGGGTGCAGTTCTTCTCATTGACACAAAAGATGGGGCATTTACTCCAACTGATGCTGGAAATGTTTCTACTCCCGTTGGCCACAGTCCGGCCCCCCTAAAACCTGAAGGACAGTAAACTGGCCCTTTGCTTAGAAAGTTTGGACACCCCTGCTCTAACTTGTTGGTGAGACTGCAGCCTCTTGTTGTATGTTTCTGTACAATGTAAGAGCTCCTGTGCTGCACTGCATGTGGATGAAGCTGGAGTCAGGGGAAGATCTTAGTCTGCCAAAGACAAGCAAGTTCCTCATTGGACCGTTTTATATTTATTTAAAAAAGCCAAAAGAGAGAAAAGTGAATAGTTTGTATAGAGAGGGGAAGATGGGGGGGGGAGGGGCGGTGCTGGGGGAACTACTTGGAGGATATTAATGGATAGAAATCTGCTGATGGAGCTGGTGCCGGTCTTCTGGGGCACTGAAATGTGGGAGGGGCTTATAGAGTGTGGGAGGAGCTTATTAATAAAAGCGCATTGTACGATGACCTCATCATTTCCTTGTTGGGCGATTGGTGGAAATCCATTGAGAGGAGGAGAATATTTCTATTGGATGAAGAAACGCCGATTTGGTGATAGAATAACGTGTGATAGGCCCAGAGGTCCTCAGGGTTCTGGGGGAGTGGCATTAGCACCATCACTGGTGGGGGAGGGGCACTTTCACTCACCTGTATCCCTCCTCCAGCACACACACACAGGTCACTCACCTGTATCCCTCCTCCAGCACACACACACAGGTCACTCACCTGTATCCCTCCTCCAGCACACACACAGGTCACTCACCTGTATCCCTCCTCCAGCACACACACAGGTCACTCACCTGTATCCCTCCTCCAGCACACACACACACAGGTCACTCACCTGTATCCCTCCTCCAGCACACACACACACAGGTCACTCACCTGTATCCCTCCTCCAGCACACACACACACAGGTCACTCACCTGTATCCCTCCTCCAGCACACACACACAGGTCACTCACCTGTATCCCTCCTCCAGCACACACACACAGGTCACTCACCTGTATCCCTCCTCCAGCACACACACACACAGGTCACTCACCTGTATCCCTCCTCCAGCACACACACACAGGTCACTCACCTGTATCCCTCCTCCAGCACACACACATAGGTCACTCACCTGTATCCCTCCTCCAGCACACACACACACACACACACACACACACAGGTCACTCACCTGTATCCCTCCTCCAGCACACACACACAGGTCACTCACCTGTATCCCTCCTCCAGCACACACACACACACACAGGTCACTCACCTGTATCCCTCCTCCAGCACACACACAGGTCACTCACCTGTATCCCTCCTCCAGCACACAAACAGGTCACTCACCTGTAGCCCTCATCCAGCACACACACACAGGTCACTCACCTGTATCACTCATCCAGCACACACACACAGGTCACTCACCTGTATCCCTCCTCCAGCACACACACAGGTCACTCACCTGTATCCCTCCTCCAGCACACACACACACACACTGGTCACTCACCTGTATCCCTCCTCCAGCACACACACACAGGTCACTCACCTATATCCCTCCTCCAGCACACACACACAGGTCACTCACCTATATCCCTCCTCCAGCACACACACACAGGTCACTCACCTGTATCCCTCCTCCAGCACACACACAGGTCACTCACCTGTATCCCTCCTCCAGCACACACACACAGGTCACTCACCTATATCCCTCCTCCAGCACACACACACAGGTCACTCACCTATATCCCTCCTCCAGCACACACACACAGGTCACTCACCTGTATCCCTCCTCCAGCACACACACACACACAGGTCACTCACCTGTATCCCTCCTCTAGCACACACACACAGGTCACTCACCTGTATCCCTCCTCCAGCACACACACACAGGTCACTCACCTGTATCCCTCCTCCAGCACACACACACAGACACAGGTCACTCACCTGTATCCCTCCTCCAGCACACACACATAGGTCACTCACCTGTATCTCTCCTCCAGCACACACACACAGGTCACTCACCTATATCCCTCCTCCAGCACACACACACAGGTCACTCACCTGTATTCCTCCTCCAGCACACACACACAGGTCACTCACCTGTATCCCTCCTCCAGCACACACACACAGGTCACTCACCTATATCCCTCCTCCAGCACACACACACAGGTCACTCACCTATATCCCTCCTCCAGCACACACACACAGGTCACTCACCTGTATCCCTCCTCCAGCACACACACACACACACACACACACACACACACAGGTCACTCACCTGTATCCCTCCTCCAGCACACACACACAGGTCACTCACCTGTATCCCTCCTCCAGCACACACACAGGTCACTCACCTGTATCCCTCTTCCAGCACACACACACAGGTCACTCACCTGTATCCCTCCTCCAGCACACACACAGGTCACTCACCTGTATCCCTCTTCCAGCACACACACACAGGTCACTCACCTGTATCCCTCCTCCAGCACACACACACACACACACACACACACACACACACACAGGTCACTCACCTGTATCCCTCCTCCAGCACACACACACAGGTCACTCACCTGTATCCCTCCTCCGGCACACACACAGGTCACTCACCTGTATCCCTCCTCCAGCGCACACACACAGGTCACTCACCTGTATCCCTCCTCCAGCGCACACACACACACACACACACACACACACAGGTCACTCACCTGTATCCCTCCTCCAGCACACACACACACACACACACACACACACACAGGTCACTCACCTGTATCCCTCCTCCAGCACACACACACAGGTCACTCACCTGTATCCCTCCTCCAGCACACACATCACATATGTTACATTTTAGCCTGAACAGGAAAATTACAATCGTGTGCGACAAGTTCCCCCCCCCCTCCCAGGAGGACCGAGACCAACAAGTCTATTCTATAAAGTTGTGAAACATCGGGGTGGGTGTGGTCAACACCAACAAATCAGAAGTCAGTATTACAACCGCGGTGAAAAGTTTTGAGAATGACACAAATAATTTTCATAAAGTCGGCTGCCTCAGTTTTTATGATGGTAAGTCCCTCTTTTCCATGAGAATGAACTTAATCCCCCCCCCCCAAAAAAAAAATTCCACTGCTTGTCAGCCCCCCCACAAAAGGACCAGCTGACATGTCGGTGATTCTCTCGGTAACACAGGTGTCGGTGTTGATGAGGACAAGGCTGGAAATCACTCTAATGCTGATTGGGTTAGACCAGGGGTCTCCAAACTTTTTAGGCCGAGGGCCGCATTGTAGATTTTACAAATATTTGCGGGAAAATTGTTATTTATAAATAAATGAATAAAATGTAAATAATCTCATCATAGCTTTTCTGCATGTCTGTGACCCCCTCAGAGTCTCTTTGACCATTGTTTCCCCCACCAGACCCTTCCACACACCTGTGTCCCCCCACCAGACCCTTCCACACACCTGTGTCCCCCCACCAGACCCTTCCACACACCTGTGTCCCCCCACCAGACCCTTCCACACACCTGTGTCCCCCCCCCAGACCCTTCCACACACCTGTGTCCCCCCACCAGACCCTTCCACACACCTGTGTCCCCCCCACCAGACCCTTCCACACACCTGTGTCCCCCCACCAGACCCTTCCACACACCTGTGTCCCCCCACCAGACCCTTCCACACACCTGTGTCCTCATTAGAGCCATTCCCCACCTCTGTGGCCCCATCAGAGTCTCACCAATACTGTGTCCCCCATATCTGTGTCCTCCATCCATCAGAGTCTCCCCAGTAGCACAGTGGTGCAGTGAGTAGCACTTTCGCCTAGCAGCAAAAGGGTCGCTGGTTCGAATCCCG
This sequence comes from Rana temporaria, assembly GCF_905171775.1. Taxonomy (NCBI): domain Eukaryota; kingdom Metazoa; phylum Chordata; class Amphibia; order Anura; family Ranidae; genus Rana; species Rana temporaria. The sequence goes on from NC_053497.1 coordinate 14,380,451, forward strand.
ACCACGACACCATCTGCCTGGAGTTTGCATGTTCTCCCTGTGTCTGCGTGGGTTTCCTCCGGGCACTCCGGTTTCCTCCTACACTCCAAAGACATGCTGGCAGGTAGATTGGATTTTGTCCAAAAAATTGGCCCAGTATATATATGTATATCTGTGTGTATGACTGTGTGTCCCTAGCGTGTCGAGATCCTACGGGGTAAAATGACCGCACCAGACTAGCAGACACTGGCTGGAAAAGCGCCCAGAGGCGATTCAGTTTGCATGAGTAGCGCTATACAAGTCATTCATTCAGTATCAGTCTCCCCAGTATCAGTCTCCCCAGCAGAGCGTCCAAATCTGCAGTCTCCCCAAGATCAGTGTTCCCAGGATCAGCAATGTCCCCATCATCAGTGTCTCCAGGGTCAGTGTGCAAATCATCAGTGTCCCCAGGGTCAGTGTCCCCAGGGTCAGTGTCCCCCAAATCATCAGAGTGTCTCCAGCTGCAATGTCCCCCAAATCATCAGAGTCCCCCAAATCATCAGAGTCCCCCAAATCATCAGAGTCCCCCAAATCATCAGAGTGTCTCCAGCTGCAATGTCCCCACAGAGTGAATGTATGAGTGTCCTGTACATTTAGCCTCGAGCAGCTCTCCTGCACCTCCCGACTCCCGCCCAGTGCTACACATGTGGAAGGATCAATGCTGACATGTGGAAGGACGCTGATGACGTCATTAGTTGATAGGACAGGCGGTCCCAGCAGCCAATCCTCAGCACAGCATGGGAGGGTGTGGGGGCGCACCTTCGTATGAGGGACCTGCCAGTCATACTGACGACCTGCTGCTTTTAACCCTAGGCAGCAGATCGGCAATGGTATAAGTCTGGGTGAGCCGCGGGCCAGGGAAAAGGCACACGCGGGCCGGATGTGGCCCGCGGGCCGGGGTTTGGAGACCCCTGGGTTAGACTAACTAAGATGAGGGTGGCGCTTGAAATCATTGTTCTCCTTCTGCTAACCATTTTTACCTGAAAGGAAACACGTGCAGTAATCATTGCTTTGCACGAAAAAGGAATTCACAAGGATATTGTCGTACTACGACTGCACTGAAATCAACTAATCGGATCATCAATAACGTCGAGGACAGAGGTTCAATTGTTGTAAAGAAGGGCGCCCCAAGAGGGTGCAGCAAGCCTTAGGACCGTTTCCTACCATTGATTCACCACCAGAGGAGGGGGGTGAGGGCACCACCAGTGCAGAGGAGAAGGGCTGAGGGCACCACCAGTGCAGAGGAGGGGGGCTGAGGGCACCACCAGTGCAGAGGAGGGGGGCTGAGGCCACCACCAGTGCAGAGGAGGGGGGCTGAGGCCACCACCAGTGCAGAGGAGGGGGGCTGAGGGCACCACCAGTGCAGAGGAGGGGGGCTGAGGGCACCACCAGTGCAGAGGAGGGGGGCTGAGGCCTGAGGGCACCACCAATGCAGAGGAGGGGGGCTGAGGGCACCACCAGTGCAGAGGAGGGGGGCTGAGGGCACCACCAGTGCAGAGGAGGGGGGCTGAGGGCACCACCAGTGCAGAGGAGGGGGGCTGAGGGCACCACCAGTGCAGAGGAGGGGGGCTGAGGGCACCACCAGAGCAGAGGAGGGGGGCTGAGGGCACCACCAGTGCAGAGGAGGGGGGCTGAGGGCACCACCAGTGCAGAGGAGGGGGGCTGAGGGCACCACCAGTGCAGAGGAGGGGGCTTTATACCCACCTCCATACCGGGCCTATTCTGGCACTTCTCTCCTCCATGTACAAATCATCATTCTTTTGCTAGAAAGTTACTCAGAACCCCCAAACATTATATATGTTTTTTTTAGCAGACACCCTAGGGAATGAAATGGCGGTCATCGCAACTTTTTATCTCGCACGGTATTTGCGCAATAATTTTTCAAACGCCCTTTTTTTGAAAAAAAAAAACGGTTTCATGAATTAAAAAATAACAAAACAGTAAAGTTAGCCCAATTTTTTTGTAAAATGTGAAAGATGATGTTACGCCGACTAAATAGATACCTAACATTGTCATGCTTTAAAATTGCGCACACTCATGGAATGGCGCCAAAATTCGGTACTTAAAGATATTCATAGGCGACGCTTTGAAAATGTTTACAGGTTACCAGTTTAGAGTTACAGAGGAGGTCTAGTGCTAGAATTGTTGCACACGCTCTACCGCACGCGGCGATACCTCACATGTGTGGTTTGAACGGCGTTTACATATGTGAGCGGGACTTGCGTGCGCGTTCGCTTCTGAGTGTGAGCTACCGGGGACAGGGGTGTTTTAACCACTTAAGACCCGGACCATTACGCAGGTAAAGGACCCGGACAGTTTTTGCGATTCGGCACTGCGTCACTTTAACAGACAATTGCGCGGTCGTGCGACGTGGCTCCCAAACAAAATTGGCGTCCTTTTTTTCCCACAAATAGAGCTTTCTTTTGGTGGTATTTGATCACCTCTGCGGTTTTTATTTTTTGCGCTATAAACAAAAATAGACAATTTTGAAAAAAATTCAATATTTTTTACTTGTTGCTATAATAAATATCCCCCAAAAATATATATAAAACATTTTTTTTCCTCAGTTTAGCCCGATACGTATTCTTCTACATATTTTTGGTAAAAAAAATCGCAATAAGCGTTTATCGATTGGTTTGCGCAAAATTTATAGCGTTTACAAAATAGGGGATAGTTTTATTGCATTTTTATTAATTATTTTTTTTACTACTAATGGCGGCGATCAGCGATTTTTTTCGTGACTGCGACATTAGGGCGGACAATTTTGACACATTTTTGGGACCATTGTCATTTTCACAGCAAAAAAATGCATTAAAAATGCATTGTTTACTGTGAAAATGACAATTGCAGTTTGGGAGTTAACCACAAGGGGCCGCTGAAGGGGTTATGTATGACCTCATTTGTGTTTCTAACTGTAGGCGGGTGTGGCTGTAGGTGTGACGTCATTGATTATGTTTCCCTATAAAAGGGATCACTCGATCGATGACGGCGCCACAGTGAAGAACGGGGAAGCCGTGTTTACATACGGCTCTCCTCGTTCTTCAGCTCCGGGGACCGATCGCGGGACTCCAGCGGCGATCGGGTCCCGCGGTCATGGAGCTTCGGACCGGGTCGCGGGCCCACGACCCACGGCTGGGCACTTAACGAGGACGTACCTGTACGAGCTTGTGCCCAGCCGTGCCATTCTGCCGACGTATATGTGCAGGAGGCGGTCCTTAAGTGGTTAAATAACAGACATGTCGCACTTACCTGCTCTGTGTAATGTTTTTTCACAGAGCAGCCCTGACCCTCCTCTTCTCAGGTCTTTAGTCGGCCCTCCTGGCCCCTCCCTCCTGCCGTGTGCCGCCCCCCCCCCACAGCAAGCAGCTTGCTTCCAATCCACAGTTCTGTGTGTCCATTCACACATAGAGCATGGCTCCGCCCCGTCCTCCCCAACTCTCTCTCCTCATTGGCTTACTGTCTGTGATTGACAGTAGCGGGAGCCAATGGCGAAAATGCACTTTCACCTGTGAAGACAAAAATCCTTGCACTGACCCTTGTGTTCAGATAAAGGGGTGCCCAACGCTGCGCCTGGGGGCAGCTGTGCCTTGTGCCCACCCCTTGTCCCAGCTGTGGACCTACTTTTTCAGTCCTAGATTTCTTTTTACATTTTTCCCTTTAGAAGGATTAAGTTGGGAACATAAAATACCTTCTTCTAAAGCTTCCTGTCTGGCAATGCAAGGATTGAACTTTTTATTCCCTGCGACTCGATTTTCTTTCTATTTTTAGTCCTATTTTAGTTTCTTCTATTTTTAAACTTCGAAATCTCTTAGAATTCCTGCAGGAGACGGTCACATTTATCCTTTGGACCAGCATGTGACTCCGGTTGTGCCAGTTTTTTTTTTTCTATAAATGTTTAAGCTTTTAGCGGCCATTCGTGTCTACTTGTATTTTCTTCCACGTAATTCCTCACCCCCCCCCCTTTTTTTTCTTCCATTCATTGATAATATATCCATAAACGGGCCTTTCTCAACCTTTTTAACATAGGCGAAAATTTAAAATAGAAAATATATGAAAACCGTGCAGCGCAAAACTATAACAAATAATACACTAGTATTGTAAATGTAAAAATAAAATTAAAAATAAAAATTATTATTAATAAAGCAAAGTCCAAAAGTGCCAGATGTAAACAAATCTTCACCACATGTTATAAAACACCAAACTTAAAGTGATCCCTCCACCGCTAGAGATGGGTACTCTCACCTTCGCAAGTGGACCACTGAGTTAACAAATGGTCAATAAACCGGTATCACAATAACCAGGAAATCAGGCTGATGAATCAGATCCCCATAAGGCAGTGTTTCTCAATTCCAGTCCTCAGGCCCCCCCAACAGGTCAGGTTTTGAGGATTTCCCTCAGATGAAAAGGCTGTGGTGATTACTAAGGCAGTGAAACTGATCAAATCACCTGTGCAAAATAATGGAAATCCTGAAAACCTGACCTGTTGGGGGGGCCTGAGGACTGGAATTGAGAAACACTGCCATAAGGCAACCAAAACTCATGGACGGGAACATGAAAGAGATATAATCACAGAACTAAGTGCTCTCTGTTGAACTTAGTAGGTTTATTAACAGGCTTAAAAAGTCAGGCTACTCACATTTGGCCAGACCAAAAACGGCATTTCAGAAGTACAATCATCTAAGTGTCAGGGACGGCAGATGAGCGATGTGGTAACCGGCTCCTGAACCCCCGGACGCGTTGCGTTGTTCAACTTCCTCAGCGGGGCGGGGCCTGGTACGTCGCCGTCTAGCCTTTAAATAGCTGGTCGTTGTCATAGGAACGTTCCTGCGACACGAAGCAAATACGTTCACACAAAGGGCCATCACACGGAGTATCCGACGTCCGACGTCATGTTAAATTGTGCGCAACTTTATTGTTCGCACACAGCTAATCAACATGGAGCTGTGTGCGAACAATAAAGTTGCGCACAATTTGACATGACGTCGGACGTTCGGACGTCCGATACTCCGTGTGATGGCCCTTTGTGTGAACAATAAAGCTGTCCACAATTGGACATGACGTCGGGCGCTCTGTACGACGTATTTGCGTCGTGTCGCTAAACCTCTATTACATTAGTGGTCAGTGTAAACTTCTATTTCATTAGTGGTCAGTGTAAACTTCTATTACATTAGTGGTCAGTGTAAACTTCTATTACATCAGTGGTCAGTGTAAACTTCTATTACATCAGTGGTCAGTGTAAACTTCTATTACATTAGTGGTCAGTGTAAACTTCTATTACATTAGTGGTCAGTGTAAACTTCTATTACATTAGTGGTCAGTGTAAACTTCTATTACATCAGTGGTCAGTGTAAACTTCTATTACATTAGTGGTCAGTGTAAACTTCTATTACATTAGTGGTCAGTGTAAACTTCTATTGCATTAGTGGTCAGTGTAAACTTCTATTACATCAGTGGTCAGTGTAAACTTCTATTACATCAGTGGTCAGTGTAAACTTCTATTACATTAGTGGTCAGTGTAAACCCCTATTACATTAGTGGTCAGTGTAAACTTTCTATTACATTAGTGGTCAGTGTAAACCCCTATTACATTAGTGGTCAGTGTAAACTTCTATTACATTAGTGGTCAGTGTAAACCCCTATTACATTGGTGGCCAGTGTCGAAACTCCTCTTTATATTGGTAGTCGTGTCGAAACTCCTCTTTATATTGGTAGTCGGTAAAAAACAAATCAGCCTTGCCATTGATCGAAACGAGAGCAAAACTGCATGGAGGGGGGAGGGCCCAAGAAAATGTTTGCCCAGGGCCCAATCAATATTAAAGACGGCCCTTATAATGAACATTATATTGACCCAGGCAGTGGCATCGTATGCCTTTGCCCTTCAAGGTCAGTTTTGGCTCTGACCAGCCCGAGATGTCCATGGCTCAAATAAAGTGTTAAGTACACCTAATCTGATAGTTCCTGTATTCTGTGTAATGAGTGTTAACATTGTGAATTTATCATCCAATCACTGCTGGCAGGGGAATGGGAGGGCAAGTCAGTAAATATTTGGGAACATCTGGTGAGCTCCTGAGGGTTTCCCCCAATACAGAGACTATGGCCGGATTCACAAAGCACTTACGCCGACGTATAACAAGTTACGCCAAAGTAAGTGCAAATGTGCGCCGGCGTATCTGTGCGCAAGACCCACAAACAGAGATGCGCCTAAAAATAGGCTTCACCCTGCCGACGTATCTTGCTTACGCCGGCGTAGAGTGGGCGCACATTTAGGCTGGGAGCATGGTGCCCCTCCCATTGATTAGTCATTCAAACATGCAAATGAGGGAAATACGACGCATGCAAGTTTTATGTCCGGCGTAAAGTTAAGCCCCATAAAGGAGGTGTAACTCAGCAGTAGACATGCAAAGGTCTGCACCAGGGAACACAAGCTGGCCAAGCCGGCGTATTTTACATTGGACGTGTGTCTGGCTGGGCGTAGGTTACGTTAATGGCGTAGGCAGTGATCCGGCGTATCTTAGGCAGTTGTTCTGACGTGGTTGTGAGCATGCGCATGCGCAGTGGGATGCGTCCACGTCATGGCGCATGCGCAGTTCGTTAAACATACTTGTCTGGGGCTCGGACCATCATTTGCATGGGGTCCCGCCTCATTTGCAAGGATTTGCATGGGTCAAGCCCACTTCCACCTACGCCGGCCTGCGCCTTCGAAACCTATGCCACGCCGATGCAGCGTGGGGAGCACTGGCTTCCTGAATTCCATGCTTGCCTCTCTGCAGAGGCGTTGCTAGGGGGGTGCGGCCCGCACGGGGTGACACCCACTAGAGGGGTGACACCATGCCGATTTAAAAAAATAAATAATTTTTTTTTTTTTTTAGCTGACATGTGGTGGGGCTGTTAGCGGTAGTCGGCACACAGGCACAGCCCCCTCCTCTCTGTTTGTGTGTACAGAGGGGGAGGGGCCGAGGGGTCCTTCTGTCCATGTGCTGTGGCGCTGCCTGCGATGATCTGAGGTACTGAATGGGAAGGGGGGGGGGGGTGTTTGCACCTGGGGGGATTTCACTGAAGGGGGGGTGTTTGCACTGAGGGGGGGGGTTTTCACTAAGGGGGGTTTGCACTGAGGGGGTTGTACTAAGGGGGTGTTTGCACTGGGGGTGTTTGCACTGGGGGTGTTTGCACTGGGGGGTTGCACCAAGGGGGTTTTCACTGAGGGGGGTTGCACTGAGGGGGGATTTGCACTGAGGGGGGGTTGCACTAAGGGGGGGTCTGCACTGAAGGGGGTCTGTGTAACATGCAGGGGTCCAGAGGTACAGGTGGCTGTGTAATGTAAAAGGGGTGCAGTGATGCAGGGTGCTGTGTAATGTAAAAGGGTCCAGAGGTGCAGGGTGCCATGAGATGTAAAGGGGGCCAGTGATGCAGGGTGCTGTGTAATGTAAAGGGGTCCAGAGGTGCAGGGTGCTGTGTAATGTAAAAGGGTCCAGTGATGCAGGGGGCTGTGTAATATAAAGGGGTACAGTGATGCAGGGTGCTGTGTAATGTAAAAGGGGTGCAGTGATGCAGGGGGCTGTGTAATGTAAAGGGGTCCAGTGATGCAGGGGGCTGTGTAATGTAAAGGGGTCCAGTGATGCAGGGGGCTGTGTAATGTAAAGGGGTCCAGAGGTGCAGTTGTGGAGAGGGGTACACAGTAGTAACAAAAATATATTGAAGGATGCAGAGGTATGCAGGGGGCACAGTGGGGTGTTTTTACATTTTAACGTGGGGGGGGGTGCCAGATATTGGATCCGCCCCGGGTGCCAAATGCTCTAGGCACGCCCCTGGCCTATAGGCTCCTGAGATGTGAATTCCGGTTCTGGAGAAAGAGAGGTGGGGGGAGGGGACAAAGAAAAATGGAGAGAAAGAAGAAGGGATAGAATGAACAAGAAAGATGGATAGGGAGAGAGAGAAAAGGGGAAGAAAGGAGAACAGAGAGCAAACAGTAGGGTAAAAAATATTTGAAAAATGTTATTGGGGGGGGGGGGGGGGGGGGCTGACACCATATTTTACCGCACCAGGTGACACCAACCCTAGTGACGCCACTGCCTCTCTGCGCTGCGTTGGCGTAGCGTACATTGGTTTGTGCTACGGCGGCGTAATGTGCGCCCACTCTCTGTGGATCTGGGCCACTAGTTGTCCACTTAGGAAAGTGGTAATGAGTGAACTTCTGAAACTTTGATTAGTTGAGGTTCAGCCAAATTTTCCAAAAATTCTCGAACCTCAGAAATTTGGAATTTCTGAACTGGCAGTGCCACCAAAGTCAATGGAAACTAGAACCAAGCTTTGAAAAATAATGTATTATAGAGCAGCAAGCTCCTCATTGGCTCCCCCCCCCCAAGCTCCTCCTTGGCTCTGATGTGCAGTGCCACATGGTACTGCCAAGGGTTGGCGCTGTGTGTGAGTTCTGGTAGGTGAAATCCAGGGTTTAGGACATGGGTCTGTAATGGGGATGAAAGGTTGTACTTGGGAGGGGGTTGTACTGGCAGGTCTGTGATCTATACTAAAGAAGTGGGGTTGTGGTCTGTACTGGTGGGGTCTGTGGTCTGCATTGAGGGGGCAAGGGAATCTGTAGTCTCTACTGGGGAAGAATGGTCTGTTTTGGGGGTCTGGGGTCTTTATTGTTGGGGCAGGGAATCTGTGGTCTGTACTGGGGGGGGTCTTTGGTCTGTTTTTAGGGGGTGCAGGGGGATTCTGTAGTCTGTAATTAGGGGAGGGTGGAGAGTTCTCTGCTGGGGAAAAAAAAGGCATGTGGTCTGTATTGGGGGGTGGTGAAATTTGTAGTCTGTACTTGGGGGAGGGTGGAGAGGTCTGTACTGGGTAAGGAGGCTTGTACTGGGTGGGGTCTGTGGTCTGTATTGGGGGGGATCTGTAGTCTGTACTTGGGGGAGGGTGGAGAGGTCTGTACTGGGAGGGGAGGTTTGTACTGGGGAGTATGTGGTCTGTATTCAGATGGTGGGGGGGAATCTGTAGTTTGTACTTGGGGGGAGGGATGGAGAGGTTTGTACTGGGGGGGTCTGTATTGGGGGGGGGGGAATCTGTAGTCGGCAGATCTGTAGTCTGAAGACTACAGGGGGTGAATCTGTAGTCTGTACTGGAGATGAAAGGTTTGTACTGGGGGGTCTGTGGTCGTATTTAGGGGGTGGGGGAAACTGTAGTCTGTACATGGGGGCAGGTTGTACTGGGGGGGGGTCTGTATTCGGGGGGCAGGGGGAAATCTGTAGTCTGTACTTGGGGAGGGTGGAGAGGTCTGTACTGGGGGAGGATGGAAAGTTTGTACTGGGGGGGTCTGTATTTGGGGGGTGGGGGGAATCTGTAGTCTGTACTTGGGGGAGGGTGGAGAGGTCTGTACTGGGGGTGGATGGAAAGTTTGTACTGGGGGGGGGGTGTATTCAGGGGCGGGGGGAAATCTGTAGTCTGTACTTGGGGGAGGGTGAAGAGGTTTGTACTGGGGGGGGGGGTGCTGTATTCGGGGGCAGGGGGAAATCTGTAGTCTGTACTGGGGGAGGGGTCTGTATTCCAGGGCGGGGGGAAATCTGTATGTACTTGGGGGAGGGTGGAGAGGTCTGTACTGGGGGGGTTCTGTATTCCGGGGGGAAATCTGTAGTCTGTACTTGGGGAGGGTAAAGAGGTTTGTACTGGGGGAGGATGGAGAGGTTTGTACTGGGGGGTCTGTATTCGGGGGCGGGGGGAAATCTGTAGTATGTACTTGGAGGAGGGTGGAGAGGTCTGTGCTGGGGGAGGGTGGAAAGGTTAGTACTGAGGGGGTCTGTATTTGAAGGGGGGCGGGGGGAAATCTGTAGTCTGTACTTGGGGGAGGGTGGAGAGGTCTGTACTGGGGGGGGGGTCTGTATTCCGGGGCGGGGGGAAATCTGAAGTCTGTACTTGGGGGAGGGTGGAGAGGTCTGTACTGGGGGAGGGTGGAGAGGTCTGTACTGGGGGAGGGTGGAGAGGTCTGTACTGGGGGAGGGTGGAGAGGTCTGTACTGGGGGAGGGTGGAGAGGTCTGTACTGGGGGAGGTTGGAGAGGTCTGTACTGGGGGAGGGTGGAGAGGTCTGTACTGGGGGAGGGTGGAGAGGTCTGTACTGGGGAGGTTGGAAAGGTCTGTACTGGGGGAGTGTGGAGAGGTCTGTTCTGGGGGAGGGTGGAGAGTTCTGTACTGGGGGAGGGTGGAGAGGTCTGTACTGGGGGAGGGTGGAGAGTTCTGTACTGGGGGAGGGTGGAGAGGTCTGTACTGGGGGAGGGTGGAGAGGTCTGTACTGGGGGAGGTTGGAAAGGTCTGTACTGGGGAGGGTGGAGAGGTCTGTACTGGGGAGGGTGGAGAGGTCTGTACTGGGGGAGGTTGGAGAGGTCTGTACTGGGGGAGGTTGGAGAGGTCTGTACTGGGGGAGGGTGGAGAGGTCTGTACTGGGGAGGGTGGAGAGGTCTGTACTGGGGGAGGGTGGAGAGGTCTGTACTTTGGGGAGGGTGGAGAGGTCTGTACTTTGGGGAGGGTGGAGAGGTCTGTACTGGGGGAGGGTGAAGAGGTCTGTACTTTGGGGAGGGTGGAGAGGTCTGTACTGGGGGAGGTTGGAAAGGTCTGTACTGGGGGAGGGTGGAGAGGTCTGTACTGGGGGAGGGTGGAGAGGTCTGTACTGGGGGAGGGTGGAGAGGTCTGTACTGGGGAGGGTGGAGAGGTCTGTACTGGGGAGGTTGGAAAGGTCTGTACTGGGGGAGGGTGGAGAGGTCTGTACTGGGAGGCGAAATTTGTACTGAGGAGGAAAACAATCTGTATTGGGGAAGAGGACTGTACAGGGAGGTATTGGGGGGCAGTCTGTACTGGGGGGTTATTGGTGGGGAGAGAGCCCTGTACTGCTACCATTCTCTACCCCATCTGCCCACCGTGTACAACTACCTTCTCATTGCTAAAAATCAAGCAATTGTTCAACCATGGGCAGCTGGAGCAAGAGGGAAGGAGGACGGGTGCCGGGCAGTGCCGCCATTCATCATCATGTATTATGGGGAGAGGGGCAGTTCTGCATTCTTGCCCTGGGTGGGGGAACAATGCCGCCCCGGTATTGCCCCAGTAAAAAAAAAAGGAAATGTTCATGTGTTGTAGAGATGTTATGAATGTTGTTGTTTTTTTTTCCCCTGAAATGCACTTTAAATAAAACATTGAAATATTTCTGGCGCTCTGTTTAACCAGCGCCGACCATGGAACTTGCACGGCGTAGACGCTCAGGTAATTTAAATAATGTAACTGCTTAGCGTTCTGCTATATGAGCGCGCAGCTTTGATATGAAATGAGAACGACAAGATCCAAACCTTGGGGAGCAAATAAGCCTAAAGGGTTTTACAGTCCATCCTAACCGGTTTAAATTCAAAGAGCGCAGAAAGCACGCCGTTATTCATGGAGCGAGCCCGGGGGGAGCCGGAGGTGGGAAGGGCAACGGTTAAAGTATACGCATCGCTAAAATGTTATATAATCTTTTAGCGTTAATGTCATTTCAAAAGTCAATTTTATTCATTTTAAATCTGAAGATCTCATAAAAAATGATCTCTGGTGATCCTGCCATGAATGCCCTTGTTCTTGCCTTTCCTGACTGCGCTGTCACATGGGCTTCTGATGGAGCCACTGCCTGTCCCAGGGCCATAGCTCTCATTCACTGTATCAATGGAGGGAACAGCATTGTGACCCTAAAACGAGAGCATGTTAGAACTACAGGACACCTCCTTCTCCCTACAGTAGCTTGAAAAAGTATTCACACCCCTTTAAATTTTCCACATTTTATTATGTTACAACCAAAAACGTAAATGTATTTTATTGGGATTTTATGTGATAGACCAACACACAGTGTCACATAATTGTGAAGTGGAAGGAAAATGATAAATGATTTTCAGTAGGGTTGTCCCGATACCACTTTTTTAGGACCGAGTACAAATACTGATACTTTTTTTTTAAATGTGTCCCCAAATGCAGCCATGTCCCCCCATATATGCAGCCATGTCTCCCCACATATGCAGCCATGTCCCCCCATATATGCAGCCATGTCCCCCACATATGCAGCCATGTCCCCCCATATATGCAGCCATGTCTCCCCACATATGCAGCCATGTCCCCCCATATATGCAGCCATGTCCCCCACATATGCAGCCATGTCCCCCCATATATGCAGCCATGTCTCCCCACATATGCAGCCATGTCCCCCCATATATGCAGCCATGTCTCCCCACATATGCAGCCATGTCCCCCCCCCATATATGCAGCCATGTCCCCCCACATATGCAGCCATGTTCCCCCACAGATGCAGCCATGTCCCCCACATATGCAGCCATGTCCCCCACATATGCAGCCATGTCCCCCACATATGCAGCCATGTCCCCCATATATGCAGCCATGCCCCCCACAGATGCAGCCATGTCCCCCACAGATGCAGCCATGTCCCCCACATATGCAGCCATGTCCCCCCACAGATGCAGCCATGTCTCCCATATATCCAGCCATGTCCCCCATATATGCAGCCATGTCCCCCCATATGCAGCCATGTCCCCCACAGATGCAGCCATGTCCCCCATATATGCAGCCATGTCCCCCACATATGCAGCCATGTCCCCACATATGCAGCCATGTCCCCACATTTTTTTCTTTTATTGGTTGAACTTGAAGGACTTGTGTCTTTTTTCAACCAGACTATGTAATTTCAGAAAAATGCCTCATTACAGCCACTAGAGGGTGCTCTTATGATTGTTTACGCAAACTAGTGGCCATAATGCAGTATTTTTTTGTTTTTGATTGAGGCATTTCAGAAAAATAACACATTACAGCCCCTAGATCAGGGGTCCCCAAACTTTCTAAACAAAGGGCCGGTTTACTGTGCTTAAGACCTTTGGGGGGCCAGACTGTGGCTATTGGGAGTAGAAAATGTCCCAACGTTGGTGGGAAATAATGCCTAATTGTTGATGTCACTGGCAGGGACTGTGCCCCATTGTTGGGGGTCACTGGCAGGGACTGTGCCCCATTGTTGGGGGTCACTGGCAGGAACTGTGCCCCATTGTTGGGGGTCACTGGCAAGAACTGTGCCCCATTGTTGGGCGTCACTGGCAGGAACTGTGCCTTTTTGTTGGGGGGTCTCTGGCAAGAAAAGTGCCCCATTGTTGGGGGTCACTGGTAAAAACTGTGCCCCATTGTTGGGGGTCTCCGGTAAGAACTGTGCCCCATTGTTGGGGGTCTCTGGCAGGAACTGTGTCCCATTATTTGGGGTCAATGGGAAGAACTGTGCCCCATTGTTGGGGGTCACTGGCAGAAACTGTGCCCTATTGTTGGGGGTCACTGGAAAGAACTGTGCCCCATTGTTGGGGGTCACTGGCAAGAACTGTGCCCCATTGTTGGGGGTCACTGGCAAGAACTGTGCCCTATTGTTGGGGGTCACTGGCAAGAACTGTGCCCCATTGTTGGGGGTCACTGGCAGGAACTGTACCCTATTGTTGGGGGTCACTGGCAAGAACTGTGCCCTATTGTTGGGGGTCACTGGCAGGAACTGTGCCCTATTGATGGGGGTCACTGGCAGGAACTGTGCCCTATTGTTGAGGGTCACTGGCAGGAACTGTGCCCTATAGTTGGGGGTCACTGGCAGGAACTGTGCCCTATTGTTGGGGGTCACTGTGCCCTATTTTTAGGAGTCACTGGCAGGAACTGTGCCCCATTGTTGGGGGTCACTGGCAGGAACTGTGCCCTATTGTTGGGGGCCACTGGCAGGAACTGTGCCTCATTGTTGGGGGTCACTGTGCCCTATTGTTAGGAGTCACTGGCAGGAACTGTGCCTCATTGTTGGGGTTATTGGCAGGAACTGTGCCCCATTGTTGGTATCAGTGGATAAAATAGTGCCCCAAGGGCCAAATAAAAGCAAGCAAAGGGCCGCATCTGGCCCAGGGCCACAGTTTGGAGGAGACCACTGCCCTAGATGGAGCTCCTATGATCGTTTACGCCAACTAGTGGCCAAAACGTGGATTTCTTTTTTTTGATTGAGGTATTTCAGAACAAATACCACATTTTAGCCACTAGATGGAGCTCCTATGATCATTTACGCCACGGGTCTCCAAACTCTTTAAACAAAGGGCCACTTTATTGTCTTTTGGACTTTAGGAGGGCCGGATTGTGGCCAGCAGGGGCAGAAAATGTCACGGGCCCAACATCAGTGAGAATAAATATGACCACAGGGTTGGTGGTCAATAGGAGTATTCCCCTATAAGTAGTAGTATGCCATCATTGGTATCCGTGGAAGATATAGTGTCCTATTGTTGGTGTCAGTGGGAGGAATAGTGCCTCATATCAGTGGAAGAAATTGTGCCCCAAGGGCCGCATCAAGGCTAGCAAAGGGCCACATCTGGCCCTCGGGCCGCAGTTTGGAGACCCCTGATTTACGCCAACTAGTGGCCATAATGCAGTACTTTTGTTTTTGATGGAGGTATTTCAGAAAAATACCACATTACAGCCACCAGATGGCGCAAACGATCCTCTTACGGCGATCATTTGAAGGCTTAAAGCGGATGTGCCACGGGAAAATAATATTAAAAGCCCGCAGCTACAAATACTGCAGCTGCTGACTTTTAATATTAGGACACTTACCTGTCCTGGAGTCCAGCGCCGATCGCAGCGGAGCACGAGCGATCGCTCGTCTCTCTGCTGCTCCCCCCGCCATCCACGCTCAGGGAACCAGGAAGTGAAGCGCTGCGGCTTCACTGCCCGGTTCCCTACGGCGCATGCGCGAGTCGCGCCGCGCCAGCCGATTGGCTCCCGCTGTGTGCTGGGAGCCGAGTGTTCCCAGCACACAACGGGCGACAGACGGGATGTGACGGAATGCCCGTCTTTTGCCCGTAGCGTCTGGCCGGAAGTGGGTGCAAATACCTGTCTTTAGACAGGTGTCTGCACCCCCCTCCCCCCTGAAAGGTGTCAAATGTGACACCGGAGGGGGGGAGGGTTCCGATCAGCGGGACTCCACTTTAGGGTGGAGAACCGCTTTAAGACATCCGCACAGCAACATTTTTTTTATACAAAGACCCCCTCAGTGTGTTTTACATCCGTTAAAGGACTCCTATTTATGTAAGCCGAGTCATGACGGCGGATCAGACATCACACATGGCACCAAACATAAGCAGAGCATTTTTAAATTTTTTCGGCTGATAGGTAAAAAGTAGTCCTATGTAACATTGTGCGATGAATTTGCTGGAGGTTGATAAGGAATTCTCTGCTAAGTCGGAGCCGTACAGCACGTGGATTCTATTTCTCGGTTTTGTGAGCACAGAGTAGAGAGATGTTAAAACCTCATATTGTTCCGGCTCTATTCTTGGCTCCTCTGGGACCCGCTGTCTGCACTACTTAATTCTGAGCCTTTATTCTGCAGTAAACTGATTGTCTGCATGGTAATGATAAGGCACCATTACCAGAATAATGTTTAGTGATAATGAGAGGCACATTTACAGAACATTCCGTGTACATTTATAATCTACGCTCTGCTGCGGTCGCTTTGAAGGATGATTTTTCGCACTATCGAGGCTGTAACAATGTAATATTTAAATGTAACCTGTTTGAATGTACACTGGGACGGCAACCGAAAGGACACTGTTTTCCTTTGGTGAAGTTGTCTCGATAATTTTCTCCCCCTTCTTTCAAAAAAAATCCAGCCAGTAATGTACTTGCCTTCCTTTCCCGTTTGAGCTTTGTTCACTGTGCACCACGGCTTTCAGAAAGAAAACCTCTGGACGGCTCTTCACACTGCGCATTCACACCATTTATTCGTATGGGAAGGCTGTAGTCAAAATCTTTGGACGCCACCATGAGTATGACTGTGCCCTAGGAGGAAATGGTGGCAAATGTGCACAGTGTGAAGAGATGGTCTGTTGGCAGCAAGGAAAGGAAGCTCTGTGTAAGCTTTGGGTCCCTCTAGGGACACCATACCTGCCCCAGTGTCATAGCCATAGTCATAGCAGTCCAGGTGGATGCTATGACTCCTAGAATGAGGGGGGCCCCATCTATTGAGAGACAAAGCTCTGTGTAAGCTTTGAGTCCCTCTAGGGACACCATACCTGCCCCAGTGTCATAGCCATAGCAGTCCAGGTGGATGCTATGACTCCTAGAATGAGGGGGGCCCCATCTATTGAGAGACAAAGCTCTGTGTAAGCTTTGAGTCCCTCTAGGGACACCATACCTGCCCCAGTGTTATAGCCATAGCAGTCCAGGTGGATGCTATGACTCCTAGGATGAGGGGGGGGGCCCATCTATTGAGAGACCAAGCTCTGTGTAAGCTTTGAGTCCCTCTAGGGACACCATACCTGCCCCAGTGTCATAGCCATAGCAGTCCAGGTGGATGCTATGACTCCTAGAATGAGGGGGGCCCCATCTATTGAGAGACAAAGCTCTGTGTAAGCTTTGAGTCCCTCTAGGGACACCATACCTGCCCCAGTGTCATAGCCATAGCAGTCCAGGTAGACAGGGCCGTCTTAATAGCATCATGGGCCCCTGGGCAAAGTAATGCTCTGGGGCCCCTACAATGATGACCATGCAGGTAAACAGACATCAAGTAGGTAGGAGACAGACTGCCTCCCCTGTGTATCTATCACTCTCAGTGCCATCATGGGGCCCCCAATTTCGGGGCAGCGTGGGGTCAAGGACCAGCTGCTTTGGGGAAAGTTCAGGGGCCCCCCGTGCAGCTGGGGCCCCTGGGCAGGGCCCAGGTGTGCCCTCTCATTAAGACAGCCCTGCAGGTGGATGCTATGACTCCTAGGATGAGGGGGGCCCCATCTATTGAGAGACAAAGCTCTGTGCAAGTTTTGAGTCTCTCTAGGGACACCATACATGCCCCAGTGTCATAGCCATAGCAGTCCAGGTGGATGCTATGACTCCTAGGATGAGGGGGGCTCCATTAGGGAGGCTGTTAAGAAGAGCTGGTCTATTGAGAAAGGAAGCTCTGTGTAAGATTTGAGTCTCTCTATGGACACCATACTTGCCCCCAGTGACATAACAATAGTCTTAGTGACCCATGTGGCTGATATGATTCCTAGGGTAGAAGGGGGGGGGGGTCCCATTAAGGTGGCTGTTAAGAAGTACTGGTCTGTTGAGGGCAAGGGAAAGGAAGACCTGTCTAAGCTTTAAGTCCCTTTAGGGCACCATACCTACCCCCACTGCCATAACAATAACAGCCCATGTGGCTACTATGGTCCTAGGATAAGAGGGGGCATCATTAGGGAGACTGTTAAGAAGAGCTATGTAAGCTTTAAGTCCCTTTAGGGACACCATACCTGCCCCCAGTGCCATAGCAATAGCAGCCCACGTTGATTCCTAGGATAGTCAGGGGCCATATTAGGGAGGTTGTTAAGAAGAGCTGGTCTGTGGGCAAGAAAAAAAGCCAAGTGTAAGTTCTAGGCAAGCTGTTGAGGACACCATACCTACCCCTCATTTGCCATGACTGGGCCCAATGGCATACCAATAGCCATAGCAGTCCACATAGCTGCTATGGTTCCTAGGGTAGGATTTTTGGCAGAACCCCACACCATTTTTTTTTATTT
Source organism: Rana temporaria (assembly GCF_905171775.1). Lineage (NCBI taxonomy): Eukaryota > Metazoa > Chordata > Amphibia > Anura > Ranidae > Rana > Rana temporaria. Next base: position 14,398,031 of record NC_053497.1, read on the forward strand.
TGGCGTGGATTTCCCCTTAAAATCCATACCAGACCTGAAGGGCCTGAAAGTAGACTGGGGGGGGGGGGGGACGACCCCTGTAATTTTTTTCAATTACTTTTCTCTGTATTGCCGGGATCCAACAATTCATGAATAGCCGCAAGTAGTTTTTAAATGACTTTTTTTCCTTCCGAAATGACACTTTGTGCAGGGACAGTTCTAAACACGGGAAACATGCACTACTTTACAGGCATACTATACACCCCCCCCCTAGGTACGAAATTTAAAGGAATATTTCACTTTTATTGTTTCACTTTTAGCATTATTAAAATCACTGCTCCTGAAAAAACGTCAGTTTTTAAAACTTTTTTTTGCATTGATACATGTTTCCTGGGACAGGACCCGGGTCCCCAAACACTTTTTAGGACAATAACTTGCATATTAGCCTTTAAAATTCACACTTTTGATCTCTCACCTTTTGATCTCTCACGTTCGAGTCCTATAGACTTTAACGGTGTTGGAATGTTCGCGTGAAATTTTGGTCTGTTCGCATGTTCTGGATGCGAACTGAACCGGGGGGGTGTTCGGCTCATTGGCTCATCCCTAGTGCACACGTATCGGGTCCCCAGTAACGCGGCGCGCGCACCCCCTAGTGGCTCGGGAAGGCGAAGACGTCATAAGATGTCCGGCCAGAACGCGAGAGATTCATCGTCCCGCCGTCATATGTAGGTGGGCGGTAGGCTACTGGTTAAAATGCAAATTAATTTATAACTTTTTTGAAATGCGTTTTTCTGGATATTTTTGTTGTTATTCCGTCTCTCACTGTTATAATAAACCGACCATTAAAATTATAGACTGATCATTTCTTTGTCAGCAGGCAAACATACAAAATCAGCAGGGAATCAAATATTTTTTTTCCCCTCACTGTAAAAGGGCTCAAGCCAGACCTCCAGGATCGTGTCTAGTCACAGATCCATCTCTGTGCATTAGGAAGCATTTACTAATTACTACATAGAGAGTTAGCCAAGGAGCCCCATCAAGATTTTGCTATGGGGCTCCATGATTTATAGTTATGTCCCCGTCTGGGCCAATCACCAAGCACCTGTGCTGTCACATAAGAGGAAGAGGAGTGGGTTGCGTGAGTGAGTGAGTAACTTGTATAGCGCAACAGATGGGAACGTAATCGCCTCAAGGCGCTTGCATCCAGTGTCGCCCTGATCCTTCAGAAGAGGTGGGTCTTTAGTTTTTTCCTAAAAGCCCGATGGTTTTCTTCCATGCGGATGGTCGTGGGTAGAGCATTCCAAAGCCGGGGTCCTTGGACTGCAAATCTACATTCTCCCTTAGATTTGTAGCGGGACTTGGGGATTTGGAGAAGGTTTTGGTTGGTTGACTGGAGCATGCGATTGGTGACGTAGGGTTTTATTTTCTCGCTTAAGTATTGAGGAGCGTTTCCTTGTGTACATTTGTGGGTGAGGCAGAGTGTCTTGAATGTCACCCGGTCCTTTACGGCCAGCCAGTGGAGTGACCTCAAGACCTGTTACCAGTCTGGCTGCCGTGTTCTGGACAACTTGTAGACGCGAAATCTGGTATTCCGGTAGTCCTAAGTAGAGGGAGTTTGCGTAGTCGAGTCGTGAATTGATGATTGTTCCAACCACTACTGCTGTGTCCTCTTCCGGGATGAAGGGGATGAGTCTACATAGCATGCGGAGAAGATGGTGAGAACCGCTGACTACTGATCCTATTTGTGCGTCCATCGTCATGTCTGAGTCAAAGATGACTCCGAGACTTTTGACTTTGTTGCTTGGGACGATGGTTTGTCCAAGGATGGTGGGTGGTGTCCATGTGGTCCTAAAATTCGATTTCCGTGAAGGATAAGGAGTTCTGTTTTGGATCCATTGAGTTTGAGGGAGCTTTCAGTCATCCAATTATCGATCAGAGTGAGGCATTTTCCTAGTTCATGATATTGGTCTTTTTTGTTGGTGATTCGAAGGTAAACTTGCGTGTCGTCAGCATAAGAGTCAGCATGCTTCTCCATAACCAAAAGTACCTGGTATTTTGAACTGGTGGGTGACTGGAGTGGTGTGGGAGGAAAAGAGAAGTGGGAAACGGGGGGGATTAGATCAAACCCCAACTTTGCTTTAAGTGTCTGGTAATGTAAGGAGAGTGTGCAGGCCAAAACTTGGGGGAAGAATTTTAGTGTCTACATGAAAACAATCTTCTGACACCATCAACGCCTGACAAACAAATGGTAGCTTTGAACAAATTTTATTTATAGAAATGACCATCATCTCTTTCTTTTTCAAATAAAAAGAGCCCTCCCCCTTGTACATTGATAAGGGCAAAAATTATATTTAACATTTTATATAGCTTTCTGAATAAATATATTATACAACAATTTTATATTATACATATATATATTAATATTGGTATATAAGAATGAAACGGTGAGTTGTAATCACAACAGAACTGTAACTTCATTAATATGAAAATAGCGGAGAATTACAAACAAAATTATTATTTTTCAGTTAAATAAGTTAATCAATTAATATTTTTTTTGGAAGAGTAAAATGTATCCAGCCTCTCTTATCATTGGAAAGGGTATGACATTACCATACAATATTTTTGAAACACAAAGAAAAGGATAAAAGCCTTGTGTAGATATTGTATTCTTCCATACAAAGGCTATGAGATATGAGAAGTGAAGAAAGCAGAGTAAAAGAGTAGACCAGGGCAACCAACTAGGTCTTGGCAACAAACTCTACATAATAAATTAAACCATTGACTAGTTCCTACATTGTTGGGCAATTTTTTTTATACCCCATATGGCCAAAAAGTCTTTGGACACTTGACCATCACACCCACTATATATGGGCAAAAGTACGTACAGTGGACAATCCTTCAAATGATGGAGTTTAAGTGTTTCCACTGAAGGGCCCCATTAATGCTACAGCATACAAAGTCCATTTTTAGACAATTGTGCTCTTCCAACATTGTGATGAAGGACCTTTTCTGTTTGACCAGATTGGTGTGGAGGAACTTGAGTGTCCTGCTCGAAGCTCTGACCTCAACCCTACTGAACGCTTTTAGGATGAATTGAATTGCTAATTGCAAACCAGGTCTTCTGGTCCAACATCAATACCTGACCTCACAAATGTTCTTTTGCCAAAATGGACACAATTTCCCACAGAAAGAACCCAAAATCTTGTGGAAAGTCTTCTCAGAAGAATGGGGCTATTATAAGTGGCCCCTGTCCTCTCCCAGGCCGAGGGCGACCCCTGTCCTCTCCCAGGCCGAGGGCGACCCCTGTCCTCTCCCAGGCCGAGGGCGACCCCTGTCCTCTCCCAGGCCGAGGGCGACCCCTGTCCTCTCCCAGGCCGAGGGCGACCCCTGTCCTCTCCCAGGCCGAAGGCGACTCCTGTCCTTTCCCAGGCCGAGGGCAACCTTCCTGCCAGCGGTGACCCCTGTCCTCCTTCCTGCCAGCGGTGACCCCTGTCCTCCTTTATGCCAGCAGTGACCCCTGTCCTCCTTCCTGCCAGCGGTGACCCCTGTCCTCCTTCCTGCCAGCGGTGACCCCTGTCCTCCTTCCTGCCAGCGGTGACCCCTGTCCTCCTTCCTGCCAGCGGTGACCCCTGTCCTCCTTCCTGCCAGCGGTGACCCCTGTCCTCCTTCCTGCCAGCGGTGACCCCTGTCCTCTGCCTTGCCAATGGTGATCCCTGTCCCTTGGCTCTGTTGACCCCTGTACACCCACCTTCCGACCCCTGTACACTCCTCTGCACCCCCACATCAGTTAGACTAGATCCAGTCCTGCATTTAAGCACTGATCAGCTGCAATATTTTATATATTTGTTATTAAGTTTAATACTGCTTTGAGTTAATGGATATAGCGATTTCTACAATATGCTAACTACTGGACCAACATGTCAAGCTCCCAGCTGGACAAGAGTTTAATTTTAATAACCCCTTCGCTACATTTTTTCAATTTTTGGACTTGAGGATTAACATATATATATATCTAAAGCCAATTATTATTATTATTATTATTATTATTATTACGTCTTTTTACATTTTGGATTGAGTACAGAATGGTTAAAGCGGCTCAAAGAGCAGATGAAAAAAGATGGGTTTTAGCCCAAAATAAGACAAATCCATCCAGCACCTTCATCTTACACACCTTTTGTAGAGGGTGCACAGCCAACGGCGATACAGTGAAAATCCAACGTAACACAAATGACCAGCACACCGAAAGTTACAGATCTCAAGTCTTTACTGAGATCTTGGTTTTACACTTACTGCTATATAAGCTATGTGGTCTTTCCAACAAAATATTCCAAGATCTCAGTAAAGATCTGGGGGTCTGTAACTTTTGGTGTGCTGGTCATTTCTGTTACGTTGGATTTTCACAGTATTGTCATTGGCTGTGCACCCTCTACAAAGGTATGTAAGGTGAAGGTGCTGGATGGATTTCTGTTTATTTTGGCTAGCACCCATCTTTTTTTATTTTTCCATTGATGTGACACTGGGAAGATTTCCCACCATGCCCTGCCCTGTAGACCCAAGAGAGGATATCTGTTCATGGTTAGGCAAATCCCCTCTTGACAGTTGGTCTGGTGTTTTCATTGGAAGGTTTCCCCCTCTATCCCTACTCTAATTTTTAGGGATTTCCCATCACCTTCAATCCTGGTGACAATGTCAAAGGTGGCAAAAAAAAAAAAAAAAAAAAAAAAAAAAGGCGTCCCAACCCTTAGTAACACCATTCAAACTTTTAGGTGAAACTGATACTCCATTGACAACACACATCTTTCTGGAATAAAGTAACCTCAATCTGAATGTCTATTGAATACTAGCAGGGGTGATAAATATTAATTACATTTTTCTACCCTGTATTAATGCCTGAAAGTGGGCCATGTGCCCAGAGCCGCCATCAGGGGTGTACAGGCAGTACACCTGTAAAAGGCCCGGGTGGCATCCCCTTTTTTTTTTATATAATTTTTTTTGTTCGTCAGTACCCAAAGCCCAGTGGTCCCCAGGGGCCCGGATGGCTTCCCCCCCCTTTTTTTTTGTCTGCACCCAAAGCCCCCCTGACCTCTAAGGGGCCCAGTGGTCCCCAGGGGCCCGGATGACATCCCCCGTTTTTTTACAAGGCATTGGTACCTATCTGTACATTTGACATTTACGATGGCATCCCCCATTTTTTTTCTTTCATCGGCACCCAAAGCCCCCCCGACATCTAAGGAGGCCGGATGGCATCCCCCCCCGCTTCTCAATTTGTGACCCCCCCCGCTTCTCAATTTGCGTCATCCCCCACTTCTCAACTTGCGACACTCCCCCCCCCCCCCCCGCGCTTCTCAATTTGCAGCGGCAGCACCCCCCCCCCCCGTTCTCTGCTTCAGGGGGCCCATGCCTGAAGCTGTGTAAGGGGCCCCAAAATTCCTGATGGCGGCCCTGCATGTTCCCTTACAAGGCATTGGTACCTATCTGTACATTTGACATTTACGTAGCCTAATAAAGCAACTTTGAAGAGTTGTGATTGCCTCTGCACAGCCCGACTGAACAGAAAGGGTTCCTTACATATTAGACATAATTTTTCCTGAATCTGCAGCAGCTACAGTTTTAATGGCTTGCAAATGTAAAAAGTGAGCGCTTCCTGATGCCTTAGCAGTAGTTTGTCACGCTAAATAGCTCAATACTCGAGTTTTTTCTGCAGTGGCAGAGGTTCTTTATAATACATTATGTCTTGATGAATAAAGATTACAGCATTTCCTTTATTCTAATTTTGTGACGTCTAGATTTGTAAGAATCTCTTTTTGTACAAACCATTATATGTGGAGGTGGAAAGGGAATGAATAACTTAGTCAATCTTCCAATAATGGGTCTTGAGCAAGTAAGTCGTGTTGTGTAATTCCAGCTCTTTCTGATCTCCACTGTACCTACCCAACGATTTAACCATATGCTTTTCCCAATACAATTTTAACAGACCAACAATCCCTCACTGATATGATATGGGGGCACTAAGGGCCAGATTCACGTAGAATCGCGGCGGCGTAACGTATCCTAGATACGTTACACCGCCGCAATTTTTCATCGCAAGTGCCTGATTCACCAAGCACTTGCGATGAAAACTACGCCGGCGGCCTCCGGCGCAAGGCGGGCCAATTTAAATGGGCGTATGCCATTTAAATTAGGCGCGCTCCCGCGCCGGACCTACTGCGCATGCTCCGTTTCTTAACTCCCGCCGTGCTTTGCGCGCCGTGACGTCATTTTTTTGAACTGCGACGCGCGTAGCGTACTTCCGTATTCCCGGACGGTTTACGCAAACGACGTTAAATTTTGAATTTTGACGCGGGAACGACGGCCATACTTTAGACAGCAATACGCTTGCTGACTAAAGTTAGGGCACCAAAAAAAACCGACTAACTTTGCGACAGGAAACTAGACTAGCGGCGACGTAGCAAACGCGAAAATCCGTTGTGGATCCGCCGTAACTCCTAATTTGCATACCCGACGCTGGTTTACGACGCAAACTCCCCCCAGCGGCGGCCGCTTAGGGATATCTATGCGTAACTGATTCTATGAATCAGTCGCATAGATAGAAACAGAGATACGACGGCGTATCAGGAGAAAGGCCGTCGTATCTCATTTGTGAATCTGGCCCTAAAATAATTCCCACTTTCTGACCTGAAGAGGTACATTATATCGCCAAAGGTTTGAGGACTCCTGACCATCACACCCACTATTAGAGCTGCACGATTAATCGCGGAGAGAATCGAGATCGATTCTCCCCGCCCGCGATCTCCCCGCGGGATGACCCGCGATTCTTTTGTGTCACCGCCGGTTCCACGTAACCAGCGTGGAACCCAAATGGTGCCGATATCGGAACCGACGTCAGCAGCCTGCGCCGCTGGATGGATGCCTGGGCTTCTCTCACAGTTCTGTACAACTGTAGTGTGTATCCATGCGCCACCCAGTGGTTGCCGGCGGTACTGCTTCTGATGTATTAATCTTTCTCACAGTTCTGTACAACTGTGTGTATCCATGCGCCACCCAATGGTTGCTGGCGGTACTGCTTCCGATGTTTAAAAAATGAGACCAGTGATATGTCTATAATGTTAAAGACCATATAACTCCTATGAAAAAAGCAGAATCAAAGTTTGATTCTGCTTTTTTCATAGGAGTTATATGGTCTTTAACATTATAGACATATCACTGGTCTCTTTTTTATATATCCATATTTTCAGATAAATCACAGGTTTATTTATTTGGGGGGGGGGGGGGGTTCTGGCATTCAGTTTTTGAGAATCGTGATCTTTAGTCTAAGCAAAAGAATCGTGATTCTCATTTTGACAAGAATCGTGCAGCTCTACCCACTATATGGCCAAAAGTACGTTGACATCCGTCCAAATAGTTGGGTTCAGGTGTTTCCAGTGAAGGGTACTGGATAATGCTACAACATACAAAGACATTTTAGGCACTTGTGTGCTTCCAACCTTGTGGTAATAGTTTGCTGAAGGCCCTTTTCTGTTTCAGTATGGTCCAAGTGCACACAGCCAACTCCATAAAGACACCATTTGACACAATGAGAAACTTCCAGTACCTTGATCTCAACCCCACTGTATAGCTTTGGGAAGAATTGGAACGCCAATGACAACCAAGGTCTTTTTATTCAATACCTGACCTTGCAAATGGCCACAAATTCCCACAGACACCCTCCAAAATCCTGCCAAAAATGCCCATGGAATAAATAGGAACGCCAAATTTGAGTTGATATTCCCATTCAACATCAGTACCTGACCCCCCAAATGCTTGTTTGGCTGAATGAGGACATTCCAAAATCTTGTGGAAATGCTTTCTATAAGAGTGGAGGCTGTTAAAGCCATTAACTACTTCAGCCCCGGAAAATTTGGCTGCCCAATGACCGGCCCATTTTTTGCGATACGGCACTGCGTCGCTTTAACTGACAATTGCGCGGACGTGCGATGTTGTACCCAAACAACATTGACGTCCTTTTTTTCCCACAAATAGAGCTTTCGTTTGGTGGTTATTGATCACCTCTGCGGTTTTAATTTTTTGCGCTATAAACAAAAAAAGAGCGACACTTTAAAAAAACACAATGGGGTTTATTTACTAAAGGCAAATCCACTTTGCACTACAAGTGCACTTGGAAGTGCAGTCGCTGTAAATCCAAGGCGGACATTCAAGGAAAATAAAAAACAGGATTTTAGCTTGCACATGATTGGGTGATAAAATCAGCAGAGATTCCCCTCATTTTAGATCTTCCCATCAGATTCACAGCCACTGCACTTCCAAGTGCACTTGTAGTGCAAAGTGGCTTTGCCTTTAAACCCCAATATCTTTTACTTTTTTCTATAGTAAATATCCCAATAAAAAAAAAGGGGGGGGAGATCAAGGGGTTAACTGTGTTTCCTATTGTGTGTTCTAACTGTGGGGGGATGGGGACTGACTTATAGTAGATGACAGATCATGTTTTCTACTTTGTAGAAAGACACGATCTGTCTTGTCTCCTCAGACAGCAAGGGGATTTGTTTGTTTACACACACAAACCCCCTGTGCTCCCGCGCACGCGTGGCCGGCGGCGATCATTGGCTCTTCTGGGCAAAGCCATATATATATCTATATGGGCTTTCATCCAGGAGAGCCATTCTGCCGCGGCATATCTGCATTAGCCGGTCAGGAACCGGTTAAGGGGGGACAACTCCATAGTCATGTCCATGGTTTTGAAATGCAATGTCCAGAAAGTGTGATGGTCAGTTGTCCCCAAAAAGTTTGTCTATAGTGTATATCAGTGGTCTCCAAACTGTGGCTTTGAGGCCACATCTGGCCCTTGGGGCACTATTCCACCAACTGACACCAATGATGGGGCACCATTCCCCTTACTGACACCATCAACGGGGCACTATTTCTCCTATTAAAACCAATGATCGGGCACTTTTCTCTTCCGTTCATGGACGGACACAGCAGCATTGACCTTAGGGTTATATATCCTTCCTTTCAGGAGAGACTAGGCAGAAAAAAACAGCACTTCAAGTGTTAAAACCATTCTCTAAGTACAGCACCTCCCACAGAGCGGGTCCCCCGGGTACATCCTACTCTCTGCCATCATGCAGTCCCAGTTTTTTTCTGCCTAGCGTTAGGAGAAGACATGGCTCCTCTGGGCCCATGTGCTCTGGAGGGTTTTTTTCTGCGATTTTTGTCGCTTTTATTTTTCCTGCACTTTTGGATCCTGGGATCTACAATCAACTGCCGACTGGGTGACAGGCTGGATCTGCGATCCTTGAGGTCCCCCCCATGTTCGGCCATCGAGCGTGTGCCGGCCTTAAGCTACGCGCTGGGCCGTCCACGACATGCCCCGTTGCTCCAGGGGTGGCCGGTGAGCTATATGCTACAGGGCACACATATGACCGGTCTCTATGGCTGAGTCACAGAGTGCCGGGCCGTTGGGTCTGCTGGGGACGTTGGGTCTGTCTGGAATGCCTCCAGCCGGTGGTCGCAGGATGGGTAAGTAGTATCCCCTTGCCTTGGCAGGGTGGTTCGGCTGGTGCATTCCTGGGGAGGGCACTTTTTACTCCCTCTGGCTACAGTCTGGCCCCTCAAAAGCTTGAAGGACACTAAACAAGCTCTTTGTTTGAAGGCTTGGAGACCCCCGGTGTATATATTAACTTCCATGTAAATCATGTCCAAGTGTACAATAGGCTCTTTCGTTATAGGGAGATGCTTCCATAGCCTTTCAAACAAATGAAAATATGTCTTTTACAACAGCGGAACATAATTTGAAGAAAAAATACATTTAAAAAAAAATCTATTAATTGAATAAAGCTAGCTAAGCTATTGGTCTTCCTGAACGTCAAATGTTGGGTGACGTACAGAAACCAGGTCAGGAACCAGGAAGGTTCTTTGAGGGTTTTTTTCCTTTGACTGACCGTTCAAAGCAGGCAATAATATGTCCTATTCCCTAATAAAAGTATATAACACAGAAGACAGCAGTAGTATTCACTGGCACGGTTTGAGTCCAGATACATATGGTGATTCTTGAGGTCTGCAGATACACTCTTGTTGTAGAGGAAGAAAAGTGTCCATGAAATCCGGAGCGGGGAGCCCTGAGAGGAGCAATAAAGACTTGTTCCATATGGTAAAAGTAGGACATACGGGGAGTATGAATGGGATTTCATAAGTGTGCAGGTGAAGGGAGTTGGCGGGATCGTAGAAGGAAAAGGTATTATTGTCATAGTCTAGAAGGACGCCCAACCTTTTCAGCTGGGGATGGACGTCCAATAGAACTTCCTTGTTGTTGTGCCTAACGAGGAAATTGTTATTACATCGGGTGAATACCCAGGATGAGGTGTTCTTTCCAATCCATTCATTCTTTGGTGCTGACTTGTAAGCAATTCCTACTGCATACCTGGAAAAACAAGAAGTAAAATTAGATACAGGTGTTCCGCCATGTATTAAAAGGTAACTAAACAAATTAACTATTGCAGCGTTCATTTCTTGGATGCGGCGGCTGTGTTGGCTTTTGGTGACCGGAATGAAAAGCACAAAGAACATGTTCTTTGTTTTGTAAACTACTAATCTCTCTACCCCACCGTGTGATGGGGATGAACCAGGGCTGTCTTAATGAAAGGGCACTGCCCAGGGGCCCCAGCTGCATTGGGGGCCCCTGCACTTTCCCCAAAGCAGCTAGTCCTTGAGCCCACACTGCCCTGAAATTGGGGACCCCATGATGGCACTGAAACACAGGGGAGGCAGTCTGCATCCTACCTACTTGATGTCTGTTTACCTGCACTGTCATCATTGTAGGGGCCCCAAAGCATTACTTTGCCCAGGGGCCCATGATGCTAATTAGATGGCCCTGGGATGAACAAAGGCAGGCATGACTGAAGTCCAGTCTAGGTGACATTCATGACTTCCTTCATAGATTAGGTATGTGCACAGGGTGTGCCCGGTCTAATCACCCTGTACACATACCTCCCAACTGCCCCAGATTGCATGGGACCATCCCAAGATTTGAATCACCCCTCTCGTTGCCTGAAATGAAGACAGACATGTTTTTTGTTTTATCCAGCTGTATTTACAACTTATAGCATCCAAGTAAAAGATATAACACCAACATGTCAGAAAAAAAAAAGCGGAATCACTGAGTTGGAAAAAGGACCCCCCCCCTTGTGTCAGTGTTTTGTTGAACCATCTTTTGCTTTAATTCCAGCCTTTAGCCTGTTGGGATTGCAAATATTGCAAAGTCTAGATGTGCAAAGTTAGTAGCGACAAATCCCAACAGACTAAAAGGCTGGAATTAAAGCAAAAGGTGGTTAAACAAAATACTGACACAAGGGGGGATCCTTTTTCCAACTCAGTAATTATTTTCTGACATGTTTGTGTTATATCTTTCACTTGGATGTTATACGTAGTACTAGTAAATACAGCTGGATGCAACAATATGGCCCGGATTCACAAAGCACTTACACCGACGTATCTCGAGATACGCCGCGTAAGTGTAAGTATGCGCCGTGCCCATAAACTGAGATACGCCTGAAAATAGGCTTCATCCGACTGACGTAACTTTCCTACGCGGTTTGCATAAGTCGTACGTCTGGCGTAAAGTTATTCCCCATATAGGAGGCGCAACCCATGCAAAGGTATGGACCAGGGAACACAAGCCGTCGTATCTTTTGTCGTTTACGGTGTACGTGAATATGACTAGGCGTAGGTTACGTTCACGTCGTAGGCAGTGATTCGACGTATCTTAGGGAGTTGTTCCAACGTGATTGTGAGCATGCGCACTGGGATGCCGCATGCGCCGTTCATTTTAAGTACTTCCATGGCACTTGCCCTATCATTTGCATGGGGTCACGCCTCATTAGCATGGCCCACTTCCACCTACGCTGGCTTACGCCGAGGAAACCCAGCCTATCTTTAAGAGCGAGTGCTAGCAAGTGCTTTGTGAATCCAGTGCTTGCCTCTGTGCGCTGCGTCGGCGTAGCGTATATTAGATGCGCTACGCCCGCATAAATATGCGCCAATGTATGTGAATCCGGGCCTATGTGATTATTTTAAAGGGGGGTGATTTTTTTTTCCTATACCCACTGTCCATGGCGTCACTAGGGGGTGGTTAATGGGGCTATAGCCCAGAGTCTCTTACCTAGGGTTGGCTCTGGGCTCCATCCGCTCAGCTGGTGGCCGGTGGAGGAACATGACTAGTTAATGTTCTTGGGCACAAGTTCTTATCTATATTCAGCTGTTTCAACCATTTAATCATTGTCCCGACATCCAATTCTATGCCAATCTGCTGGGCAATGTAATTGTCAGGAACCGCAGCACAAGGATTATTTCGCAATGACTATTTGACGATTTTCGGGCTCAGGCGGAGTAATCCTTGTGCTGCGGTTCCCGACAATTACATTGCCCGGCAGATTGGTATAGAAGTGGATGTCGGGACAATTGCCGAAACTGCAGAATATAGATAAGAACTTGTGCCCGGGAACATTAACTAGTCATGTTCCTCCTCCGGCCACCAGCTGAGCGGATGGAGCCCAGAGCCAACTCTAGGTAAGAGACTCGGGGCTATAGCCCCATTAACCACCCCCTAGTGACGCCATGGACAGTGGGTATAGGAAAAAAAAATCACCCCCCTTTAAAATAATCACATATTGTTGCATCCAGCTGTATTTACTAGTACTGTGTATAACATCCAAGTTAAAGATATAACACAAACATGTCAGAAAATAATCACTGAGTTGGAAAAAGGATCCCCCCTTGTGTCAGTAATTTGTTGAACCACCTTTTGCTTTAATTCTGGCCACCAGCTGAGCGGATGGAGCCCAAAGCCCAGTCCTGTCTGGATCACCACAAGCGGTAAGCACTTGAGCTGGGGGGTTAAACGGTCCTGTTGCTTCCCCTGGCCCCTAGCGGAGCAGAAGTTTTTTTTTTTATATATATATAATTGCTCTCTGGGGGGCCCTGGTGTAAGGGGGGAATCCGCACTCCGATATGTAAAAATATTTTATATAATATATATACACACACACGTGTATGCCCGCCCAAGTGTATGACTTTCTTTACTTCGCTGCTATGGGCTCTAGCCCCAGATCTTTTGTAGACCAAGCAACGCTCCTGCCCGCTGTCCTGCCAATCCAGGCTGAATCCTAGAGCCCAGCGCCAGAACACATTCTGGGACTCGGCTCCACTAATTAGCCTGAAGGGGTGAACCGCTGTTCCCTTTCCGTGTCTCCCCTGCAGCTTCGCTTGTCACAGGCAGCTATAGAAGGAACACCGTTTGTTTATTCTGCGGAGGGACGCGTATAAAGGGCTGGCACAGGGGGTAGGGAGGGGGTGCTATGCTTGGCACTATACCGGGGAGGGGGCAGGTGTTAAATTCCGGCGTGGCAGTAGTAAGTAACAGAGTTCAGGGGTTCACATTCCTATTTATTCGTCTTTTTTTTCCATCCTGCTGTGCTCTGGCTGGTGGCAGCCAGCTCATCATTGTAGCATTGCCCACAGCAAGAATGATTGACATTTAGCAGGCATCATACCCATCTAAGCGAGTTGGCACAGCTTTACCTAAGTGTGAAGAGTAGAAGACGGTGAACTAGATTGTTACATTTGTCTGGAGTCCTTTCCATACCTATTACTACCCTGTACAAGTGGATAATACAGCACACATCATCATCTAATACAGGGGTCTCCCAACCTTTCAGTACAAATATTCACAGGCCTGAAACAATGTAACAATTTAAATAGATCCCCACCTATACATCAGCGACCTCCCCCCCTGCCCCTTACATCCATGAATGCCCACCAAAGTCCCCTCTTACATGAAGGAGTGCCTATCAGAGTGCTCCCTTTATGCCTGGGGGGGCACCAGAGTGCCCTCTTTACACCATGGAGCACCCAGCAGAATGCACCCCTTAGTACAGGGCTCGACAAAACCCGGTCGCCATGGCGACTAGAAAAAGCGTCCTGGCGACTTGGCTTGGAAGGTGGGTTTTTTTCGTGAAGTCCCCAGCTCTTCCGTGTGTGAGCTGGCGCCATCTGGTGGTGGCCGTTGGTATTACAAGTTAAGCATTACAAGTTAAACAGCAATTTTAATGTCATTTTTCACTATTTTCACTGCCATCTTCTTCCCTCTAATTAGAACCCCCAAACATTATATATATTTTTTATCCTAACACCCTAGAGAATAAAATGGCGATCGTTGCAATACTTTCTGTCACGCCGTATTTGTGCAGCGGTCTTACAAGCGCACTTTTTTGGGAAAAAATTACACTTTTTTTAATTAAAAAATAAGACAACAGTAAAGTTATCCCCATTTTTTTTTTATATTATGAAAGATAATGTTACGCCGAGTAAATTGATACCCAAAATTCATACTCAAAATTGCGTCCGCTCGTGGAATGCCGACAAACTTTTACCCTTTAAAATCTTCATAGGCGACGTTTAAAACATTCTACAGGTTGCATGTTTTGAGTTACAGAGGAGGTCTAGGGCTAGAATTATTGCTCTCGCTCTACCAATCGCGGAGATAACTCACGTGTGTGGTTTGAACACCGTTTACATATGCGGGCGCTGCTCGCGTATGTGTTCGCTTCTGCGTGCAAGCTCGTCGGGACGGGGTGCGTTTTCTGGCTCCTAACTTTTTTAGCTGGCTCCTAGATTCCAAGCAAATTTGTCAAACCCTGCCTTAGTAAGTTACTAGACTATCCATTGCCTGGGCAAGGTGGAGGTTGTTTTATACTTGATTTAACATGTGTATGTTTTGTGTACAATAAAGTGGATTGATTTAATGTCTTGGCTGTTAACCTATATACATACGTACACATATATGAATTAGGGGACCCTTCCCGCATCTGGTTGAGTCCATAACTGGTAAAACATTTTTATTTTTTTCATGTACATTGACTAGGGACTCCCAGATTACCCTTATGAAGAAATACAGGGACCTTGAGATGTTGTTTGCAGAGTGCACCCCTTACACCTGGGAGCACCCAGCAGAGTGACCCCTTCACACCTTACACCCAAGAGTGCCCACTTTACACAAAGGGGTGCCCAGCAGAGTGCACACCTTACACCAGGGAGCAACCATCATAGTGCCCCCTTTACACCTGAGAGCGCCCAGCAGAGTGCCCCCTTTACACCTAGGAGCACCTAGCAGCTTGCACACCTTACACCTGAGAGTGCCCAGCAGAGTTCCCACTTTATATCCGGGAGCATCCAGCATCTTGCTGGGCACTTTTGGATGTAAAGTGTGCACTCTGCTTGGCGCTTTCAGGTGTAAAGTGGGAACTCTGCTGGGCACTCCCAAGTGTGAAGGGGGCACTCCGCTGGCCACTCCCAGGTGTAAGATGTGCATGCTGCTAGGCACTCCCAGGTGTAAGATGTGCATGCTGTTAGGCACTCCCAGGTGTAAGATGTGCATGCTGTTAGGCACTCCCAGGTGTAAAGGGTGCACTCTGCTGGATGCTCCCGGATGTAAGGTGTGCACTCTGCTCGGCAATTTTGGGTGTAAAGTGGGAACTCTGCTGGGCACTCCCAGGTGTAAGGTGTGCATGCTGCTAGGCACTCCCAGGTAAAAAAAAAAGGGTCATTCTTCTGGGCGCTGTTGTAAAGGGGGCACTCTGCTAGATGCTCCCGGATGTAACTAACAGCGCCCAGCAGAGTGCCCCCTTTACACCAGGAAAATCTAGCAGAGTGCACACCTGGGCTCCTAGGTGTAATCAGAGTGCACGCCTTTACATCCGGGATAGCCCAGCAGAGTGCCCCCTTTACACCAGGAAAATCTAGCAGAGTGCACACCTTGTCTCCTAGGTGTAATCAGAGTGCACGCCTTTACATCCGGGATAGCCCAGCAGAGTGCCCCCTTTACACCAGGAAAATCTAGCAGAGTGCACACCTGGGCTCCTAGGTGTAATCAGAGTGCACGCCTTTACATCCGGGATAGCCCAGCAGAGTGCCCGCTTTACACCTGGGAGTTCCTACCATCATGCTCTGCTTACACCAGGGAATGCCCAGCAGATTGCATCCTTACACCCTGAAGTGCCCACCAGAGTCAAGGCTGGTTGGCAGTGGATGCACCAATCTCCATATTACGATACACAGCCTGGCACATCCATTGCCAAGGTTTCTGTGCCCTGGTAGCAACAGATTTCCCAGCATCAATAGACTCCAGCAAACGACAACAATAGACCACTCCCTCAACAGTAGATCCCTTCAAGCAACAATTGACTCTCCCAGCAACATAAGCCCCCCACCAAAAACAATAAGTTTCCCCCACCAGCGACCATCGACCGCCACACAAAAATATATGCCCTCCAGCAACAACTTAGCCCACCAGCAACATGAGGCCCTCCCCCCCCCCCCCAGCAATAATAATAAACCTCTGCCATGCAACAATAGGTCAACTCCAGGAACAATAGATCCCCCAGCAGAGAACATAAAAAGACTCTTCCAGGACACCCCTTCTGAGTTACTTCCTGTCTCCGCCCCACCCCTGAGAAACATCCCTTGGCTCCACCCACCTCACAGTACCGCCCCTTTTGGAGACTACAGAACCAAGTATCATTTTGTGGTAATAAGTTATTTGTATGGAATTTGTTAATAAAAAAAAAACAGCAAAATAGATCCCCTGAAGCAATAGACCCTTCCCAGCAAAAGTAGACCCCCCCCCCCAGCAACAATGGACCACAATGGAAGCTTTGTGCACCACATAGGACACAGCAGCAGCGACTGACATCCTCTGTAGGCCTCAATGTGTCTGGTGGGAGGACGTCAGAAAGGAAGAGTGTCTGCTACAACACCAACGTTTCTCGTGATCATCTGAGCACATAAAACGTCTTCTATAAATTAAACTCGGCACTGGGCTGTACACACATGGGCCCGGATTCACGAAGCACTTACGCCGACGTATCTCGAGATACGCCGCGTAAGTGCAAATATGCGCCGTCGTATCTGTGCACCGTGCCCACAAAACTAGATACGCCTGAAAATAGGCTTCATCCGACCGACGTAACTTTCCTACGCCGGCGTATCGTGGCTGGCCGCAAGTGGCGCTCCCATTGATTTTCTATTCACATATGCAAATGAGGGAGATACGCCGATTCACGAATATACGTCCGTCCGACGCAGTGCGCGTAAAGTCATACGTCCGGCGCAAAGTTATGCCCCATAAAGGAGGTGTAACTCAGCAGCATCCATGCAAAGGGAACACAAGCCGTCGTATTTTACGTCGTTTACGTAGTACGTGAATAGGGCTGGGCGTAGGTTACGTTCACGTCGTAGGCAGTGATCCGTCGTATCTTAGGGAGTAGTTCCGACGTGATTCTGAGCATGCGCACTGGGATACGTCCACAGGACGGCGCATGCGCCGTTCGTTTTAAGTACTTGTATGGCACTCGGCCCATCATTTGCATGGGGTCACGCCTCATTAGCATGGCTCACGCCCACCTACGCCGGCTTACGCCGAGGGAACCCAGCGCAGTTTGGGAGGCAAGTGCTTTGTGAATTTGTTGCTTGCCTCTCTGCGCAGCGTAAAGGAGATACGCTACGGCGGCATAAATATGCGCCAATGTATGTGAATCCGGGCCATGGATTTTATCATACATTTTTCAGCACCGTGCAGTAAATTTTTGATGCGCCTTTGTGCATTTTAATATGGCTGGGAATACGAGAGAATTTCTCTCCATGTATGAAAATGTCTGCACTGTGCAGTTTAACATGCATTTTACATGCGCTATCATTCATTCTTTATGGAAACAGCAGCCAGCCTTCATAAAGCGGGGCTTTTTTTTTTTAACCAATTGAGTTCCTATTTCCAGAGCTACTGATCCAGACACACAGCAATCCCCAGGTGAGCTCAGCAGCAGGCAATGTAAACAGTGATCTATTGATGGCTGATGGTATTAGAAGTGATTTATTGCTGCAGAGCTGCATTGTGAAGGGGGGTTGGTGGTGAATGAGAAGACTTTATGTAGAACTCCCGCGAAAAAAAATAATACCGAAAATTACTGAAAATATACAGCAGGTAAAATAAGTATTGAACACGTCACCATTTTGATAGGTAAATATACACTATATTACCAAAAGTATTGGGACACCTGCCTTTACACACACATGAACTTTAATGTCATCCCAGTCTTAGTCCGTAGGGTTCAATATTGAGTTGGCCCCGCCCTTTGCGGCTATAACAGCTTCATCTCTTCTGGGAAGGCCGTCCACAAGGTGTAGGAGTGTCTATGGGAATGTTTGACCATTCTTCCAGAAGCGCATTTGTGAGATCAGGCACTGATGTTGGGGAGAGAGCCTGGCTTCTAGTCTCCACTCTAATTCAACCCAAAGGTGTTCTATCTGGTTGAGGTCAGGACTCCCCAAACTCGCTCCTCCATGTCTTTATGGATTTTGCTTTGTGCACTGGTGTGCCGTCATATTGGAACAGGAAGGGACTGTCCCCAAACTGTTCCCACAAAGTTGGGAGCATGAAATTGTCCAAAATGTCTTGGTATGCTGACGTCTTAAAAGTTCCCTTCACTGGAACTAAGGGGCCAAGCCCAACCCCAGAAAAACAACCCCACACCATAATCCCCCCTACACCAAATGATTTGGACCAGTGCACAAAGCAAAGTCCATAAAGACATGGATGAGTGTGCATGCCAGTCAAGTTTCTCCACCCCAAACTCAGAGTCCTGACCTCAACCTGATAAAATACCTTTGGAATTAGATAGAGAGGAGACTGCGAGCCAGACCTTCTCGTCCTACATCAGTGCCTAACCTCACAAATGCTCTTCTAGAACAGGGGTCTCCAAACGTTTCATGCAAAGGGCCACTTTATTGTCCTTCAGACTTTAGGAGGGCCGGATTGTGGGCAGCAGGGGCAGAAAATGTCACGGGCCCAGCATCAGTGAGAATAAATATGGCCTCAGGGTTTGTGGTCAACAGTAGGAGGAGTATTCCCCCTATTAGTAGGAGGAATAGTATCCCATCATTGGTATCTGTGGAAGATATAGTGCCCCATTGTTGGTGTCAGTGGGAGGAATAGTGCCTCATATCAGTGGAAAGAATTTTACCCCAAGGGCCGGATTCAGGCTAGCAAAGGGCCACATCTGGCCCTCGGGCCGCAGATTGGAGACCCCTGCTCTAGAGCAGTGATGCAGTCATTAGTGCCCATCAGTGCTTCCTCATTAGTGCCACCTAATTAGTATCCCCGCATCAGTGCCCATCAATGCTGCTTCATTAGTGCTTCCTCATCAGTGCCACCTAATTAGTACCCCCCCATCAGTGCCCATAAGTGCTGCTTCATTAGTGCCTCCTCATCAGTCCCGCCTCATTAGTATCCATCACTGACACCTATCAGTGCTGCCTCAATAACCACTTAACCCCCAGACCACATTTCTGGTCAAAGACCAGAGCACTTTTTGCGATTCGGCACTGCGTCGCTTTAACAGACAATTGCGCGGTCGTGCGATGTGGCTCCCAAACAAAATTGGCGTCCTTTTTTTCCCACAAATAGAGCTTTCTTTTGGTGGTATTTGATCATCTCTGCGGTTTTTAGTTTTTGCGCTATAAACAATAATAGAGCGACAATTTTGAAAAATTTTTTTTTTTTTACTTTTTACCATAATAAATATCCCCCAAAAATATATAAAAAAAAATTTTTTCTCAGTTTTGGCCGATACGTATTCTTCTACATATTTTTCGCAAAAAAAAAAAATCGCAATAGGCGTTTATTGATTGGTTTGCGCAAAAGTTATAGTGTTTACAAAATAGGGGGTAGTTTTATGACATTTTAATTAATATTTTTTTTTACTAGTAATGGCGGAAATCAGCGATTTTTTTCCCGGTACTGCGACATTATGGCGGACACTTTGGACACTTTTGACACATTTTTGGGACCATTGGCATTTTTATAGCGATCAGTGCTATAAAAATGCATGGATTACTATAAAAATGCCACTGGCAGGGAAGGGGTTAACACTAGGGGGCGGGGAAGGGGTTAAGTATGTTCCCTGGGTGTGTTCTAACTGTAGGGGGGGTGGCCTCACTAGGCCAAATGACTGATCGCTGTTCATACATTGTATGAACAGAAGATCAGCATTTCTCCCCTGACAGGACCGGGAGATGTGTGTTTACACACACAGCTCCCGGTCCCCGCTCTGTACCGAGCGATCGCAGGTGCCCGGCGGCGATCGTGCCCGCCGGGCACACGCACGGGAGTGGGGGGGGGGGGCATGCACGCCCCTAGTGGCCGCTAAGACAGCCGACGTTATTGTACGGGCTCTCGCGCAGGGGCAGGTCGGGAAGTAGTTAATGCCCATCAATTCTGCTTCATTAGTGCCTCCTCATCAGTGCCACCTCACTAGTGCCATCTCAGTGCTCATCAATGCTGCCCTCATTAGTGCCGCCTCATTAGTGCCCATCAATGCTGCCTCATTAGTGCCCCCTCATCAGTGTCGCCTATCAGTGCTGCTTTATTAGTGCCTCCTCATCAGTCCTGCCTCATTAGTGTCCATCAGTGCTGCTTCATTAGTGCCTCTTCATCCGTGCCCCCTCATTAGTGCTTCCTATCAGTAGTGCCCATCAATGCTGCTTCATTAGTGCCTCCTATCAGTAGTGCCCATCAGTGCTGCTTCATCAGTGCCCCCTCATTAGTGCTTCCTATCAGTAGTGCCCATCAATGCTGCTTCATTAGTGCCTCCTATCAGTAGTGCCCATTAATGCTGCTTCATTAGTGCCTCATCATGAGCGCACATCAGTGAAAGAGAAAAATTATTGAAATAATTTTTTTCGAAAATTTCGATCTTTTTTCGTTCATTTAGCAAAAAATAAAAACCCCCCAGTGGCGATTAAATACCATCAAAAGAAAGCTCTATTTGTGTGAAGAAAATGATAAAAATGTCAGATGGTTACAATGATAAATGAGCGCACATTTGTCATTCAAAGTGCGACTGCGTTGAAAGCTGAGAATTTACCTGGGCAGGAAGGGGGTGCCCAGTAGGTAAGTGGTTAGGGTTTAATTCTGTATTTATTGAAAGATTTGAACCGTCTTCCATAGTGTGGTGGGCGACCTCGTAACACACAGGGTTTTTTTCCGGTGATCTGCCGATATGGTTCCGGCTATCGTGAAAGTTCCTGCACAGGCGCAATCTGATCTGCCGATATGGTTCCGGCTAACGAGAAAGTTCCTTTATGGACTGCGCAGCCGCAAACTTGCCGACGGAAATCTCCGAACCTCGCCCGGTGACTTGTCCTTAAGGTTCCCCTAACGAGAAAGTTCCTTCAAGGACTGCGCAGGCGCAAACTTGCCGACGGAAATCTCCGAACCTCGCCCGGCATCCAGGCTCATTCTTTCACATCCCCGTGGATTGGAGGACGTTAAAAAAAGAGCCAGGAGGCCGAGCGAGCGGAGCGAGCGAAGGCGAGGACGTGAGGCCAACTGGCCACTTTCCTCGAAATCCACGTCGCCCTGGATGCCGGCCGAGGTTCGGAGATTTCCGTCGGCAAGTTTGCGCCTGCGCAGTCCTTAAAGGAACTTTCTCGTTAGCCGGAACCACATCGGCAGATCAGATTGCGCCTGCGCAGGAACTTTCACGATAGCCGGAACCATATCGGCAGATCACCGGCATCCAGGGCAACGTGGATTTAGAGGAAAGCGGCCAGTCGGCCTCACGTCCTCGATCCTGGCTCTTTTTTTTAACATCCTCCAAACCACGGGGATGTTAAAGGATGAGCCTGGATGCCGGGCGAGGTTCGGAGATTTCCGTCGGCAAGTTTGCGCCTGCGCAGTCCTTGAAGGAACTTTCACGTTAGGGGAACCTTAAGGACAAGTCACCGGGCGAGGTTCGGAGATTTCCGTCGGCAAGTTTGCGCCTGCGCAGTCCTTGAAGGAACTTTCACGTTAGGGGAACCTTAAGGACAAGTCACCGGGCGAGGTTCGGAGATTTCCTTCGGCAAGTTTGCGCCTGCGCAGTCCTTGAAGGAACTTTCACGTTAGGGGAACCTTAAGGATAAGTCACCGGCATACATTACCAGGCGGTTGCCTTTGATCTCGCTCTTTGCCCGCCACGAGCAAACTGGTTAATGGTTACCGGTAAGAGCGTTTCTCTAAACTGCCATTTACATAATCCAGAAAGCGGTGAACCCCGTTACTACCGGCGCCCCTCTCTGCCCCTCATCTGTTACTAACGCAAAACAGTGTTAAAAATGCATTAACCGGGGCGCTGCCTTTTGCAAAGGATTCTGGGTAATACGTCCACCTCCAGCAGGCATTTTTCCTTGTAATGTTTTTTTTTTTTTTTTATGAACTCGGCAAAACAGATTTCTTCTGTACTGGAATTTAAACATTATGAACACCTCTGCAGCGAGGAGTTGGGGCTTTTTCACGCTTTGAGAGCCTGAAGTGCTATGTACCTGATTAAAAATGAATGTTTGAGGATGGCACGCTGCATGTTAAACAGACTGTGCGCGAGATTTTTTAAGCCGAGTCGACAGCATCATTGTAATCCGTGTTGTCAGGAACCGACTGACCACGTAGAGTGGGGACCCGGGGGTGGGGGGATGGGAAAGGTGCTGGAATTACACAGGGCCATTAAAAGTTGTTATAACAGATTTAGACATTCCCTGTGTGCTCCGGATTACGGGCAAGACAGCAAAAAGCTTTTGTTATTCAGGTAAAAAAATAAACAGGCATAGAGGCATCATGTAAGGCTAGGTACTTTAGATTTAAAATGTATGTGAATTATTTTTATAAATACATATATATATATATGCCCATGTGCCTTGAAACTCAACGCCCAGATAAAAAAAAAAGCACCTCCTCTATGTCGCTGTTCTCCGCAATACCCCTTTTCTGCCACAAGATGTCCCCAGTCTGTAAGACTGAGGACGCCGCCATCGAGGAGGTGACACCCAATTTAGTTCAACCCAGAAGACTGAGGACATACTGTAAGTGCGTGACTACGGCACCTTGCATTCCTTGTTTTGCTTTAAAATAAGTGCATCACCTGCGCTATGGCATTGCACCCTGGAGTACCTCTATTTTTCCACAAGAGGTCCTCAGTCTTTCAAATTTAATGAAGCTCGATGTCATTCCACCCAGAAGACTGAGGACATACTGTAAGTGCTTGACTACGGCACCTTGCATTCCTTGTTTTGTTTTAATATAAGTGCATAACCTGCTCTATGGCATTGCACCCTGGAGTACCTCTATTTTTCCACAAGAGGTCCTCAGTCTTTCAAATTTAATGAAGCCCGATGTCATTCCACCCAGAAGACTGAGGACATACTGTAAGTGCTTGACTACGGCACCTTGCATTCCTTGTTCTGCTCTGTGGGGGCGTCCCCTGCAGTACCTCTCTTCTGCCACAAGAGACTTTCAAACTCCCATATTGGAAGTGCATGACCACACCACCTTGCATTGTATTTATATGGTATGTCCAGCACCTGCTCTATGCTGTTGTCCCCTGCAGTACCTCTATTTTTCCACAAGAGGTCCTCAGTCTTCCAAATTTAATGACACCCGATGTCATTCCACCCAGAAGACTGAGGACATATTGTAAGTGCAAGACAATGCACTGTATTCCTTAGACCTTGTATTCATATGGTATGTGCGTCACCTGATCTATGGCGTTGTCCCCTGCAGTACCTCTCTTTTGCCACAAGAGGTCCTCCGTCTTCCAAATTTAATGACACCCAATGTCATTGAGCCCATAAGACCAAGGACGTACTGTAAGTGCAGTAGCACGCACATCAGCACAGCACATGCCCTATGGCGTTGTCTCTTGCAGTACCTCTTCCAGATTTAATGACAACCAATGTCATCAACCCAGAAAACGTGCATCACCACAGCACCTGCTCTATGGTGGTGTCCCCTGCAGTACTTCTCTTCTGCCACAAGAGATTTTCAATCTTCCAAATTTAATAACATCCACCAACCCAGAAGACTGAGGACATACTGTAAGTGTATCACCACAGCACCTGCTCTATGGTGGTGTCTGTCCCCTGCAGTACCTCTCTTCTGCCACAATAGATTTTCAATCTTCCGTATTGACACCCGACATCATTCAACCCAGAAGACTGAGGACATATTTTAAGTGCATGACCACACCACCTTGCATTGTATTCATATGGTATGTGCATCACCTGCTCTATGGTGGTGTCCCCTGCAGTACCTCTCTTCTGCCACAAGAGACTTTCAATCTCCCATATTGGAAGTGCATGACCACACCACCTTGCATTGTATTCATATGGTATCTGCATGTCGGCAGGACCTTACTATCTGCCACACGCAAGGGCTGTTACACTTCCCTCTATCAACCTGGAATTCTACAGCCATCCACTGGGAGTTATGATCGTTCCTTTCACGGGACATCTACATGCCGACGGACTGATGTTAACCCCTCCTCATCTGGATTCAGCAGTGGCATCGTTGTACACATTTTTATACCAGTATCATACTTAACTACATGTTTTTATGACTGCTTTTGCTACCGTTTGGTATTACTCTCACCATTTTTACAGTTTATGTAGCTACATCGATTTTATCTCCAGTGCAATATTTATTTTGTTACCTACTTGAAGACTATAAAAGTTTTAATGCTATTCCCATCGAGCGCTGCCTTTGTGTGTTTTTTGTATCCTGCTATCCATTTTTCCAGTGGTTGGGAGCTGCACTGGGAATCAGCCTGCAAGGAGATCAGCTAAAAGTAGTTGGTAGTACGTGCGTTATAATTAGGGTTGTCCCGATACCGATACCAGTATCGGTATCGGGACCGATACCGAATATTTGCGGGAGTACTCGTACTCCCGCAAATACCCCCGATACTGAAATAGAATACTTGTTCCCCCCCCCCCGCCGCAAACCCGAGGAGACATGGCTGCAATATGTGGGGGACATGGCTGCAATATGTGGGGGACATGGCTGCAATATGTGGGGGACATGGCTACAATATGTGGGGGACATGGCTACAATATGTGGGGGACATGGCTGTAATATGTGGGAGACATGGCTGCATTATGTGGGGGACATGGCTGTAATATGTGGGAGACATGGCTGCATTATGTGGGGGACATGGCTGCATTATGTGAGGGACATAGCTGCATTATGTGGGGGACATGGCTGGAATATGTGGGGGACATGGCTGGAATATGTGGGGGACATGGCTGGAATATGTGGGGGACATGGCTGGAATATGTGGGGGACATGGCTGGAATATGTGGGGGACATGGCTGGAATATGTGGAGGACATGGCTGGAATATGTGGGGGACATGGCTGCATTTGGGGACACATTTAAAAAAAGTATCGGTATTCGGTATCGGCGAGTACATAAAAAAAAGTATCGGTACTTGTACTCAGTCCTAAAAAAGTGGTATCGGGACAACCCTAGTTATAATTAATCGAAATTAGTCGATTAATCGATTAAAAAAAAAAAAAAACGATTACCGTATTTATCGGGGTATTGCGCGCTCCGGGGTATAGCGCGCACCCCTAAAGTGGACCCGCATTCCTGTGGAAAAATGATTTTTTGTACTTACAGTTTTGGTGTCTTGTGCGGCGTCCATCGGCGGGTCCAGCGTCCGTCTGCGGCTTCGGGTGTCCTCTTCGTCGGGTTCGGTGTCCTTCTGCGGCGTCCTCCCCGCTCGTTTCCCGTTTTCCCGTGACGAGTTTGAATACTGCGGCGGCATATACAGAGCGCAGTACACTCGTGTATAGTCGGGCAGGCTCGGTTACTCTCGCGCTCACGTCCTGTACGTCCAGGACGTGAGCGCGAGAGGAGCCGAGACTGCCCGACTATACACGAGTGTACTGCGCTCGGTATATGCCGGCGCAGTATTCAAACTCGGCGCGGGAAAGCGTATATCGCGCACCCACGATTTTGGCCTGATTTTCAGGGCAAAAAAGTGCGCGGTATACGCCGATAAATACGGTAATCGAACACAAAAATTTTGATCAGTAACAGCCCTAATATATATATATATACATATATACCAAATGGAAATACACGTGGGGGGAGTGGGGCCCTGAAGGGGGAGATGTGGGTCCTCTGGGTCCTCTGCAGTGCATGTAGACAGTGGCTGCAGAATGCCTGCAGGACATCAGCACCGATATGCGACAAACAAGGAGAAAAAGTGAAAATGAATACAGTATTGCAATAAAACGGCAACTGTTTACCATACACAGTGCACATGGCAAAAAAAAGGCCATTTAGAGTCTAAACTTACTTTAAACTGTCGTATTTTCACAATTTTATTTCTCATGCACAGATTGGGATTCTCCATATAAAAAATAAATAAAAAAATGAAACGGCAACATCTGTCAGTGCAGTCATATTTTCTCAAACATATGCTCGTCGCTAAAACTAAAAATAGCCGAGATCAGCACCCACTCGGTATGGTAATGCTTATGTTTAAGAAAAAGAGACATCTGGACCAGAAAATGCGTTGCCCTGGAATATCCCCTTGCCCTGTTTATGTGAAACATACGGTCATTTTATTCATAGCCAAATCTCTCCCATTATCTTGTAATCAGACATAATATTTAAATCTGAAGTTTAATCCGCTTATATTTTACATTCCCTGGTTCCTCCCCTATAGTCCCTTCAGAGGTTTCCTACCAATGTAAGCTGGCCCTGCTCCACTGGTCACCAATGTAAGGGGTCCCTTCTCCACTGACAACCAATTTGAGGGCCCACTTTTCCACTGGTCACCAATGTAAAGGTTACGTTCTCCACTGGTGACCAATTTGAGGGCCCACTATTCCACTGATCACCAATGTAAGGGGTCCCTTCTCCACTGACAACCAATTTGAGAGCCCACTTTTCCACTGATCACCAATGTAAGGGGTCCCTTCTCCACTGACAACAAATTTGAGAGCCCACTATTCCACTGGTCACCAATGTAAAGGTTACCTTCTACACTGGTGACCAATTTGAGGGCCCACTATTCCACTGATCACCAATGTAAGGGGTCCCTTCTCCACTGACAACCAATTTGAGAGCCCACTTTTCCACTGATGACCAATGTAAGGGGATCCCCTGTCTGCACTGACCACCAATGTAAGCTGGCCCTTCTTCATTGTCCATCAGTTTAAGGGATCCCTTCTCCACTGACCACCAATGTTAGAAGCCATTTCTTCACTGGCTTACATTGTGGTCAGTGGAAAAGGACACCCTTACACTGGCAGTCAGTGCAGAAGTAGGTCCTTACATCAGTCATCAGTGGAGAAAGGTCCTCTTATATGGGTGATCATTGGAGAAAGACACCCTTACATTGGTAGACGATCTTTCTCAACTGGTCACCAATGTAATGGGACATTTCTCTCACTTACCATCATTGTAAGGAGCACTTATTCACTGACTACTAATATATGGGGAACTTCACTTACCACCAATGTAAGAGTCTTCTCCATTGACCATCAATCTAATAGGACACTACTCCATTGACTTTCAGTGTAAGGGGAGCTTAATACTTAAGCGAGAAAATAAAACCCTACCAAATAAACCGACCAAAACCTCCTCTAAATTCCTAAATCCCGCTACAAATCGAAGGGAGAACGTATATTGTCGGTCCAAGGACCACGACTCTGGAATGCTCTACCCACTACCATCCGCTTGGAGGAAAACCATCAGGCCTTTAGGAAAAAACTAAAGACCCACCTCTTCTGAAGGACCGGCACGACTCTGGACGGAAGCGCCTTGAGGCGATTAAGTTCGCATTTGTTGCGCTATACAAGTTACTCACTCACTCTCCCCTGACCACTAGTTAAGGGGGGTACTTCTCCAATGACCATCAATGTAAGAGGGTTCTTCTCCACTGGTCACCAATGTAGGGGGTCCCTTCTCCACTGACCACCAATGTGAGAAGCCACTTCTTCACTGACTACAAATATATGGGGAACTTCACTTACCACCAATGTAAGAGTCTTCTCCATTGACCATCAATCTAAGAGGACACTACTCCATTGACTTTCAGTATAAGGGGAGCTTCTCCTCTGACCACTAATTAAGGGGGTTCTTCTCCACTGACCACCAATGTAAGAAGCCACTTCTTCACTGACTACTAATATATGGGGCCCTTCTTCGTTGACCATCAATTTAAGAGTACACTACTCCATTGACTTTCAGTGTACGGGGATCTTCTCCACTGACCACCAATATAAGGGGCTACTTCTCGAAGGACCATCAATGTATGAGGATTCTTTTTTACTGGTTACCAATGTAAGGGGCACCTTCTCCACTGACCACCAATGTTAGAAGCCACTTCACTGACTTAATGTACATAGGTGATCAGAGGAAAAGGACACCCTTACACTGGTACCCAGTGCAGAAGTGGCTCCTTACATTGGTCATCAATGGAGAAAGATCCTCTTACATGGGTGATCATTGGAGAAAGACACCCTCACATTGCATATTTCTCCACTGGCCACCAATGTAAGAGAACCCATCTCCACTAAACCCCAATGTAACAGGACTAACCATCGTTGTTAGAAGTCCTTCTTTACTGACTACTAATATGTGGGGCTCATCTCTACTTACCGCCAATAAAAAAGGAAACCCGTCGCCGTTTACCATTAACGTAAGAGGACACTTCTCCATTGACCTTCAGTGTAAGAGGAACTTCCCCAATGTTAGGGAGCTCTTCTCCACTAGTCACCAAGTTAAGGAGGGTCTTGACAATTGTAAGGGAGCACTTGACCACCAACATAAGGGGGACATGTCTCTACTGACCACCAATGCAAGGTTGCCCTTCTACGCTATTCTCCAATGTGAGGGGGCTTTTCTCCACTGGTCACTAAAGAGGACACTTTTCTCTGCTGGCCACCAGTGTAAGGGGGCATTTCTCTACTGACACAAACATAAGGGGACACGTCTCTACTGACCACCAATATAAGGGAGCTCTTGTAAGGGGGACCACCTCCACTAAACCCCAAAGTAATGGGACATTTCTCTCACTAATCATCATTGTAAGCAGTCACTTCTTCACCGACAACTAATATATTTTCTGCTGGCCACCAGTCTAAGGGGTCACTTCTTTATTGACCTTCAGTGTAAAGGGGGTGCTTTTCAACTGACCACCTGTGTAAGTGTACATTCTTTAACTCTCTACAATCCTACTGATCATGCTTTGAGTTGCAGACCTAATCATTTTATTGAAGGTCCTCTGAGACCTGAAACCTGTCTTATGGGTTCCTCCACAGTAAACCGGTTGAGAAATACTTCTTATAGAATAAGTCCTATGTAGCCTTTGTCCATGTCATACTGGTGTGCCTCCCTGATCATGACAGCTGTATATATATATAAGTACACTTCAAGGTCCCATGGTACTGCCCAGTCCACTTACCAGGTAGAATTTCCCACAGCTACTTCCCAGTAATGACACCCGCTGTCAATGAAGACATTCCCTGTTGCCCCGTAGCAGCCCGTCCCGCTGAACCGCTCAGGCGTGTGGCTCTTCTTCAGGGAGCTCTCTTCTTTCTCCATCTGCATTCCGTCGTTCGATATCTTTAGCTTCTTGTGAGCGAATTTGGGATCGAGTTTGAACGGCTGACCTAGAATGAGGAATGACATACGGAATCTCATGAAGGGCGACATGTTCATAGTCTACAGTTATATTCTATGTACATTCCATAGTCATATACAGAAAAAACAAACTCCTGTGCACGGGTGGATTGTCCAACAGTTATTCTATATTTCGCATGGAAAATACCAACAGTGTCAAAAACAGTAACAGTGGCCTTGCTGCCCTTTATGGATGGGGAATATCCTAGTGGAGAACAAAAAAGAAGAAAAAGAAAGGTGCACCAGCCTAGTGCGATTCGGCACTGCGTCGCTTTAACAGACAATTGCGCGGTCGTGCGACGTGGCTCCCAAACAAAATTGGCGTCCTTTTTTCCCCACAAATAGAGCTTTCTTTTGGTGGTATTTGATCACCTCTGCGGTTTTTATTTTTTGCGCTATAAACAAAAATAGAGCGACAATTTTGAAAAAAATGCAATATTTTTTACTTTTTGCTATAATAAATATCCCCCAAAAACATATATAAAATTTTTTTTTCCCCTCAGTTTAGGTCGATACGTATTCTTCTACCTATTTTTGGTAAAAAAAATCGCAATAAGTGTTTATCGATTGGTTTGCGCAAAATTTATAGCGTTTACAAAATAGGGGATAGTTTTTTTGTTTTTTTTTACTACTAATGGCGGCGATCATCGATTTTTTTTTTGTGACTGCGACATTATGGCGGACACTTCGGACAATTTTGACACATTTTTGGGACCATTGTCATTTTCACAGCAAAAAATGCATTTAAATTGCATTGTTTATTGTGAAAATGACAGTTGCAGTTTGGGAGTTAACCACAGGGGGCGCTGTAGGAGTTAGTTTTCACCTAGTGTGTGTTTACAACTGTAGGGGGGTGTGGCTGTAGGACTGACGTCATCGATCGAGTCTCCCTATAAAAGGGATCACTCGATCGATGCAGCCGCCACAGTGAAGCACGGGGAAGCCGTGTTTACATACGGCCCTCCCCGTTCTTCAGCTCCGGGGAGCGATCGCGAGGGGGCGGCTAGAAACGAATAGCCGCGCCCTCGTCCTGGATCGCTCCTGAAGCCACGGGAACCGCCGCATGTACCGGGGGGTCCCGATCGGACCCCCGACCCACGTCTAGGCAGGGACGTACAGGTACGCCAATGTGCCATTCTGCCAACGTAAATGTACATGCGGCGGTCTGGAAGTGGTTAATAAAATAAAATAATAATGGAAAACTACTCACAAGGGAATTATCATAGTAGGCTTATCAACAACGATGTGGTAGATACCCCTCGAACCACACTCCAGAATAGGGGGGATAGAGGTGTGTCACTGCCGGCTGACGCGTTTCGAGGCGACAAGGACCTCTTCATCAGAGCCCAGCAGTCCATAGTCATCTTTATTATCCGACCCACATTATTCAGATGTATTTCCTTTTTGTTTTATGCTCTCTGTGCCTTGTCAGTTAGAGCTGCACAGATATAGAGGAGCATGGATTTGCCTCTTTTATATCATTAACCACTTCCCGACGGCCGTACGGCCGCAGGGCGGCTCTAATTCTCTGACTCGCCATGTTTTTACGGCCTCCGCTCCTCCTGGCCACTGGGGGGCGCGCGCGCGTGCCCGCCGCATCACTGAGATGCTGATGCACATGTCTGGCGGCCGCGATGTCCGCCAGGCACCCGCGATCGGCGGTTACAGAGACAAGGACGTGGATCTGTGTGTGTAAACACAGATCCACGTCCTGTCAGGGAGAGAGGAGACCGATGCTGTGTCTCTTGTTCATAGGGACACAGATCGTTCACCTCCCCCAGTCAGTCCCCTTCCCCCACAGTTAGAAACACTAGGCAGGGCACACATTTAACCCCTCCCTCACCCCCTAGTGTTAACCCCTTCAATGCCAGTCACATTTATACAGTAATTAGTGCATATTTATAGCACTGATCGCAGTATAAATGTGAATGGTGCCAAAAATGTGTCAAAAGTGTCCGATGTGTCCGCCATAATGTCGCAGTGCCAATAAAAAATTGCAGATCGCCGCCATTACTAGTAAAAAAAAAAAAAGAATAAAAAAAAAAGAATTCTGTCCCCTATTTTGTAGGCGCTATAACTTTTGCGCAAACCAGTCTCTTAATGAGATTTTTTTTTTTTACTAAAAATATGAAGAATACGTATCGGCCTAGACTGAGAATTTTTTTTTTTTTTTATTGAGCTATTTATTATAGCAACAAGTAAAAAATATTTTTTTTTTTCAAAATTGTCGCTCTATTTTTGTTTATAGCGCAAAAAATAAAAACCGCAGAGGAGATCAAATACCACCAAAAGAAAGCTCTAGTTGTGGGGAAAAAAGGACGCCAATTTTGTTTGGGAGCCACGTCGCACGACCGCGCAATTGTCAGTTAAAGCGACGCAGTGCCGAATCGCAAAAAGTCCTCTGGGCAGGAAGGGGGTTTAAGTGCCCAGTAAGGAAGTGGTTAAATGTCTTTTTTTTATTTTATTTATCTAGTATAAGTACCTAAAATATGACTTGGTATCAGCACCTTGAAATCACCTGTACAGCAGAATGTGAGCGGGTGTGCTCCAATGAAAGAACATGTTGATGGGAGGAGAGTGAACATGGAATAGTCTGATGCTCTTTCGCTGTCTGGTTATAGGTTGGTGGGGCCCTAACTGTAAGTGGTGTCATGTCAGCTATATGGGGGATCTGTGAAGTCCTGGGACAGGATGGACAGAAATATAAATATATCTGCTCAAACATATTTATGGGAGCTGTTTTGCCTGCCAAAGGATTTGTATTTCTATCCACCCAGTCCTGAGATTTACACAGCTCTACCACACAGCACAGCCCCATCTGGCAGGTAAGGATGAGCTCCAGCGTGTTCGCATAATACACGTGCAGAGCCTGCCAGGAAGTGAGCATGGCGCTGCGCTAATCACAGTCAGGGAGACTTGTCCCGATGCTCGGCTGCAGAGATCGGGAAATGTCTCCCTGGCTGTGATTAGCACAGCGCCGTGCAGACTTCCTGGCAGGCTCTGCACGTGTATTATGTGAACACGCTGGAGCTCATCCTTACTGGCAGGACAGGAGATCAGAGTAACACTTGAAGGTCTTGTCCTTCCCCCATCCTTTGATTGGACAATTAAAATGAAAAGCAGCAGATGGATAAGCTCATCTCCTACTATCAGCGTGCTCTATGTTAGCACCGCAGCATAACTAATTGAAACCTTGAACTGCTTCTCCTTGCCAGAGTCTGAGTTTTGCTGTACAGAGACTGATAATCGGTACAAATAAGGTGCTTAATTAAAAAAATAATAATAATAAATTTGTCTTTTATAGCTGGAGTTCAGCTTTAACCACTGACTTTTGATATCTCCTTAAAGAGAACCTGTCACCAAAAAATGCATCACATAGGAGACTTGTTGTCCCTTATGTGATGAAAAAAAAAATGTTGTCTATGGAAATTATAGGAATTTAAGTGAAAACTATTACATTGGGCTTTAAAGGCACACAGTACAATTTGTATAGAAAAAGCTAGAAATTTATTAATATGAAATATCATAAAATCAGACAGACGTAAAATCAAAATTTAGAAATTAAGTCAGTAACTGGTACTACAAGGGTAATAACAACAACAACTATACAGTCTTATTATACACAAGCTTCGTTAAGAAAGCACAGTTAAAGATACAATTGTGTGTTGTGTATCCCAGGTAGTAATCCGGAGGTTAATGGAGGGCTTGCTATGGAAATTATAGGGCACTGAAGTTTGTTACCGCATGCAGTTTTAAGGCTTGACATGTTGGATATCTATTTACTCGGTGCAACTTCAGCTTTTATATTTTACCATGAAAGTGGTAAAATATTGCATTTGTACCTTAACCACTTAAACCCGGACCTTTAAGGCAGCTAAAGGACCCGGCTAGTTTTTGCGATTCAGCACTGCGTCGCTTTAACAGACAATTGCGCTGTCGTGTGACGTGGCTCCCAAACAAAATCGGCGTCCTTTTTTTCCCCACAAATAGAGCTTTCTTTTGGTGGTATTTGATCACCTCTGCGGTTTTTATTTTTTGCGCTACAAACAAAAATAGAGCGACAATTTTGAAAAAAATGCAATATTTTTTACTTTTTTCTATAATAAATATCCCCCAAAATATATAAAAACATTTTTTTTTCATCAGTTTAGGCCAATACGTATTCTTCTACCTATTCTTGGTAAAAAAAAAAACGCAATAAGCGTTTATCGCTTGGTTTGCGCAAAATTTATAGCGTTTACAAAATAGGGGATAGTTTTATTGCATTTTTATAATTTTTTTTTTTTTTTACTACTAATGGTGGCGATCAGCGATTTTTTTCGCGACTGCGACATTATGGCAGACAATTTTGACACATTTTTGGGACCACTGTCATTTTCACAGCAAAAAATGCATTGTTTACTGTGAAAATGACAATTGCAGTTTGGGAGTTAACCACAAGGGGGCGCTGAAGGGGTTATGTGTGACCTAATATGTGTTTCTAACTGTAGGGGGGTGTGGCTGTAGGTGTGACGTCATTGATTGTGATTCCCTATATAAGGGAACACACGATCGATGACGGCGCCACAGTGAAGAACGGGAAAGGTGTGTTTACATACAGCTCTCCCCGTTCTTCAGCTCCGGGGACCGATCGCGAGACACCAGTGGCGATCGGGTCCGCGGCCGCGGTCACGGAGCTTCGGACCGCGGCCGCTTAAAGGTCAACGTACAGGTACGTTGATGTGCCATTCTGCCGACATATATCGGCGTGAAGGGGTCCTTAAGTGGTTAAAATTCTCTTTAGTGTATTTCTTACTAGAATTTTGCATTCTTTAAACCATTGCGCTAAAATAATGTTTCACGGGGAGACACAATTTTAAGACTTGGTATGTTGGGTATCTATTCACTCGGTGCAACCTCAGCTTTTATATTTTACCATACAAGTTGTAAAATATTGCATTTGTACCTTAAAATTACCTTTAGTGTATTTATATATATATATATATATATATATATATATATATATATATATATATATATATATATATATATATATTTTTTTTTTTTTTATAAACCATTGCTCTAATATAATGTTTCACGGGCACATGCAATTTTAAGACTTGGTATGTTGGGTATCTATTCACTCGATGCAACCTCATCTTTTATAGATTACGAAAAAGTGGATTAAAATATTGTGCTTGTTTACCCCAAAATTATCATTAGTGTTTATCCTACTGAAATTTCACATTTCATAAACCATCATGCACAGGCGCACGCTTGACATGTTGAGCATAGGTGTGCGCAGTCTTTGGCATTAGGGTGTGCACCCCAAAGCTCAAACAAACTCTACCGATCGCTCACGATGTTCATTCAGAAAGGGAAGGGGCCAGAAAATGGCATATTTACTGGCCCCTTCCCCGACTCATCCTAAAACAACCACAGTAACAACCGGTGGGAGAGGAGGGAAGCTGGCAGTGCTGTGGGGGGAAGGAGGGAGAGCCAGGTCAGTAGGGGGGATCTGTTCTGCACAGGGTGATTAGGGTGTGCCTGGGCACACCTGGCACACCCTGTGCGCACGCCTATGCATGTTTGGTATCTACAGGGAGTGCAGAATTATTAGGCAAATGAGTATTTTGACCACATCATCCTCTTTATGCATGTTGTCTTACTCCAAGCTGTATAGGCTCCAAAGCCTACTACCAATTAAGCATATTAGGTGATGTGCATCTCTGTAATGAGAAGGGGTGTGGTCTAATGACATCAACACCCTATATCAGGTGTGCATAATTATTAGTCAACTTCCTTTCCTTTGGCAAAATGGGTCAAAAGAAGGACTTGACAGGCTCAGAAAAGTCAAAAATAGTGAGATATCTTGCAGAGGGATGCAGCACTCTTAAAATTGCAAAGCTTCTGAAGCGTGATCATCGAACAATCAAGCGTTTCATTCAAAATAGTCAACAGGGTCGCAAGAAGCGTGTGGAAAAACCAAGGCGCAAAATAACTGCCCATAAACTGAGAAAAGTCAAGCGTGCAGCTGCCAAGATGCCACTTGCCACCAGTTTGGCCATATTTCAGAGCTGCAACTTCACTGGAGTGCCCAAAAGCACAAGGTGTGCAATACTCAGAGACATGGCCAAGGTAAGAAGGGCTGAAAGACGACCACTGAACAAGACACACAAGCTGAAACGTCAAGACTGGGCCAAGAAATATCTCAAGACTGATTTTTCTAAGGTTTTATGGACTGATGAAATGAGAGGGAGTCTTGATGGGCCAGATGGATGGGCCCGTGGCTGGATTGGTAAAGGGCAGAGAGCTCCAGTCCGACTCAGACGCCAGCAAGGTGGAGGTGGAGTACTGGTTTGGGCTGGTATCATCAAAGATGAGCTTGTGGGGCCTTTTCGGGTTGAGGATGGAGTCAAGCTCAACTCCCAGTCCTACTGCCAGTTTCTGGAAGACACCTTCTTCAAGCAGTGGTACAGGAAGAAGTCTGCATCCTTCAAGAAAAACATGATTTTCATGCAGGACAATGCTCCATCACACGCGTCCAAGTACTCCACAGCGTGGCTGGCAAGAAAGGGTATAAAAGAAGAAAAACTAATGACATGGCCTCCTTGTTCACCTGATCTGAACCCCATTGAGAACCTGTGGTCCATCATCAAATGTAAGATTTACAAGGAGGGAAAACAGTACACCTCTCTGAACAGTGTCTGGGAGGCTGTGGTTGCTGCTGCATGCAATGTTGATGGTGAACAGATCAAAACACTGACAGAATCCATGGATGGCAGGCTTTTGAGTGTCCTTGCAAAGAAAGGTGGCTATATTGGTCACTGATTTGTTTTTGTTTTGTTTTTGAATATCAGAAATGTATATTTGTGAATGTTGAGATGTTATATTGGTTTCACTGGTAAAAAGAAATAATTGAAATGGGTATATATTTGTTTTTTGTTAAGTTGCCTAATAATTCTGCACAGTAATAGTCACCTGCACACACAGATATCCCCCTAAAATAGCTAAAACTAAAAACAAACTAAAAACTACTTCCAAAAATATTCAGCTTTGATATTAATGAGTTTTTTGGGTTCATTGAGAACATGGTTGTTGTTCAATAATAAAATTAATCCTCAAAAATACAACTTGCCTAATAATTCTGCACTCCCTGTATTTTAAAATATTGTGTATTGTAAGAGGTTAGCTCGGTAGCGGGGTGTGTGACCCCCTGGATGGGTTCACCACACACTGAATTTATACAGGCAGGCAGTGGAAGACGGTTGAAAACAAAGATTTTGGTTTATTCTTCCATCTCGCTGGAAACAAGTGCAAGCATCCAAACAGCATAAACAAAATCAAACATAAAATAAACCCTGGCCACTTGGGGCGTCTACCTTCCACACAGGAACCTATCTATGGAGTTTAGCACAGCCTACTGCTGGGCAGACACTGCTGGTCATACAGCAGAAAAACAATAGTCTTTTGATTTTTATCACAAAATCAATCACCTCCTCACCTCCTCAGAAGACTTTCAGTACACTACTCTCCTTACAAAGCCTCAGGATGCAGCAAATCAGTGGTAATCCTCTAGATTACTTATAGAGGCCTTAATTTCCTCATTCTGAACAGCTGAAGTCTTCCAACGCCCTTAGACCTTTTCTGGCTACGTTTGCAGCCGACGCCTAATAACAATTGGTGTATTGTCTAAACAAGGCAGAAATGTATGTCCCGTCTGTGACAACACCCACAGATTTACCTGACTTCCTGTCACAGTATGTGTACCCTAAAATTAACTTTAATGTATTTTTTTATTGAAACGTTGTGTTTCATAAACCATTGGGCCAATATGATGTATCGTGGGCGCACGTAATTTTAAGGCTTAACATGTTGGGTATCTATTTACTCGGTACAACTTATATTTTACCAAAACATTGGTAAAATATTGTGTGTTTGTGTGGACTAAAAAAAATTTTAGTAATTTTTTTTTTTACTGAAATTTTGAGTTTCATAACCACCTCCGGACCGCCACACGACTATATACGTCAGCACTTTGAAGAGGGATATCTCTGTTATGGCAGCAACCAGCTACCATAACCAAGGTATCCATCTCTTCAGCCGTCCAGTCCAGTTTACGATCATTGTGGTCTCTGTGGTGGATTTGCCGTTATCTGTGGCGGGATAAGGGGGCCCCCTCCTGCCTCTCTCCTGTGCCCTGCGCCGCTTACCGGAGCCGATCGAGTCCTCTCTCCTACTTAGTGGAGTGAGGGGAAGATGGCCCCCACCCGTCTCCATACCATAGCAGGGCGGAAGCGACACTGTCACTTCCACCCATAGCTCTTAAAGTGGAGTTCCACCAATTTTTTTATGTTTGTCTGTGCTGCATGCCCTAATCTCATAGTGTTCAGAATGGACAATTTTTATTTATTTTGTTGCTTGTAAATACCTTTATTTTGTAGTCCTTCATTACTTCCTCCTCTTTATTAGCCTAGGCTATTAAGTCACGCGGCTATTCGCAAGGGTTTCTGGGATAGGAATCATGTATCCCAGTAGTCCTTGCAAATAGCCTATTTGCATGGAGAAGGGGCGGCAACTTCCTCTGACACTCCCGTTGCTATGGAAACCTGACTGAAACCTATTACATCGCTTGTGCAGCACTGAGCATGTGCGAGATCTGCAAGGCTGAAATGCAGGAAGTCTTAGGCCCCATACACACGATAGAATCCATCCGCTGAAAAATCCCAGCGAATGGGTTTCAGCGGATAGATCCTATGGTGTGTACACTCCAGCGGATCTGTTTCCTCGGATATTTCTCCCCTGGGATGGATTCCAGCAGATCGAATATTTGCTGACATGCCAAACAAATCCATCTGCTGGAATCCATCCCAACGGATGGATCCGCTGGTCTGTATAGACTCACCGGATCCATCCGTCTGAAGGGATCCCCCGCATGCGTTGTAATGATTCGACGCATGCGTGGAATTCCTTATATGACAGCGTCGCGCACGTCGCTGCGTCATAATCGCGGTGACGGCGCGACACGTCATCGCCAGAGGATTTCGGCGTGGATTTCAATGCGATGGTGAGTACACACCATCGCATGAAAATCCGCACAAATCCTCGAGAGGATTTATCCGCGGAAACGGTCCGCTGGACCGTATTCGCGGATCAATCCTCTCGTGTGTATGGGGCCATACAGTCTGGCTTCATGATGCCCACACTTAAGATGGCCACGGTCTATTTCTAGATTATAAACAAACTAAACGCTCTAACAACCTAACAAAACGAACCTTAGTTTACAGACTAACTTTACTAGACTACATTAAGCTTGTGTATTACAGGGGTATTTATATTTAAAAAGTGAAATTGTGGGTGGAACTCCCCTTTAACCACTTAACGCCCGCCGCACGACTATTTACGTCCGCAAAATGGCACGGACAGGCAGATGGGCGTATATATACATCCTTACCTTTCCGCGGGTCGGGGGTCCGCGGCTATTCGTTTATAGCCGCTCCGTCACGATCGCTCCCCGGAGCTGAAGAACGGGGAGAGCCGTATGTAAACACGGCTTCCCCGTGCTTCACTGTGGCGGCGCATCGATCGCGTCATCCCCTTTATAGGGGAGACACAATCGATGACATCAGACCTACAGCCACACCCCCCTACTGTTGTAAACACACACTAGGTGAAGCCTAACACGTTCAGCGCCCCCTGTGGTTAACTCCCAAACTGCAACTGTAATTTTCTCAATAAACAATGCAATTTAAATGCATTTTTTGGTGTGAAAATGACAATGGTCCCAAAAATGTGTCAAAAGTGTCCGATGTGTCCGCTATAATGTCGCAGTCACAAAAAAAATGGCTGATCGCCGCCATTAGTAGTAAAAAAAAAAAAAAAAAATTAATAAAAATGCAATAAAACTATCCCCTATTTTGTAAACGCTATACATTTTTGCGCAAACCACGCTTATTGCAATTTTTTTTTTTACCAAAAATAGGTAGAAGAATACGTATCGACCTAAACTGAGGAAAAAAAATTTTTTTTATACAGTTTTTGGGGGATATTTATTACAGCAAAAAGTAAAAAATATTGATTTTTTTTTTTTAATTGTCGCTCTATTTTTGTTTATAGCGCAAAAAATAAAAACCGCAGAGGTGATCAAATACCACCAAAAGAAAGCTCTATTCGTGGAAAAAAAAACCCGCCAATTTTGTTTGGGAGCCACGTCGCACGACCGCGCAATTGTCAGTTAAAGCGACGCAGTGCCGAATCGCAAAAGGGGGCAAGGTCCTTAACCTGCATAATGGTCCGGGTCTTAAGTGGTTAAAGCAGTACCGTATTTATCGGCGTATACCGCGCACTTTTTTGCCCTGAAAATCAGGGCAAAATCGTGGGTGCGCGGTATACGCCGATACCCGCTTTCCCGTGTCGAGGTTGAATACTGCGCCGACATATACCGAGCGCAGTACACTCGGGTATAGTCGGGCAGTCTCTGCTCCTTCCGCGCTCACGTCCTGGGCGTACAGGACGTCAGCGCGAGAGTTGCCGAGCATTGCCGACAATACACGAGTGTACTGCGCTCTGTATATGTCAGCGCAGTATTCAAAACTCGGCGCGGGGAGGACGCGAGGATGCCGGACCCGACGAAGAGGACACCCGAAGCCGCAGACGGACGCCGGACCCGACGAAGAGAACACCCGAAGCCGCAGAAGGACGCCGGACCCGACGAAGAGGACACCCGAAGCCGCAGACGGACGCCGGACCCGACAAAGAGAACACCTGAAGCCGCAGAAGGACGCCGGACCCGACGAAGAGAACACCCGAAGCCGCAGACGGACGCCGGACCCGACGAAGAGAACACCCGAAGCCGCAGAAGGACACCCGAAGCCGCAGAAGGACGCCGGACCCGACGAAGAGGACACCCGAAGCCGCAGGCGGACGCCAGACCCGACGAGGCCGCCGATGGACGCCGCGCAAGACACCAAAACTCTAAGTACAAAAAAAACTTTTTTTTACACACGATTCAGGGCAACTTTAGGGGTGCGCGGTATACGCGGGAGCGCGTTATACCGCGATAAATACGGTATTTAAAAAAAAAAAAACATGTTGTGGGAATTTGCGTAATGGGGGCTAGAAGAGATTTTTGGGATCTTCATAGATTTTCTTTTAGCCGGTGTTCCTCTGTCAGCTGTGCTTTATGCATATTACAGAATAGCGCGGCATGACAATGATACAGCGAGTCTTGAAGGCTCATCTTATCACCCCATGCATCATACCAGTTTGCCCTTGACAGTGGCAGTTAGAGGATTCAGAAATAAATCAGGTCTCTGCTCTCTTTGCGAGAACCTCAACAAAATAATATTATACGAGCCGCGTTCTTGCGTCTGAAGAACGGGCTTTCTTTATGGAAACGGCTTTACCCCCGTATAACGCTTGCCGAATACAATAAATAACATACAACAAACCTAATCCATTTTACTGCAGCCCTACAGAGTAAATCAATGCTAAACTGAATATATGAGCTTTGCGTTTTCAAACGCTCCGGGGCACTTTGTACTCGACTTGTCAGGCTGGTGATCTGAAATCCTTATTGAGTGTTTGGCCTTTTATAGGCAGCTGTTGTAGAAACTCCATGGCCTATTTAAAAAAGGGGGCAAATTCAAAGTGGTGTTGCTTTTTTTTTTTTTCTCATTTAACCACTTAAGCCCCGGACTATTTGGCTGGCCAAAGACCGGGCCACTTTTTGCGATTCGGCACTGGGTCGCTTTAACCACTTAAGACCCGGACCTTTAGGCAGCTAAAGGACCCGGACAGCTTTTGCGATTCGGCACTGCGTCGCTTTAACCGACAACTGCGCAGTTGCGTGACGTGGCTCCCGAACAAAATTGGCGTCCTTTTTTCCCCCACAAATAGAGCTTTCTTTTGGTGGTATTTGATCACCTCTGCGGTTTTTATTTTTTGCGCTATAAACAAAAATAGAGCGACAATTTTGAAAAAAATGCAATATTTTTAACTTTTTGCTATAATAAATATCCCCCAAAAACATATATAAATTTTTTTTTCTTCCTCAGTTTAGGCCGATACGTATTCTTCTACATATTTTTGGTAAAAAAAATCGCAATAAGCGTTTATCGATTGGTTTGCGCAAAATTTATAGCGTTTACAAAATAGGAGATAGATTTATTGCATTTTTATTATTTTTTTTTTTTTACTACTACTAATGGCGGCGATCAGCGATTTTTTTCGTGACTGCGACATTATGGCGGACACTTAGGACAATTTTGACACATTTTTGGGACCATTGTCATTTTCACAGCAAAAAGTGCTATAAAAATGCATTGTTTATTGTGAAAATGACAATTGCAGTTTGGGAGTTAACCACAGGGGGCGCTGTAGGAGTTAGGGTTCACCTAGTGTGTGTTTACAACTGTAGGGGGGTGTGGCTGTAGGTCTGACGTCATCGATCGAGTCTCCCTATAAAAGGGATGACACGATCGATGCAGCCGCCACAGTGAAGCACGGGGAAGCAGTGTTTACATACGGCTCTCCCCGTTCTTCAGCTCTGGGGAGCGATCGCGACGGAGCGGCTATAAACGAATAGCCGCGCCCTCGTCCCGGATCGCTCGCCGCGAAAGGCGGGGACGTACATGTACGCCCATATGCCTGTAAGTGCCATTCTGTGGACGTATATTTACATGCGGCGGTCGTTAAGCGGTTAAAAAACTATTTTTTTCCTCAGTTTAGGCCGATACGTATTCTTCTACCTATTTTTGGTAAAAAAAAAAATCGCAATAAGCGTTTATCGATTGGTTTGCGCAAAATGTATAGCGTTTACAAAATAGGGGATAGATTTATTGCATTTTTATTTATAATAATTTTTTTACTACTAATGGCGGCGATCAGCGTTTTTTTTTTCCGTGACTGCGACATCAATCATCTGCTCTTTTTTTTATTTATTTCCCCCCACTTAAGTTTCCTTGAAGTAAATTTTTCTTATTTTGTTATCTTTTTATTGTAATAATAAAAAAATTATTAAAAAATAAATAAAAAAGTAATAAAAAATAATAAAAATTGTAATAATAAAAAAAAAAAAAACTTTTTCAAGCAAATTTCGCTTAAATAAAAAATAGAATAGATTGTTTTTTTTCCCAAGCAAATTTTCAATTGTAAATTGAAAATTTGCTTGGGAAAAAAAACAATCTATTCTAACAATTTTATTTAAGCGAAATTTGCTTGAAAAAGTATTTTTTTTTTTTATTATTACAATTTTTATTATTTTTTATTACTTTTTTATTACTTTTTTTATTTATTTTTTAATAACTTTTTTATTATTACAATAAAAAGATAACAAAATAAGAAAAATTTACTTCAAGGAAACTTAAGTGGGGGAAAATAAATAAAAAAAAAGAGCAGATGATTTTTTTCAAGTAAACTCTAAGTAGCTCAATGAGGTAAACCGAGTTTCCAATTTGGTGAAATTGCGCTAGCGAAACGATCGATAATTTCATGGCGAAATCAATTTTGTAAAATTGACTTTGTTCATCCCCTATAATAATTACACAAGCTGAGTCTCCAATTTACTCCGGGTTTCTTCCAGGCTTTCAATCGGACTTGACTTTCCCGTATGCGCGCCGTCGGTACTTTAGAAATAGGTGTGGATTGGCTGGCAGCATGTGGTGTAATGCAGTGACACAAAACACTATTATTTTCCTAAGAACGGAACGTCGGCGTGTAAAGAAAGTAGCAGTATGAGATTTGGATTTCATTTCAGAAGTATTACGGAATAGCGGCGTCCTCTATCCAGGGGTTGGGAATGTAGGCTTTAATGGAAGCCCAGTATTGTTTTCTCACTCCGGACACACAGTACAGTACGTGCCAAGATGCCCGCTGCCGATTCCTTGCTTATTCCCTTCTGAAGACATGGGAAGTTGATTTTAACCCACGAGTGATGCAGAAGGTCGTAGAAAAGAACATTTTGAAAGCACCAATCAAAATGAAAACCTGAAGATCAGTGGCGGGTGGTGCTCAAAATATTTGGGGGGCGCAAACAAACTGGGAAAAAAAAAAAAACACCAACTGCAGCCAGTGTGCCCATCAAACGCAGCCACTGTACCCATTAAATTGCCGCCACTGTGACATCAAACGCAGCTACTGTAACCATCAATTGCCACCAGTGTGCCACATCAATTGCCGCCAGTGTGTGCCCCACATCAATTGCCACCAGTTTTCCCCCCCATCAATTGCCACCAGTTTCCCCCCCCCCCATCAATTGCCGCCAGTTTTTCCCCCATCAATTGTCACCAGTGTGCCCCATCAATTGCTGCCAGTGTGCCACATCAATTCCCGCCAGTGTGCCCCATCAATTGCCGCCAGTGTGCCCATCAATTGCCGCCAGTGTGTGCCCCACATCAATTGCCACCAGTTTTCCCCCCCATCAATTGTCACCA
Source organism: Rana temporaria (assembly GCF_905171775.1). Classification (NCBI taxonomy): domain Eukaryota; kingdom Metazoa; phylum Chordata; class Amphibia; order Anura; family Ranidae; genus Rana; species Rana temporaria. The sequence continues at coordinate 14,441,971 of NC_053497.1, forward strand.
GTGTGCCCCATCATTTGCCGCCAGTGTGCGCCCCACATCAATTACTACCAGTTTTTTCCCCACCAATTGCCGCCAGTGTGCCCCATCAATTGACACCAGTTTTTCCCCCATCAATTGCCGCCAGTTTGCCCCACATCAATTGCCGCCAGTTTGCCCCACATCAATTGCCACCAGTGTGCCCCATCAATTGCCGCCAGTGTGCCCCACATCAATTGCCACCAGTTTTTCCCCCCATCAATTGTCACCAGTGTGCCCCATCAATTGCCGCCAGTGTGCCCATGAATTTTTGCCAGTGTGTGCCCCACATCAATTGCCACCAGTTTTTCCCCCATCAATTGTTGCCAGTGTGCCCCATCAATTGCCGCCAGTGTGCCCCACATCAATTGCCGCCAGTGTGCCCCACATCAATTGCCACCAGTTTTTCCCCCATCAATTGCCGCCAGTGTGCCCCATCAATTGCCACCAGTTTCCCCCCCCCCCCATCAATTGCCGCCAGTGTGCACCACATCAATTGCCGCCTGTGTGCTCCACATCAATTGCCACCAGTTTTTCCCCCATCAATTGCCACCAGTTTTTCCCCCATCAATTGTCACCAGTGTGCCCCATCAATTCCCGCCAGTGTGCCCCATCAATTCCCGCCAGTGTGCCCCATCAATTGCCGCCAGTGTGTGCCCCACATCAATTGCCACCAGTTTTTCCCCCCATCAATTGTCACCAGTGTGCCCCATCATTTGCCCCCAGTGTGCGCCCCACATCAATTACTACCAGTTTTTTCCCAACCAATTGCCGCCAGTGTGCCCCATCAATTGACACCAGTTTTTCCCCCATCAATTGCCGCCAGTTTGCCCACATCAATTGCCGCCAGTTTGCCCCACATCAATTGCCGCCAGTTTGCCCCACATCAATTGCTACCAGTGTGCCCCATCAATTGCCGCCAGTTTTTCCCCCCATCAATTGTCACCAGTGTGCCCCATCAATTGCCGCCAGTGTGCCCATCAATTTTTGCCAGTGTGTGCCCCACATCAATTGCCACCAGTTTTTCCCCATCAATTGCCACCAGTTTTTCCCCCATCAATTGTTGCCAGTGTGCCCCACATCAATTGCCACCAGTTTTTCCCCCCATCAATTGTCACCAGTGTGCCCCATCAATTTTTGCCAGTGTGTGCCCCACATCAATTGCCACCAGTTTTTCCCCCATCAATTGTTGCCAGTGTGCCCCATCAATTGCCTCCAGTGTGCCCCACATCAATTGCCGCCAGTGTGCCCCACATCAATTGCCACCAGTTTTTCCCCCATCAATTGTCACCAGTGTGCCCCATCAATTGCTGCCAGTGTGCCCCACATCAATTGCCGCCTGTGTGCCCCACATCAATTGCCACCCGTGTGCCCCACATCAATTGCCACCAGTGTGCCCCACATCAATTGCCGCCAGTGTGCCCCACATCAATTGCCGCCAGTGTGCCCCACATTAATTGCCGCCAGTGTGCCCCACATCAATTGCCACCAGTTTTTCCCCCCATCAATTGTCACCAGTGTGCCCATCAATTGCCGCCAATGTGCCCCATCAATTGCCGCCAGTGTGCCCCATCAATTGCCGCCAGTGTGCCCCATCAATTGCCGCCAGTGTGCCCCATCAATTGCCGCCAGTGTGCCCCATTATTGCCGCCAGTGTGCCCCATTATTGCCGCCAGTGTGCCCCATCAATTGCCGCCAGTTTGCCCCACATCAATTGCCGCCAGTGTGCCCCACATCAATTGCCACCAGTTTTTCCCCCATCAATTGTCACCAGTGTGCCCCATCAATTGCTGCCAGTGTGCCCCACATCAATTGCCACCAGTGTGCCCCACATCAATTGCCACCAGTGTGCCCCACATCAATTGCCACCAGTGTGCCCCACATCAATTGCCACCAGTGTGCCCCACATCAATTGCCACCAGTTTTTCCCCCCATCAATTGTCGCCAGTGTGCCCCATCAATTGCCGCCAGTGTGCCCCACATCAATTGCCACCAGTTTTTCCCCCCATCAATTGTCGCCAGTGTGCCCATCAATTGCCGCCAGTGTGCCCATCAATTGCCGCCAGTGTGCCCATCAATTGCCGCCAGCGTGCCCCATCAATTGCCGCCAGCGTGCCCCATCAATTGCCACCAGCGTGCCCCATCAATTGCCGCCAGTGTGCCCCATCATTTGCCGCCAGTGTGCGCCCCACATCAATTACTACCAGTTTTTTCCCCACCAATTGCCGCCAGTGTGCCCCATCAATTGCCGCCAGTTTGCCCCACATCAATTGCCGCCAGTTTGCCCCACATCAATTGCCGCCAGTTTGCCCCACATCAATTGCCACCAGTGTGCCCCATCAATTGCCGCCAGTGTGCCCCACATCAATTGCCACCAGTTTTTCCCCCCATCAATTGTCACCAGTGTGCCCCATCAATTGCCGCCAGTGTGCCCCATCAATTTTTGCCAGTGTGTGCCCCACATCAATTGCCACCAGTTTTTCCCCCATCAATTGTTGCCAGTGTGCCCCATCAATTGCCGCCAGTGTGCCCCACATCAATTGCCGCCAGTGTGCCCCACATCAATTGCCACCAGTTTTTCCCCCATCAATTGTCACCAGTGTGCCCATCAATTGCCGCCAGTGTGCCCCATCAATTGCCGCCAGTGTGCCCCATCAATTGCCGCCAGTGTGCCCCATCAATTGCCGCCAGTGTGCCCCATCAATTGCCGCCAGTTTGCCCCACATCAATTGCCGCCAGTTTGCCCCACATCAATTGCCACCAGTTTTTCCCCCATCAATTGTCACCAGTGTGCCCCATCAATTGCTGCCAGTGTGCCCCACATCAATCGCCGCCAGTGTGCCCCACATCAATTGCCACCAGTGTGCCCCACATCAATTGCCACCAGTGTGCCCCACATCAATTGCCACCAGTGTGCCCCACATCAATTGCCGCCAGTGTGCCCCACATTAATTGCCGCCAGTGTGCCCCACATCAATTGCCACCAGTTTTTCCCCCCATCAATTGTCACCAGTGTGCCCCATCAATTGCCACCAGTGTGCCCCACATCAATTGCCGCCAGTGTGCCCCACATTAATTGCCGCCAGTGTGCCCCACATCAATTGCCACCAGTTTTTCCCCCCATCAATTGTCACCAGTGTGCCCCATCAATTGCCGCCAGTGTGCCCCATCAATTGCCGCCAGTGTGCCCATCAATTGCCGCCAGTGTGCCCATCAATTGCCGCCAGCGTGCCCATCAATTGCCGCCAGCGTGCCCCATCAATTGCCGCCAGCGTGCCCCATCAATTGCCGCCAGCGTGCCCCATCAATTGCCGCCAGCGTGCCCCATCAATTGCCGCCAGCGTGCCCCATCAATTGCCGCCAGCGTGCCCCATCAATTGCCGCCAGCGTGCCCCATCAATTGCCGCCAGTGTGCCCCACATCAATTGCCGCCAGTTTGCCCCACATCAATTGCTGCCAGTTTGCCCCACATCAATTGCCGCCAGTTTGCCCCACATCAATTGCCGCCAGTGTGCCCCACATCAATTGCCGCCAGTGTGCCCCACATCAATTGCCGCCAGTGTGCCCCACATCAATTGCCGCCAGTGTGTGCCCATCAATTTCCGCCAGTTTGTCCCCATCAATTGCTGCCAATGTGCCCCCCCCCGCCCGGCACTTACCTGTCTCGGGTTATGGCGCTGTCCTCCACGCTCCCTCCGAGTCCTCAATGTCTTCTCCCATCCTCTTCCCATCTTCTGCTATGATTGGACGCCTTATAGGCGTCCAATCACAGCACCTGTCAATTCAGCCAATCAGGTGACAGGTAACCAGACCCAAGCATCCTGATTGGCTGAGAGGCGTGTCAGTGTTAGGAAAAAGCGATTTATTCGCTTCACTAACGCAACACTGTGTAAACAGCGAACGCACAGCATTGGGCCCACTGTTTACCAATTTGGAAGCCATTGACCTACTAAAACCACATGTTGGGCATTCCTTTCCAAAACAATGGGAATTATTAAGGAGTTGTCGTCCCCATTGTGGCTTCAACAGCCTCCACTCTTCTGGGAAGGCTTTCCATTAGATTTTGGACCGTCTGTGGGAATTTGAGAGGTCAGGTCCCATTGTTGGACGGGAAGATCTGGTTCGCCGTTAGCATTCTAATTCACCCCAAAGGTGTTCATTAGGGTTGAGGTCAGGTACAGGTGTTGGATAAGACAACCTGGCCAACAATCAGTGTCCCAATTCATCCCAAAGGTGGTGAGTAGGGTTGAGGTCAAGCCCTGATGTTGGATAAGAAGATCTGATCCCAAAGGTGTTCAGTAGGGTTGTGGTCAGGTGGTGCTGATGTTGGCAGAGAAGACCTGATCCCAAAGGTGATCAGTAGGGTTAAAGGTACATTTCTGATGTTGAATGAGAAAACCAGATTCCAACAGTGTTCAGTAAGGTTGAGGTCAGGTACAGATGTTGGATGAGAAGATCTTATCCAAAAGGTGATTAGTAGGGTTGAGGTCGAGTACTGACGTTAGATGAGAAGGCCTGATCCCAAAGGTGATCAGTAGGGTTGAGGTCAGGTACTGATGTTGGATGAGAAGACCTGATCCCAAAGGTATTCAGTAGGGTTGAGGTCAGGTAATGATGTTGGATGAGAAGATCTGATCCAAAGGTGAGCAGTGGAGTTGAGGTCAGGCAGTGGCGGTGCATCCACAGTGGGCGCAGGAGCGCCGCCCCCTGTCTCTTCTGCACAGACACTGAAAACAATACATAGATTCATGCATGAATCTATGTATTGTCGCTCGCGCCGCTGCCACCCACTATTCAGATGGCAGGCCCCCTGGCGAGTGCCGGCCATCTGAATAACGGCAGCTGGTGGGCTGTGGAAGTGTCTATCAGAGCCATGATGTAATCGGCTTCCAAATAGTTAACCAGGGGACACACGGGGTGTGCGTTCGCTGGTTAACACTGACACGCATCTCAGCCGATCTGGTTACCGGTAACCTGATTGGCTGAAGCGACAATGAGGGCGGGAGAAGACTTTGAGGGATCGTGTAGGAGGATGGCTGACCGAGTAAGGCAAGTGCTGGGCGGGGGGGGAAATCTGGCGGTATTTTGGGGGTAATCTGGCGGTATTTTCTGGCAATCTGGTGGCACTTTAAGGGGCAATTTGGCGGCATTTTAAGGGGCAATCTGGCGGCATTTTACAGGGCAAACTGGCAGCAATTGATGGGCACTGTGGTGACAATGGCATGGCACAGTGGCTGCGTTTGGCATGGCACAGTGGCGACAATGGCATGGCGGCTGTGTTTGGCATGGCACAGTGGTGACAAATGATGACACAGTGGCTGCGTTTGGTATGGCACAGTGGCGACAATTGGTGGGCACAGTGGCTGCGTTTGATGGCATGGCACAGTGGTGACAATTGATGGGCACAGTGACTGCGTTTGATGGCATGGCACAGTGGTGACAATGGATGGGCACAGTGGCTGCGTTTGGCATGGCACAGTGGTGACAATTGATGGGCACAGTGACGGCAATTGATGGGCATAGTGGCTGCATTTGATGGCATGGCACAGTGGTGACAATTGATGGGCACAGTGGCTGCGTTTGGCATGGCACAGTGGTGAAAATGTTATGGCACAGTGGCTGCGTTTGATGGGCACAGTGGCTGCGTTTGACAGGCACAGTGAGGCTGCAATTGATATTTTTTTTTTTTTCGTTTGTTTGTACCCCCTCAAAAATGTTGAGCCCCAGCCGCCACTGGTCAGGGCTCTGTGAAGGCGACTCTAGTTCCTCTACACCAAATTGGTGAAACCATGTTTTTATGGAACTGACTTTGTGCACAGGTCCAGTCATGCTCGAACAGAGGAGGGCCTTGGGAAAGGGGGATATCACAGGAAAAACCATCTCTGATTAAGCAGCTAGGAGGTGATATAATCTGCATGGTGAGACGGACTCCTAAACTACACTACATGAACAAATGTTGGTGGACACCTGACCATCACACCTGTCTAGATGCTGGACACCCCTCCAAATTTATTTAGATTAGATGTTTCCAGTGAAGGGTACTGTTAATGCTACACATTCGAGACAAATTGTGCTCCTCCAACTTTGCGCTAACAGTTTGGAGAAGACCCTTTTTCTGTCCCTGACACAAGAGGCGGTGCGTCAATAAAGGGCGCAGGAGCGCCACCCCCTCCCTCCTGCACCTGTCTATCACCATAGATAGATTCATGCATTGCATGAATCTATTGTCACCGCTGCCGCCTCCTATTCAGGTGTCTGGCCTTTTGTCAGGCGTCGGGCAACTGAATTACAGCGGCATTTTTTTTTTTTGGAAGAGCCCGATTAGAGCCATGGGGCCAGATTCTCGTAGAATCGGAATTGGCGTAGTGTAAGCCATTTACACTACGCCACCGCAACTTACTGGAGCAAGTGCCGTATTCTCCAAGCACTTGCTCCGTAATTTGCTGCGGCGTAGTGTAAATGGCCCGGCGTATGGCCGCGTAATTCAAAGGGGGCGGCTTGTATTCAAATTAAGAGCGCCCCCGTGCCGATTGAACTGCGCATGCGCCGGGCTGAAAAATAGCCCAGTGCGCATGCTTTAGCTCACGACGGAAAACGTCAATGACGCCGACATGAGCGTCATTGACGTAAAGTCGTATTCAAGAACGACTTAGGAAAACTAGGTAACCGACGGAAAAAGACGACGCGGACCCGACGCCATACTTAACATGGCATACGGCGGACTGGCGTAAGGTTACCCCTCATATAGAAAGGGGTAACCTTACGCTTACGGAAACGACGTACGCGACGCAAATTTGTTCGGGAATCGGCGTATCAGGCTCATTTGCATAGTCAAATGAGACCTGAACGTAAACGCCACCTAGCGGTCAGCGTTGTATTGCATTTAGGATCCGACGGTGTAAGTGACTTACACCAGTCGGATCCTAGCCTAATTCCGGTGTATCTTGTTTTGTGAATACAAAACAATGATACGCCGGCGGGGATTTCGAATTACGCCGGTGTATCAGCGTAGCGTTCGCTGTTTACTCAGTGTTGTGTTAGGGAAGGGAATAAATCGCCTTTTCCTAACACTAACCCGCCTCTCAGCCAATCATGATGCTCGGGTCTGGTTACCCTGTCACTTGATTGGCTGAAGCGACAGGCGCTGAAGCAGAGGACGGGAGAAGACATGAGGACTCGGAGCGTGGAGGACATCGCCGAGATAGGTAAGTGGCGGGCGGGGGGGGGGGGGGGGGATGGGGAAACACTGGCCCAGATTCAAGAAGCAATTGCGCCCGCGCAACCATAAGTTACACGGCGCAATTGCTTACTTGCTCCGGTGTAACGAGTGCTCCTGATTCAGGAACCTCGTTACACCGGCTGCAGCCTAAAATCTGCGCGGCATAAGGCTCTTATGCCTCGCAGATTTTAGGCTGCATTCTTGCGGGGGCCGCTAGGGGGCGCTCCCATTGTGTATCAGCGTGTAGTATGCAAATTGCATACTACCACTAATTCACAAGCTTGCGCGGGCCCCGCGCAAGCCAGGTACGGAGTTTCCGTACGGCTACTTTAGCGCAAGGCTGCCCTTTCTAATAGCAGGGGCAGCCTGTGCTAAAGTATACCGCCGCTCCCGCGTCGCGACGTTCAAATGTTACGTCGTTTGCGTAAGTGCTTCGTGAATGGCGCTGGACGCCATTCACGTTCACTTTGAAGCAAATGACGTCCTTGCGACGTCATTTGCCGCAATGCACGTCGGGAAAGTTTCCCGACGGAGCATGCGCTGTATGCTCGGCGTGGGAGCGCGCCTAATTTAAATGATTCCCGCCCCCGGCGGGATCATTTAACTTGCGCTACTGCTCCGTGAATCGAGGGCAGCGCAAAATATTTGTGTGGGCGCAGGGCAAAATCGTTGCCCTGCTCCCACGCAAATATCGCGCAAATCTTATTGAATCTGGGCCACTGGCAGCATTTGATGGGGGACAGTAGCGACAAATGATGGGAACTCTGGCAGCATTTAATGGGGCACACTGGCGGCACTTGATGGGCACTCTGGCAGCAATTTATGGGCACAGTGGCTGCGCTTGATGTTTTTTTTTTTTTTCAGTTTGTTTGCGCCCCCCCCAAAAAAAATTCTGATCACCAGCCGCCACTGCCCCGACATAGACACAGGTTAACAGTTTGATGTGAAGTAACTCGAGGAGCTGCACAGCCACGAAGGTCCAACTCCATCCCAAGGCTTTGAAAACTGGATGTCAAAAAAAGCTCTTGTGACGCTCGGGGGGTCCTCAAAACATTGGCCATAAAATATATATCCCAGAAAACAAATACTGTATACAACTGTTTAGATGTGGAGATTATTGATGATGGTTCATGTCAAGTGAACTGACAGATCGGTGTGGACATGTCCGGACATTAATGGCCTCTGGTCACAAGGGGGGGTTGAGAAATTAATAAGTAAAGCCTCGTGTACTCACTGTTGGTCTTCAGTCTTGCCGGATCGCTATGTCGGCTCCCAGCCTGGTTGATTGCTTTGACTAAAAAGATGTAACGAGTTCCACTCTGAAGCCCGTGCACAGTGTAATGGTTCTGCTTGATATTGGGCACAATCATCCAGCTGTCCATGGAGCTATAAAGACCTGCAAAAGGGGGACAGAGACAGCGGGATGAATATAAGAATGCTATCTGTACTCCAGGCAAACAGCTAAAGATCCACATGAAATACATACACTATATTACCAAAAGTATTGGGACACCTGCCTTTACACGCACATGAACTTTAATGGCATCCCAGTCTTGCTGTCGTTATGAAGTGTCCATCTCCTTCCTGGCTGTTGTCAGATCAGCCGCAACAGGAGGGAAGTAGGTCAGTGCCTGACCTCACAAATGCGCCTCTGGAAGAATGGTCAAACATTCCCATAGACACACTCCTAAACCTTGTGGACGACCTTCCCAGAAGAGTTAAAGGGGTTGTAAAGGTTCGTCTTTTATTTTCTAAATGGGTTTCTTTAAAGGGGTTGTAAAGGAAAAAATGTTTTTTCATAATAAGCATCCTTTACCTGCAGACATTCCTCTTTTCACTTCCTCATTGTTCGTTTTTGCTCAGAAGTTGCTCTATTTCTTCTCTGTTCTGTTCACTTCCTGCTTGTCTGATTTTACTGACCACCGTGATGGGAGGCTTTACTGCGGTGGTCAGTAACGTGCTCGCCCCCTCCTGGGAACTACATCTGTGCGGCAGGACACTCTATACGTGTTAGAGACTTCAAGGAGGTGTGAATTACTGGGCTTGCCGCAATTCATACTGGGAAATGTAGTTCTTACATGAACGAGCGCCGCAAACCAGGAAGTGAATGAGAGAACAGAAACTAGAATGCCGGAGGTGATATAGATGAAGGAATTTAATAGGTATGTACTCGTTTTTTAACAGAATCATTACACTATTCTGTCTGTCTACCTTGCAGACATTCATTTTAGGCAAAAAAATGTTTTCCTTTAGTGACCCTTTAAGCTAGTGCATTGTTGGTTCACTTACCTTTTCCTTCCATTTCCCTTCTAAATGTTTTTTTTCTTTGTCTGAATTTCTCACTTCCTGTTCCTTCTCAGTAAGCTTGCCCCCATCATCCGAGCTGTTCTGGCTGGGGGTTAGTCAGCCAGAACAGCATACTGAGGAGAAACGGGAAGTGAGAAATTCAGACAGAGAAAACAAAGAAAAAAAAATCTAGAAGGGAAATCAAAGGAAAAGGGAACTAACCTTTACAACCCCTTTAAAGCTGTTATACAGTGGGGATCGAAAGTTTGGGCACCCCAGGCAAAAATTTGTATTAATGTGCATAACGAAGCCAAGGAAAGATGGAAAAATCTCCAAAAGACATCAAATTACAGATTAGACATTCTTATAATTTGTCAAAAAAAGTTAGATTTTATTTCCATCATTTACACTTTCAAAATTACAGAAAACAAAAAAATGGCGTCTGCAAAAGTTTGGGCACCCTGCAGAATTTCTAGCATGCACTGCCCCCTTTGCAGAGCTGAGACCTGCCAGTGTCATGGATTGTTCTCACTCATCGTCTGGGAAGACCAGGTGATGTCAATCTCAAAGGTTTTAAATGCCCAGACTCGTCTGACCCTCCCCCAACAATCAGCACCATGGGTTCTTCTAAGCAGTTGTCTAGAAAACTGAAAGTGAAAATAGTTGTCGCTCACAAAGCTGGAGAAGCTATAAGAAGATAGCAAAGCGTTTTCAGATGTCAATATCCTCTGTTCGGAATGTAATTAAGAAATGGCAGTCATCAGGAACAGTGGAAGTTAAAGCAAGATCTGGAGACCAAGAAAAATATCAGACAGAACAGCTCGCAGGATTGTGAGAAAGGCAATTCAAAACCCACGTTTGACGGCACGATCCCTCCAGAAAGATCTGGCAGACACTGGAGTTGTGGTACACTATTCCACTATAAAGAGATACTTGTACAAATATGGTCTTCATGGAAGAGTCATCAGAAGAAAACCTCTTCTACGTCCTCACCACAAAAATCAGCGTTTGAACTTTGCAAATGAACATATAGACAAGCTTGATGCATTTTGGAAACAAGTTATGTGGACCGATGAGGTTAGAATAGAACTTTTTGGCCGGAATGAGCAAAGGTACGTTTGGAGAAGAAAGGGCACAGAATTTAATGAAAAGAACCTCTGTCAAACTGTGAAGCATGGGGGTGGATCAATCATGCTTTGGGGTTGTATTGCAGCCAGTGGCACAGGGAACATTTCATGAGTAGAAGGAAAAATGGATTCAATAAAATTTCAGCAAATTTTGGATGGTAACTTGATGACATCTGTGAAAAAGCTGAAGTTAAAGAGAGGATGGCTTCTACAAATGGATAATGATCCTAAACACACCTCAAAATCCACGGGGGATTACATCAAGAGGCGTAAACTGAAGGTTTTGCCATGGCCTTCACAATCTCCTGACCTCAACAGAATTGAAAATCTATGGATAGACCTTAAAAGAGCAGTGCGTGACTGACAGCCCAGAGATCTCAAAGAACTGGAAGACTTTTGTAAGGAAGAATGGGCAAAGATACCTCAAACAAGAATTGAAAGACTCTTGGCTGGCTACAAAAAGCGTTTACAAGCTGTGATACTTGCCAAAGGGGGCAGTACAAGATATTAACTCTGCAGGGTGCCCAAACTTTTGCAGACGCCATTTTTTTGTTTTCAGTAATTTTGAAAGTGTAAATGATGGAAATAAAATCTAACTTTTTTTGACATATTATAAGAATGTCTAATCTGTAATTTGATGCCTTTTGGAGATTTTTCCATCTTTCCTTGGCTTCGTTATGCACATTAATACAAATTTTTTACCTGGGGTGCCCAAACTTTCGATCCCCACTGTAGCTGCAAAGGGTGGGCCAACTCAATATTGAACCCTATAGACTAATTCTGCATACACACAATCAGAATTTCCGACAAGAAAAGTCCGATGTGAGCATTTGGTTGGAAATTCCGACTGTGTGTAGGCTCCATCGGACATTTTCTGTCAGAATTTCCGATGGGAAAAGTTCTTGTGGGAAATTCCGATCGCCTGTATGCAATTCCAATGCAAAAAAATCCTATGCATGCTCGGAATCATTGAACTTCATTGTTCTCAGCTCGTCGTACCTTACCGCGTTCTTGACATTCGGAATTTCCGACAACATTTGTGTGACTGTGTGTATGCAACACAAGTTTGAGCCAACAGTCCGTCTGAAAAAAAATCCACGGTTTTCTTGTTGGAAATTCAGATCGTATGTATGCGGCATAAGACTGGGATGCCATTAAAGTCCATGTGCGTGTAAAGTCAGGCGTCCCAATACTTTTGCAATATAGTGTACATGTAAAAATCTGCATTTTTTTTTCATTTACTAAATAATTACTTGAAACCCCCAAACATTATACATTTTCTGAAAGCAGAGAGATGAAAAACGTTGGTAGTGCAATTTTTTTACACAATATCTGCTCAGCGGTTTTTCACACAAAAAGGTTTTGGGAAAAAATGCACTTTAACCACTTCCATACAGGGAATTTTCACCCCCTTCCTGCCCAGACCAATTTTTAGTTTTTAGCGCTGTTGCACTTTAAATGACAATTGCGCGGTCATGCAACACTGTACCCAAACTAAATCTTTATGTTTTTTCCCCCCACAAATAGAGCTTTCTTTTGGTGGTATTTGATCATCTCTGCTGTTTTTATTTTTTGCGCTATAGACAAAAATAGAGCGACAGTTTTAAAAAAAAAACACAATATTTTTAACTTTTTTATTTAATAAATATCACAATGTTTTTTAAAAAAAACTTTTTTTTTCCTCAGTTTAGGCCGATACATATTCTTCTACATACTTTTGGTAAAAAAAAAATCGCAATAATCGTATATTGATTGGTTTGCGCAAAAGTTATAGCGTCTACAAAATAGGTGATAGATTTATGGCGTTTTTATTTTATTAATTTTTTTACTAGTATTCGTGGCAATTTGCGATTTTTTACTGTGATTGCACATCGAACACTTTTGACACGTTTTTGGGACCATTCACATTTATACAGCGATTAATGCTATAAATATGCATTGATTACTGTGTAAATGTGACTGGCAGGGAAGGGGTTAACCACTAGGGGGCGTTGAAGGAGTTAAAGCGGAGTTCCGGCCACAATTTCACTTTTTAAATATAAATACCCCTGTAATACACAAGCTTAATGTAGTCTAGTAAAGTTAGTCTGTAAACTAAGGTCCGTTTTGTTAGGTTGTTACAGCATTTAGACACTTTATAAAATAGAAATTGACTGGGGCCATCTTAAGTGTGGGCATCGTGAAGCCAGACTGTATGACTTCCTGGATTTCAGCCTTGCAGATCTTGCACATGCTCAGTGCTGCACAAGCAGTGTAATAGGTTTCAGATCAGGTTTCAGCACCTGTACTGTCCAAGTAACATGATTCTTCAAGACTGGGGAGTGCACAGACTCCTGGAAAGTTACACCCACTACATTCCCAGGAGTCTGTGCGGTGTAGGTTAGGAAGCTTAATCACCTAGGTGCAGGAAGAGGGAAGATTAACTATTCTGCCTAGCAACAACACTTTGAAGGCATCTAAAAAAAAAAAAAAAATTTCTTAAAGGACTAATGACATTTTTTTAAAACTACTGATGTAATGTTATATTTATATGTGGAACTCCACTTTAATATGTTCCCTAAGGTGTGTTCTAACTGTAGGGGGGAGGGGACTCAAGGGGAGGAGACCGATGTGTGTTCCACTGTACTGTGAACACACATTGGTCTCCTCACCGCTGACAGGAGGTGGATCTGTGTGTTTATACACACAGATCCACACTCCTGCCGTAATTACCGGCAGTCGCGGGCACCCGGCGGCAATCGCGGCCGCCGGGCACCCGCGCAGGGTCACAAGCGCTGCCGCGGGCGCGCGCCCTAGATCACCGGGAATACAGGACGTCATATGACCTCCACCCGGATCGGCGAGGGGTTCCTGCCGCCGGCATTTCACAATGACGCGGTATGGAAATGGTTAATGAATGTTAGTGCGCACTAATACAATATAATATAATAATATTTTTTTTTTTAAATATAAAAGATGATGTTACGCTGAGTAAATGGATACCCAACATGTCATGCTTTAAAATTGCATCCATAGAATGGCGACAAATAAGGTATTTAAAAATCTCCATAGGTGGCACCCCAAACATTATATATTTTCTGAAAGCAGAAACCCTAGGGCAGGGATATGCAATTAGCGGACCTCCAGCTGTTGCAAAACTACAAGTCCCATCATGCCTCTGGGTATCATGCTTGTGGCTGTCAGAGTCTTGCTATGCCTCAAGGGACTTGTAGTTCTGCAACAGCTGGAGGTCTGCTAATTGCATATCCCTGCCCTAGAGAATAAAATAGTGGTAGTTCCCATTTTTTTTATGTCACACAATATTCATTCGCTTTCCTAACACAACGCTGAGTGAACAGCGAGCGCCCAGCATGGCGACCACTGTTAACCTATTTGGACACCTATTAGAGCCGATGGATCTAATCAGGTGCTTCCAAAAAATACCCCGCCGCTGTAATTCATGTTCCCGAAAAGGGGCCGGGCGCCTAAATAGGGGGCGGCAGCGGCGACCATAGATAGTCATGCAAAGCAAAGAGGGGGTGGCAGGAGAGAGGCGCACATACCACAAACAAACCCCGGATGGAATGGTTTAGTGGGTATAAAGGGGGCAGGTCTACCTGAACACTGTGGGTAGCTCGTATGTCCATTGCTGCACATGTAATTATATCTATGGCTCGGATTCTACATAATTAAACAGAATGTTCAGCAACTCAGGTGCTAATTTCTGTGCGTTCAACCAACAAATAAGGTCAACACATTTACTAATTATTTTCCAAAGCCGCAGCTGGGTTCTTTGTATTGCAAACATCTGCTAGTGACACATTGTTGTGTGTTTTGTGTTTTTTTCCCCAGAGCAGCACAGCATAAAAATAATTGCCAGTTCAATACGGCTGCTGTTTTCTGGATCATATAAGATTAATGCAGTCAGAACTTTTCACAATTTTTTTTTTTATCTTAATAGCTTCCTTTACCTTAATGCAGTGCTGTTTTCATGTCCTCATTGTTCGTTTTTGCTCTCAAGTTGCTATAATTCTTCTCTGATCTCCACACTTCCTGGTTGTCTGTTTCCTGATAACCACAGTGCTGGGAGCTTTCTCTCTGTGGTCACTAATCAAGGAGGTGTGATTACAGTGGGCTAGATTCAGATAGATTAGCGGATCTTTAGATCCGCGTAATCTATCTGATTTACGATCCGCCGGCGCAAATTTGAGAGGCTAGTGCAGTATTCAGAAAGCACTTACCGCGAAAATTGCACCGGCGGATCGTAACTCCCCCGGCGGAATTCAAATTCCGCGGCTAGGGGGAGTGTAGTATTTAAATCAGGCGCGCCCCCGCACCGATTTAAATGCGCATGTGCCGTCCGTGAATTTTCCCGGCGTGCATTGCTCCCAAAACGTAAATTACGTCCATCCGTATTCGCGACCGACTTACGCAAACGACGTAAAAATTCAAAACTCGGCGCGGGAACGACGCCCATACTTAACATTGGATACGCCGCATATAGCAGGGGTAACTATACGCCGGAAAAAGCCAAACACAAACGACGTAAAAAAAAAAGCGACGGGCGGGCGTTCGTTTCTGAATCGGCGGAAATCGGAATTTGCATATTCGTCGCGTAAAAAAACGAAGCGCCACCTAGCGGCCGGCGGGAGATTGCAGCCTAAGATCCGACGGTGTAAGTCACTTACACCTGCCGGATCTAAGGGAGATCTATGCGGAACTGATTCTATGAATCAGTGGCATAGATCCGACCGTCAGATCTCAGAGATACGACGGCGTATCAGGAGATACGCCGTCGTATCTCTTTCTGAATCTCCCCCAGTGTGTCTAAAACCCCACAGCACCAAGCAGTTTCGTTTTCTAAACCATCACTGCCCTGTATTGGCTCTGTGGCTCTGTACATCACAGAAGCAGGAAACGGCATGCAAAAACTAAACTGAAACTGTAGGTACATTATATGATTGATTTTTATCTATTTTTAATCATTTTTTAAAGGAATCCGTTAACTATTATGTCTCTATACCCTGTAAACAGTAATTTCAGCAAAAACATTTTTTTCCTTTACAACTCCTTTAACACCTAGAGTGGGGAAAAAAGTATTTAGGGCCAGATTCACAGCAGAGATACTCCGTCGTATCTCTCAGAGTATCTATGCGACTGACTCATAGAATCAGTTACGCATAGATATCCCTAAGATCCGACAGGTGTAATTGTTTTACACTGTCGGATCTTAGGATGCAGTACCGCGGCCGCCGCTGGGGGGAGTTTGCGTCGTAAACCAGCGTCGGGTATGCAAATTAGGAGTTACGGCGATCCACAACGGTTTTTCGCGTTCGCTACGTCGCTGCTAGTCTAGTTTTACCGTCGCAAAGTTAGTTGTCGTTTTTTGTGCCCTAACTTTACACAGCCCATGTTAAAGTATGGCCGTCGTTCCCGCGTCGAAATTCAAAATGTTTTTTTCGTAAGACGTCCGGGAATACGAAATTACGCTACGCACGTCGCCGTTCGAAAAAATGACGTCACTTCGCGCAAAGCACGGCGGGAATTTCGAAACGGAGCATGCGCACTAGGTCCGGCGCGGGAGCGCGAGTAATTTAAATGGCACACGCCCATTTGAATTACGCGGGCTTACGCCGGAGGCCGCCAGCGTAGGTTTTTATTGCAAGTGCTTTGTGAATCAGGCACTTGCGATGAAAACTTGCGGCGGTGTAACGTATCTACGATACGTTACGCCGCCGCACTTCTATGTGAATCTGGCCCTTAGTCTCCACCAATTGTGCAAGTTCTCCCACTTAAGATGAGAGAGGCCTGTAATTGTCATCATAGGTAGACCTCAACTATGAGAGACAAAATGTGGAAACAAATCCAATCACATTGTCTGATTTGGAAAGAAATTTATCGGCGTATACCGCGCACTTTTTTGCCCTGAAAATCAGGGAAAAATCGTGGGTGCGCGATATACGCCGATACCCGCTTTCCCGCGCAGAGTTTGAACACTGCGCCGGCATATACCGAGCGCAGTACACTCGTGTATAGTCGGGCAGGCTCGGCTCCTCTCGCGCTCACGTCCTGAACGTACAGGACGTGAGCGCGAGAGTAGCCGAGCCTGCCCGACTATACACGAGTGTACTGCGCTTGGTATATGCCGGCGCAGTATTCAAACTTGGTGCGAGGATCGAGCAGGGAGGACGCCGGACCCGACGAAGAGGACACCACCGAAGCCGCAGACGGATGCCGAACCCGACGAGGCCGCCGATGGACGCCACTCAAGGCAACAAAACTGTAAGTACTAAAATGTTTTTTCACAGGAATGTCGGGTCCACTTTAGGGGTGCTCGCTATACGCCGGAGCGCGCAATACCCTGATAAATACGGTAAGTATTTGGTCTCCTCTACAAACAAGCCAGATTTCGGTCTCTCACAGACCTGTATCTTTTTTTATAAGCCAAAACATGATGACCACCCATGATCAGCCAAATAAATTATGACAACCCCATGATCAGCCAAAACATTTTGACTACAACATGATCAGCTAAAACATTATGACCACCCATGATTAGCCAAAACATTATGACCACCCCATGACCAACCAATACACATATATATTATTAAAGCGGATGTGCCGTGAAAAAAAAAAAATATTAAAAGCCAGCAGCTACAAATACTGCAGCTGCTGACTTTTAATATTAGGACACTTACCTGTCCTGGAGTCCAGCGCCGTCCGCAGCAGAGGACGAGCGATCGCTCGTCACTCTGCTGCTCCCCCCGCCATCCTCAGTGAGGGAATCAGGAAGTGAAGCGCTCCGGCTTCACTACCCGGTTCCCTACGGCGCAATGCGCGAGTTGCGCTGCGCCGCTGATTGGCTCACACGCTGTGTGCTGGGAGCCGAGTGTTCCCAGAACACAACAGGGGGGGACGCGAGGTGACGTTCTGACCGCAGTTTACCCGAAACTGTGTGGCCGGAAGTGGGTGCAAATACCTGTCTTTAGACAGGTATCTGCACCCCCTTCTCCCCTGAACGGTGTCAAATGTGACACCGGAGGGGGGAGGGTTCCGATGAGCGTGAGTTCCACTTTAGGGTGGAGCTCCGCTTTAAGTGTTCTTGTATAGCAAGACCACTTACTGTTATTTCACATATATATTATAAAGTGTTCACTCCACCCAGTTACTCCGCCCACTCCAGTTGAAAACTTCTGGCAGAGGCAAGAACACTTCACCAAATTTCCCCAGAAATTGTAGCTTTTCTCGTTTATACTGCAATGCTTTAATTTCCATGAAATAAAATAATATGCATATTGTACATGATATTCTCAAATAACAGGCAATCAATGGCTGATATAACATACCTACTTTGTCATGTAACTCAATTCAGTCCCACTACTGTGGATAGTATAAAATTAATGCAATCATTTATGCGATATCTGGTGCAACGGAACGTCCCACACTCCGCTTGAGTGCTTCCGTCATATACCACCTATCAGTCTGGATATAGATATCAGATATTCCAGCTGCTCACAAGCACACAACACAGACTTGTTTGTCTGCTGAATATGGAGGGCCAGATCCACGTACCCTGGCGCATATTTCCGTCGGGCGTAGCGTATCTAAGATACACTACGCCGCCGTAACTTACTTTTTTTTTCCGAATCCTCAAAGAATGCGCGCTGTAAGTTACGGCGGCGTAGTGTATCTTTGGCGGCGTAAGGGCGCGCAATTCAAATCGATGTGATGGGGCGTGTTTTATGTAAATACGTTGTGCCCCAACGTAAACAACGTTTTTTTTTAACGGCGCATGCGCCGTCCGTGGGGGTATCCCAGTGCGCATGCTCGAAATTAAACCGGAACAAGCCAATGCTTACGACGGTGACGTCATTTTACGCAAATCCCTATTCACGAACGACTTACGCAAACGACGTAAAAAATTCATAATTCGACGCGGGAACGACGGCCATACTTAACATTGAGTACGCCTCATATAACAGGGGTAACTATACGCCGGAAAAAGCCGAACGCAAACAACGTAAAAAAATGCGCCGGCCGGATGTACGTTCGTGGATCATCGTATCTAGCTAATTTGCATACTCGACGCGGAATTCGACGGAAACGCCACCTAGCGGCCGCCGGAAAAATGCACCGAAGATCCGACGGCGCACTAAAACGTACGACTGTCGGAACGAGCCCAGATGCAGTCGTATCTTGTTTTGTAGATACAAAACAAAGATACGACGTGGGAAATTTGAAATTACGCGGCGTATCAATAGATACGCCGGCGTAATTCTTCTGTGGATCTGGCCCGGAGTGTTTAATAGAACCAAGAATACAACCTTATATACTGTTAAAGAGGAGGTAACCAGAACATAAATGAACATGAGCTAATTAACTAATCATTTACCCAGACTAGGTGACTCATAGATGTGACCTTTCAGGGTAGACGTCACGTGACGTCTCCTCGCTCAACTGCTATACAATACACATTATCATAAGTGTAAACACAGGACATCTTCACACATTAGCCGGGTCAATTAGCACAGAGAACAGACAGATGGCTGGAGGTGACGGCATTAGCATCTCCTTACACTGTACGCCGCTCGTATCTTAGCCAAATCTATGCGTAACTAATTCTAAGAATCAGCCGCATAGATACGACGGCTCTCATTCGGACTTACGACGGAGTACATGGCGCTACGCCATCGTAAGTCCTTTGAGAATATGGGCCAGTGTGTGTACGGCAATATCTACAACTCTTGAGTCCACATTTGTAAGAACCTGGATAGGATAACCACATTTTTTTCTTCTTATTACTATCAAGGAACACAAGACTTGGAGATAAAAAGGTACCTAAGTGTAGGTGCGCGACGACTGGAGAAACGAACACCATTGGATAAAACTTTATACAGTGGAACCTTGGTTTACGAGCAATGCGGTTAACGAGCATTTTGAAAGACGAGCAACTTTTTTTTAAAATTCTGACTCTGTTTGCAAAAGTTGTCAAAATTCAAGTAAATGGGGTGTGCAGTACCACATTTGGCCTGATGTGTGGGGGCACCGGAGCCGATCTAAGCTGTTTGGAAATACTCCGTTCCAGGGTGTTTCCGAGCCTTTCCGAGATCAGCCGAGCTGTCCCTGATCTTTCCAAGGCTCTCCGGTCCCCCCCACCTCTGGCCACATGCAGTATTGCATGCCATTGAAGTCAATGTGGAACAAATTATTTTTGTTTCTATTGACTTCTATGGGGAAACTCGCTTTGATATGAGAGGGCTTTGGATTACGAGAATTCTCCTGGGACGGATTATGCTCGTAATCCGAGGTTCCACTGTTTAAGGTTTTATCGGAATACAGACTAAGGAGGTTCCGCTTTATGATGTTAGTGATTTGTTGATATTCATTGGAGTACGGTGTAACAAAAGTGACAGACGGTTTGGAGCTCTTGTGTCTCCTCAAATTCCTGGGTTTGGATCTAACAGTATGAGTGTCGGATAATAAATCCGCTCGCTGTTTGGCAGCTGCAACCTCAAACCCTCTCTGGATGGACCACCGAGGATAACCTCTGGATTCAAGCCTGTTCCTAATTAGATAGGAACGCACCGCTCTAGGCAATTATCCCATGATTACACCTCCTGCTAGTCAAGGCACAGGTGCAGGCTCGGCAAATAGCATAGAAGAATCAAGACAAAGCTGGACGGCCGCACTCCAATGCAACACCATTATTGTAGTCAGATAAAATCCATATAGTCGCATACGGTCACAGAGTTACAGGTTCAGGACAAGGAGCCAACGCGTTTCACGCCACAGATGGGCCCTTAATCATACCTGTTCCTAATTACTTGGCATTCATTATTAAAAGAAACCTCAGTGGAGCAGTTTCTTCTAGCTCAGAGGTCTCCAAACTGTGGCCGGGGGGCGGATGTGGCCCTTTTCTTGCTTTACCGGCCCTTGGGGAGCTATTTTATTCAGACACCAATGAAGGGCCTAATTCCTCCTATTGTCACTGTAACGGAATGACCCGGGACAAACAGAGACTTTGGAAGGATAAGGGGTACTCCTGTGCTAGCGTCATTAATAACTCTTATGTCTAGGGTCACCTTATATCCGATAGGGCCATAGGGTGACTGAGAAATTATATCCTAAATTACAGGACAGGGGACATTACTGATAGTTCAAATTGCAGGATCTTGAGATATTGCAAGTTGTTGGTTAATTGTGACCCAACCAGTCAATAGTGACTCATTTCTATGATTAGCCCTGGCTAGTGAGTTGTTAATTGAGTCAGGCGTCTGGAAGACCTTTCATTGTGTGATAACACTGCTTAAAGCCTATTGATGCTCAGAGGTGTGAATACCTTTCTGTCAAGCTGTATGCGGAGACAGAACGTCTGTCTAAAGATGTGGATTGAGAAGAAATCATTGTGTGATGGTGTTTTGTTTGCATTCTGTTAATGAAGGAATGTGACTTCTCAGGTGGAGTGATTAGATCATGATAATTATAGACCGGCGCCGACATGTCTAGAATGTTTAGCAATTAGCCATCTGAAGGTGTATTGAAGCCCCCCAGTGTGTGGGTGGAGAGTTTGATTGTTCCTTTCATGCTTAAACTGTATATAACCTTGAGAGCTAGCCATTAAAGTTGTATTGCATTTGAAACCAGAACAGAGCTGTGTGTCTCGTGTCTGGGGGGAATTCTTATGGGTCGTGTTCGTTTGCCTGATTGTGGAGTGTCGATGAGGTGTCATGGGTTGATGGAAGGTCGTAAACGGTGGTGACAGTTACAGTCACCAATGATGGGGAAAAAATTCTACCAATGACATTAACGATGAAGCACAGTTCCCCCCAATGATGCCAACAATGGGGCCCAATGACACCAATGATGGGGGGACTGTATACTCCCACCGATGAAGGGACACTTTGTACTCCCGATGGCCACAGTCCGGCCCCCCTAAAGCCTGATGGACAGCAAATTGGCCCTTTGTTTAGAAAGTTTAAAGTTTAGTAAATTCTCCTCTTGGGATGGCCTTTATAGTGTGGACTGGATGGCAACTACTGGCCAGTAAAGTGGTATTGCCGTAGTGGGTTTACAATTTTTTTTTAGTAGAAACAGTTTTGGCAGAGGGATCACCTTCCAAGGTGAAATCCAGGAAATCTATGACCCTCTTGTGACAATTGCCAGTAAACTTGAAATTAGGGTCATTTGGATTTACGTGGTGCAAAAATGGTGCGATATGAAATGTAGCGTTATCCTTAACCCAAATGATAAGCAGGTCATCAATAAATCTGCCTGTGACAGGAAGTCAGGTAAATCTGTGGGTGTTGTCACAGACGGGACATACATTTCTGCTTTGTTTAGACAATACACCAATTGTTATTAGGTGTCGGCTGCAAATGTAGCCAGAAAAAGGTCTAAGGGCATTGGAAGACTTCAGCTGTTCAGAATGAGGCAATTAAGGCCTCTATAAGTAGTCCAGAGGATTACCACTGATTTGCTGCATCCTGAGTCTCTGTGAGTAAGGAGAGCAGTGCCAGAAAGTCTTCTGAGAGGGTGAGGAGAGGATTGATTTTTCTGTGTGATAAAAATCAAAAGACTATTGTTTTTCTGCTGTATGACCAGCACTGTCTGCCCAGCACTAGGCTGAGCTAGACTCCATAGATAGGTTCATGTGTGGTGAAGGTAGATGCCCAAAGTGGCCAGGGTTTATTTTATGTTTGATTTTGTTTATGCTGTTTGGTTGCTTGCACTTGTTTCCAGCAAGATGAAAGAATAAACCAAAATCTTTGTTTTCAACCGTCTTCGACTGCCTGTCTGTATAAATTCAGTGTGTGGTGAACCCATCCAAGGGGTCACACACCCCGCTACCGAGCTAACCCCTTACACATGGTGGAGAATGCGGGCAGATAAAATAAACCCTGGCCACTTTGGGCGTCTACCTTCCACACAGGAACCTATCTATGGAGTCTGGCTCAGCCTAGTGCTGGGCAGACAGTGCTGGTCATACAGCAGAAAAACAATAGTCTTTTGATTTTTATCACACAGAAAAATCAATCCTCTCCTCACCTTCTCAGAAGACCTTCTGGCACTGCTCTCCTTACTCACAAAGACTCAGGATGCAGCAAATCAGTGGTAATCCTCTGGACTACTTATAGAGGCCTTAATTGCCTCATTCTGAACAGCTGAAGTCTTCCAACGCCCTTAGACCTTTTTCTGGCTACATTTGCAGCCCACGCCTAATAACAATTGGTGTATTGTCTAAACAAGGCAGAAATGTATGTCCCGTCTGTGACAACACCCACATATTTACCTGACTTCCTGTAACACTGCCATACCAAAATAAATTGCTATAAAATGGAATAAGATAAATTAAGAAAATATAAAATTCCTCTCACCAACCCATATAAATATTTGCCAGGGAAGGAGAAAATGTGGCACCCATCGATGCACCACACAATAGCAAGTAATATTGTCAAAAAGAAAAAAGTTCTGGGTCAAAAGAAAATCTATACATCTTAGCAGATAATCCTGAAGTTCTAATGTATATGAACCATACTTCTGAAGGTGATATTTTACAGCTTCCAAAGCCAGCGAGTGGGGTATGGAGGAGTACAATGCAATGACATCCAATGTTATCGAAACTGAAACATTCCTCCAATTTGCATTTTGGAGCTCATGTAAAACATGTCCTGTGTCACGGATGTAACCTGGGAGCCTCTGGACAAGGGGCTGAAAGGTGGGAATCCACCCACTTGCCGAGGGGCTCTAAGGGAGAGCCAATGGCAGGTGTGACGGGAGTCACTTTGGGCGGGGGGCTTATGGAACCCAGCTTACACATAGGAGGGGCCTGGGGAGCTGGACAAGGAGATTCCAGTGGTCTCCAAGGTAAGGAGTGACATCAGACAGAATTGAATGCCCCTGTAAAGGGACTTGAGATTTGTGCAAATGATGAAAAGCAGCAGTAGTGCACCATCACTGGTGTCAGCTGGAGGAATAGTACCCCATCAATGGTGGCGTCAATGGGAGGAATTGTCCCCCTTTACTGGTGTCATTGGAGCGGATTTATGCCCCTTTGTTGGTATCAATGGATGAAATGGTGCTCCAGGGGCTGAATAAAAGGAATCAAAGGGCCCCAGTTTGGAGACCACTGCTTTAGACTGTAAACTCTCACATATAATAATAATAGTGCAGCGCAAACAGTAAATATAAAAAACAATAAATAAAGTGAAAAACACTCAAATTATATCAACATAAGAAATAATTTAAATAGTTTAAATAGAGTCCATAAAAAGTGCTCAAGTGCAAATATGATCCAAAAACGGAAAAAAAAGGTGCAAAATCCAAAGCGTGATATCCAGAAGAACCTCCACCAAATAGCAGGAATGGCCTCTCACCTAATAATTCGACCTACAATAGGTCACAAAGCATGGAATAAGCAGAGAACCTCCTGTTCTCACAGAGACAGCAGGAGGTTCTCTGCTTATTCCATGCTTTGTGACCTATTGTAGGTCGAATTATTAAGGTGAGAGGCCATTCCTGCTATTTGGTGGAGGTTCTTCTGGATATCACGCTTTGGATTTTGCACCTTTTTTTCAGTTTTTGGATCATATTTGCACTTGAGCACTTTTTATGGACTCTATTTAAAGCGGAGTTCCAACCACAATTAGCATTTTCATCCTGCGTTTTTATAATATAAATCTGGTCACTTACTATTTTACAATCCGCCGCCGACCTGCATAGATATTCAAAAAAGATAGTTTATAAAACTATATCTACACCGTTGTCATTTTGCTTGTGGGCATTGTGAAGCCTACAGGCACTTACTTCCTGGAAGTCTTGGATGGGGAGTGATAATTGGACAGCGCACTGCATCCTGGGAAATGATGACACACATTTCCCAGGAGCATTAGAGGGAGATGATGTCAGAATCCTAGGTGGTTTCAAAGGCAGATTTCGTGGGACAGCATAGCAACAGGCATTTCCAGATGAGTAAAAAAAAAAAAAAAATGTTTTTCTTTTTTAGTCGTAAGCTACAGTTTAAAGCAAAATAGTTTTTTTTGATGGAACCTCCACTTTAAACTATTTTAATTATTTCTTATGTTGATATAATTTGAGTGTTTTTCACTTTATTTTAATGTTTTGTATATTTACTGTTTACTATTATTATTATATGCTCTTTTGAGGTGTTTTATTTGAATTTACCTTAAAGGGGAGGTTCACCCTAAAAAATACTTTCTAGTATTACATTGGCCCCCACATTACAATACAATTATGCCTATTATGTTTTTTTTTATGCTGTACATACCTTGATACAGCTTATTCACCCGCGGCTTCCGGGTTGCGAGTCCTGCGGGAGTGGGCGTTCCTAACATGCTGGTGATTGACGTGATGACAAAAAAAGAGCTCCCCCCGTCGCGTAAGCTGCGTCACGATTGGCGAAAGGAGCCAAACGGCGAGTCAGCGCTATACTGCGCCTGCGCACCGCCGTTCGGCTCCTTTCGCCAATCGTGACGCAGCTTACGCGACGGGGGGAGCTTGTTTTTGGTCATCACGTCAATCAACAGCATGTTAGGAACGCCCGCGGGACTCGCAACCCGGAAGCCGCGGGTGAATTAGCTGTACCAAGGTATGTACAGCATAAAAAAAAACATAATAGGCATAATTGTATTGTAATGTGGGGGGCCAATGTAATAATAGAAAGTCGTTTTTAGGGTGAACCTCCCCTTTAAGTGCTGGCTTGCATAATTTAGTTTGTTTGATTTATTGTTCCAGCGCTGAATAATTATTTTTACTATGTAAACTCTCACGAGCATGTGGCCCTCATAACCCTCTTGTACGGAATTGTATTGTGACTGTACTATTTCCCTTTATTTTGTAAAGCTCTGTGCAAACTATTGGTATTATAAAATTCCTGCATAATAATATTAATAATAATATACAGCAACAATGCCAACAAAGAAAGAGCCATGCCAATGCAAGCCAACAGCCTAGAGAGCCAAGGAGCACACACGAGAGGCAATGTGAATGGATGAAAACAAACTTCAAGTATATAGTCTATGAAATGTTCCTCATAGAACCACTTGTTTCGCAGCCATAATTGGATCCCTTGGTAAAATGTATTATTAAATAATTATATACACGCACACAATGCTCCCAATAAGATTTAATACCAAATCTAAGCTCTAGTGAGCTACTCTGAGAACATTGAGATTAAATAAACACAAACTCCCACTTACCAAGGGATTTAATGAAATGCACTGAGCTCCTATGCAATGTAAACCATCTCAAAAATATTAAAGGAATTTGTTCTAGTCAGATTTTTTCCAATAAAAATGATTTACACGACGCGTAGGAAAAAAAAAAAAAGTGTCAAATCATTATGGATTTTAGAATTTTTCTCTTTGTGTACAAGAACATGTTGGCACCGAGTGAATTTGGCATCTAGTCACTAATTCTGATTCTAAACTTAACATAATAATGAGAACTTATTACATAGTCACGAAGCGCTACGTTCAAATTTTATTATCCATTATTGATAGTCCTGCCAGCATATTATAATACATATTACATATTCAAATTAAAGGCCATCGTTTCTAAAAAGAGGACTCTGACTTATCATTTCAATTTTATTTTTAGACTCAAAAATCACATTTAGAAGGTGTGAACGCCATTTGTATTGCCGAGCGATTCTCAACAGCTAGCTCTACAGCCGTGACCAAAAGTTTTTCGAATGACACAAATATTAATCTGAACAAAGTCTGTTGCCTCAGTGTTTTTAGTTTTTTGCCAGATGTTACTATGGGATAGGGCTGGGGAAAAAATAGAGTTGCAAGGGCAAATCAATTCAGATTTTGACCGAATCAATTTTTTCTTTTTTTTTCTTTTTTTCATAGGACCGGCGCTCCGGGGACTAGGCCGAAGCCGTGGCCTTTCCCCAGGATCGCGGCGAGCTGTGGGCAGGATTTTTTAGGCGAGGCCGCGGCTTCGGCCTGCGACCACCCTCTCCTCCTCAAAAAACTCCACTCCCTTGGTCTCCGTGACTGTACTCTTTACTGGTTCTCATCCTACCTATCCCACCGCTCCTTCAGTGTCACTTACAACTCTACTTCCGTTCTGTTTTTGGACCTCTCCTTTTCTCAATCTACACCTCCCTGGGTCAGTTGATTGCCTCCCATGGCTTTCAATATAATCTCTACGTGGATGACACCCAAATCTACCTCTCCACCCCCCAACTCACTCCATCAGTCTCCTCACGCATCACCAATTTACTAACAGATATATCAGCCTGGATGTCACATCAATTGCTCAAACTCAACCTATCCAAAACTGAGCTCATGATATTCCCACCCCCACGTGCCACTTCCCCTGATTTCTCTGTCAAAATCAATAGCCCAACTATCAACCAGTCCCCCCCCATGCCAAGGTCCTAGGTGTAATCCTGGACTCTGAAGCATTACTTTTGGCCCCACATCCAATTCCTGTCCAAAGCTTGCCACCTCAACCTCCACAACATCTCCAAGATACGCCTCTTCCTAACCAATGTCACCACAAAGCTTCTAATCCACTCGCTGGTCATCTCTCACCTCGACTGTTACAACTCCCTCCTCATTGGCTTACCTCTAAATAGGCTATCCCCCCTCAAGTCCACCATGAACAATACTGCCAGGCTCATCCACCTTTACAAACCGTTCGGCATCTGCTACCCCTCTCTGCCACTCGACCAACAAATCAAATTCAAGATACTAACAGTAACTTACAAAGCCATCCACAACTTGGTCCCCAGCTACATCTCAAACCTGGTCTCAAACTACCAACCAAATCGTCCTCTTCGCTCCTCCCAAGACCTCATGTCATTGTTGAACACAAAGGCCACTTCTTTTCACTCTCCTCTTCACTATCCCTTTCCCCCACTTTTCTTTTATTTAGGCCTATGTTTGTCACGTTTTTGTCTTATTTTTGTTTGTGCACGTTTTGTTCACTGTGAGATTATTAGGGTGCCGGTCCTCGGGCCAGCCCGGAACGTCTTGGGAGTGGGTGGACATGGCCTTCTGGCTTAGTTCACTTGATGTCATGGGGTCTCCCTTCGGGGGAGCCCCACCTAGTACTGGGAGGGTTCTGTTTCGGCAGTCCCTCCGAGGAAGTTGGGTCCGTGTCGGCTTCGGTTGCTCGGACCACAGTACCTCAGTCCCCGTCTGGAGCCTAACGCCCCGGGGGATCAGGGTTTGGGTCCCTCTTCACAGGAGGACCACTTGACGTTGCACCCGTCTGCACGTTTTTGTGAACACTCTTTATGTGTGTGCACATTTTTTCTGCACCGGGTGGAGTTTTTGGGTGTGTTCACACGCCATAGGCTTTTAAAAAAAAATAAAAAAAAAGACCTCATGCTCTCTAGCTCACCCCATCCCATTCTCGCCTCCAGGACTTCTACCGAGCCTCTCCCATCCTCTGGAATACTCTACCTCAATCTGTCCGACTATCTCGTACTTTGTCTACTGATCCCTGAAAACTCATCTCTTCAGAGAAACCTATCTGGCCCCACAACTAACAACTGTACATTTATCTTCTCCATGAGCACATCCCCCATAGTTATTACCTCTTGTATCCCTTGACCCTCCCTCTTCGATTGTAATCTCTAATGAGCAGGGCTCTCTGATTCCTCCTGTATTACAATGTATTGTATTTGTATTGGCGATATAAAAATCCTGTATAATTATATATTTTTTTTCCCTTAAACGATCCATCTGTAAGTACATCCCTCTATTATTCAGTATACAATGTAGGCTGATACACTGACTGTACTTTGCAGAGTTTTGCTTTTTAACTTATCTGTGTACTACATACATTAAATGAAATCAATATTCCCGATACAATGCATGCTGCTATACACTACATGACGTCAGGTTGTAGCCATAGAACCTGAGCGCTATCTCCGATGTGAATCCATGCGAAACAATGTAATATCTACGCAGGGAACAATCGTCTTTCATTATTCTCATTACTCTATTGAAAGCTGATTGATTACTGAGGAAACTGCACAGCATTAACTTTTTTGCTGCTGCTGAAGCCACTTTCTCTTTTTCCCTTTTGCACGCACATACTGTATGAAAATGCACTTTAACCACTGGAGCTCCGGAAGATTTTATCCCCTTCATGACCAGTCCATTTTTTGCTATTCAGCTATGCGCTACTTTAACTGGTACTTGCGCGACCATGCAACACCGTACCTGTATGAAATTTATATAATTTTTTTCATAAAAATATAGCTTTCTTCTGGTGCTTTTGGTGCCCATGGACGACGTCATCCTATGACGAAACATGGGGGGCGGAGCGACGGGCTGACATCACCAATCCCATACGTGCCCTAGAGGATGGGTTGTTTCTGTGTGCTGCCCGATGC
Source organism: Rana temporaria (assembly GCF_905171775.1). NCBI lineage: Eukaryota > Metazoa > Chordata > Amphibia > Anura > Ranidae > Rana > Rana temporaria. Next base: position 14,470,973 of record NC_053497.1, read on the forward strand.
AGGAGATCTTAAAGGGGTTGTAAAGGATTTTTTTCCCCCTAAATAGCTTCCTTTACCTTAGTGCAGTCCTCCTTCACTTACCTCATTTTTCCATTTTGCCTTTAAATGTCCTTATTTCTTCTGAGAAATCCTCACTTCCTGTTCTTCTGTCTGTAACTACACACAGTAATGCAAGGCTTTATCCATGGTGTTCAGAAAGCCTCTTGAGGGGGGAGGGGGCGAGCAGGCAAGTCAGGACACTCTCTACTTTGCAGATAGAGAAAGGAGCTGTGTGTTAGTGGGCGTCCTGACACTCCTGCTCGCCCCCTCAAGAGGCTTTCTCCACACCAGGGAATTTAGACAAATTTAGATTTAGACAAATTCGTTATATCGAAAATATCCATGAAATGGAGCTTAGTTATGTAGAATGAGACTGTATATTCTGCAATATTTAAATTTTTGGTAAACTCATTCAATGAGATAACATGCACTGCATTGATGCATTCATACAATTTCACAGTATCCACAAGATAAACCAAGGTTCAGGAATATTCCTTTATCCCATTGTTTTGCAAATCTATGTACACTACAAACTGTATGATTGAATCAGTTCTGATATCGCCGTTTTACTAACCTGACAGCTTATTATTCCAAATAGGAAACCTTCATTTTGTTTGCAAGTATTAAAGATTCTAACTACCAGCAAGAACACGTCCTTACATTTAAAGCGCACCGGTCATTCCAGATCCCTCATGGCAGTGCCCGTTAGTGGGCATCCACTCACCTGCCACGTCCCTCACCTTGTTGTGTCACTGCCGCATCACCAGCCATCCCAATAAAGTGAATGGGACAGTCGGTAAATCAACAGCGGGCCAGAGGAGGAGCCGCTGCGGGACAGAGATGACAGGTGTTCTTTAAAAATAATATGATTTAAATTGAGTTGATTTAAATCAAGCCTTTTTACTAGTGATTTAAATCAAATCCACCCTGAGAAAAATTAATTTAAAAAAAGTTATAAATTGCTTTGCATTTTAATGAGTGAAATAAGTATTTGTTTCCCTATCAAATCAGCAAGATTTGTGGCTCTCAGCGGTCTTCTATACAGGTAACAAGCTGAGATTAGGAGCACTCTCACTCTCTCTCTCTTAAAGGGAGTGCTCCCAATCTCAGCTTGTTACCTGTATAAAAGACAGAAGCAAATCAATCAGATTCCAATCACTACACCATGACCAAAGATCTGTCCAAGGATGTCGGGGAGAAGATTGTAGACCTACACAAGGCTGGAAGGGGCTACTAGACCATCGCCAAGCAGCTCTTGGTGAGAGGTGACAACAGTTGGTGGGAATATTCACAAATGGAAGAAACACAAAAAAACTGTCACTCTCCTCGGTCTGGGGCTCTCCATACAAGATCTCACCTCGTGGAGGTTCAATGATCATGAGAACGGTGAGGAATTTGCCCAGAACTACACGGGAGGATCTTGTCACTGATCTCAGCTGGGACCATCGTCACCAAGAAAACAATCGGCAACACAATACACCGGGAAAGACTGAAATCCTGCAGCCCCCGCAAGGCCCCCTGCTCAGGAAATCACATGTACAGGACGTCTGAAGTCTTTTAACCACTTCGTTACCGGGCCTATTTTGGCACTTCCCTCCTTCATGTAAAAAATCAAAACATTTTTGCTAGAAAATTAATCAGAACCCCCAAACATTATATATTTTTTTTAGCAGACACCCTAGGGAATAAAATGGCGGTCATTGCAACTTTTTTTCTCGCACGGTATTTGCGCAATAATTTTTCAAACGCCTTTTTTTAGGGAAAAAAACTGTTTCATGAATTAAAAAATAACAAAACAGTAAAGTTAGCCCAATTTTTTTATATAATGTGAAAGATGATGTTACGCCGAGTAAGTAGATACCTAACATGCCACGCTTTAAAATTGCGCACACTCATGGAATGGCGCCAAACTTCGGTACTTAAAAATCTCCATAGGCGACGCTTTAATTTTTTTTACAGGTTACTATTTTTGAGTTACAGAGGAGGCCTAGTGCTAGAATTGTTGCACACGCTCTAACGCACGCGATGATACCTCACATGTGGGGTTTGAACGGTGTTTACATATGTGGGCGGGACTTGCATGCGCGTTCGCTTCTGCACGCGAGCGACCGGGACAGGGGCGTTTTAAATTTTTTTTTTAATTATTTTATTATTATTTTTTACTTCATTTTTTTATTTTTACACTTTTTTTTTTTTTTTTTGATCACTTGTATTCCTATTACAAGGAATGTACACATCCCTTGTAATAGGAATCACTGTGACAGGTCCTCTTTATGGAGAGATGTGGGGTCAATAAGACCGCACATCTCTCCTACAGGCTTACAAGCATGAAATCGGTGAAAAAAAATCACCGATTACATGCCGACAGCCGCGATTGCGGCTTTGTTTACTTCCGGGTACTGGGCGTGAGGTCATAACGTCGCGCCCGGTCCTCCGACGGTCATAGAGATGACTGTGACCGTCTGGTCACCAGTCATCTCTATGGTACACCAACGAGCGCCGGCCGATTCGCTCTCCGAGCCCCCGATGGCACGGGAGAGCCCGGAGAAGCACCGGATGGCGGCGGGAGGGGGGGGGGGACGTCCCCTCCCGCTGCCTAGAAGAACGATCGAGCGGCGGAACCGCCGCTTTGATCATTCTTCTGGTGCACAGAATCGGCGGCTGAAGATGGCGATATCTGAATGATGCCTGTAGCTGCACCCATCATTCAGATATCACCGCACAAAGTCCAGGAGGTCATTTGACGTCCTACGGGTCTCAAGTGGTTAATGAACATCTGAATGATTCCGAGGAGAACTAAGTGAAAGTGTTGTGGTCAGATGAGACCAAAATCGAGCTCTTTGGCATCAACTCAACTCGCCGTGTTTGGAGGAGGAGGAATGGTGCCCTATGACCCCAAGAACACCATCCCCCACCGTCCTACATGGAGAACACCATCCCCCACCGTCCTACATGGAGAACACCATCCCCCACCGTCATACACGGAGAACACCATCCCCCACCGTCATACATGGAGAACACCATCCCCCACCGTCATATATGGAGAACACCATCCCCCCCACCGTCATACACGGAGAACACCATCCCCCACCGTCCTGCACGGAGAACACCATCCCCCATCGTCATACATGGAGAACACCATCCCCCACCGTCATACATGGAGAACACCACCCCCCACCGTCATACATGGAGATCACCGTCATACATGGAGAACACCATCCTACATGGAGAACACCCTCCCCCACCGTCATACATGGAGGAGGAAACATGCTTTGGGGGGGGGGGGGGTTCTGTTAAGGGGACGGGACAACTTCATAGTATTAAAGGGACAATTTATATACTGTCAAATCTTGGATAAGAACCTCCTTCCCTCAGCCAGGGCATTGAAAATGGATCATGGATGGGTATTCCAGCATGACAATGACCCAAAACACACGGCCAAGGCAACAAATGAGTGGCTCAAGAAGAAGCAAATTAAGGTCCCGGAGTGGCCTAGCCAGACTCCAGACCTTAATCCCATAGAAACTATGTGGAGGGAGCTAAAGGTTTGCGTTACCAAACGTCAGCCTGGAAATCGAGAGGATCTGCAAAGAGGAGTGGGACAAAATCCCTCCTGAGATGTGCAAACTTGATCACCGACTACAAGAAACGTCTGACCTCTGTGATCGCCAACAAGGGATTCTCCACCAAGTACTAAGTCATGTTCTGCGAAGGGGTAAAATACTTATTTCACTCATTAAAATGCAAATCAATTCATAATTTTAACAGTCTCTCACCTACCATTAGAATTATAGACTGATCATTTCTTTGTCAGTTGGGAAACATACAATATCAGCAGGGATCAAATACTTATTCTCCTCACTGTACATCCAACACAACCATTGACTTATGGCAGAAAGCCTAGGTGAGAAACCCTGTGCCCGCCAGCCTATCAGTGCCCGCCAGTGCAGCCTATCAGCGCCCGCCAGTGCAGCCAATCAGCGCCCGCCAGTGCAGCCAATCAGCGCCCGCCAGTGCAGCCAATCAGCGCCCGCCAGTGCAGCCAATCAGCGCCCGCCAGTGCAGCCAATCAGCGCCCGCCAGTGCAGCCAATCAGCGCCCGCCAGTGCAGCCAATCAGCGCCCGCCAGTGCAGCCAATCAGCGCCCGCCAGTGCAGCCAATCAGCGCCCGCCAGTGCAGCCAATCAGTGCCCGCCAGTGCCACTTCATCAGTGCATATCAATGAAAGAGAAAAAATACCCGTTTGCAAAATTTTATAACAAACTAACTATGAAACATGATTTTTTTTTGTTTGTTTAGCAAAAAATAAAAAACCCAGTGGGGATTAAATACCACCAAAAGAAAGCTCAATTTATGTGAAAAAAATGATAAAAGTGTCATATGTGTACCGTGTTGTATGACCGCGCAATTGTCATTCAAAGTGCGTCAGCGCTAAAAAATTGGTCTGGGCAGGAGGGGGGTTTAAGTGCCCAGTAAGCAGTGGAGGTCCGTCCATAGAGGGCGCTGGATTCAGGTAACCGGACATTGAGCGCCGACCGCCTGAATAACGGCAGCTGGTTGGCTGTACGGAAGTGCCTATCAGAGCCAGCGGCTCTGATAGGCTTTCCAAGTACAGCCCTCGTCTCCCAGATGCTTTATCCAGGGAACGTACGGGGGGTGCGTTTCTTGGATAAGACTGATGGCCGTCTCAGCCAATCAGGTTCACCGATTCTGGTTATCGGTAACCTGATTGGCTGAAGCGTCACCAAAGCGGGAGAAGACATCGAGGGCCGTGGAAGGATTAAGGTAAGTGCATTTTATAGGGTACAGCGGCGACAATGGGCACAGTGGCATCAAGGGCACCGTGGCGACATTGGGCATCAATGGGCACAGTGGCATCAAGGGCACAGTGGTGACAATTGAGGGGCACAGTGGCTGCATTTGATGGCATGGCACAGTGGTGACAATTGATGGCACAGCGGCTGCGTTTTATGGCATGGCACAGCGACTGCGTTTGATGGCATGGCAAAGCGATTGCGTTTGATGGCATGGCACAGCGACTGCGTTTGATGGCATGGCACAACGACTGCGTGGCATGGCACAGCGACGATAATTGATGCCACAGTGGCTGCATTTGATGGGCACAGTGAGGCTGCAATGTTTTTTTTTTTGTTTTCACCCCCCCCCCCAAAAAAAAATTGAGCACCAGCCGCCACTGCCAGTAAGGAAGTGGCTAAGGCCAAAATCCACATGTTATTTATCACTAAGTGCCCCCCAAGTCTCCACACCCCCGTTATTTGGTTCCCTTCCCCCCATGGAAGATGGATGTTCTTGGTTAAGGACTCTCCATGTTTTGATTTTTATTTATTTAGCGAAATAGGAATTTATTTAACCGACACGTCAGATCGCTCAATTCCGATCCCTTCATCAGAACAATGTGTTTTTTTATCACACTGTCGATGGTTTGCAAACATCAAATCACAGATTCCACAGGGAGAGCAAACATAAGCTCGGTCTGATGTGTAAATGTGTCGTTCCTGCACTAAAACACACAAAAATCCAATCACCCCGGGGAGCAAAATGGCAAAACAAACATATGGAGCATAAAATACACACAAATCTATAGAGTTACGTAAATAACTGCAAAACAAAACCTAGAAAACAAAAGTAGATATAAACCCGAAACAGAGATCACATTTGCTGAAGGACTGTGTTTTATCAGCAATTGCTATTTATTTTTTAATACTTTTTAACCTTTTTTTTCAGGGTTTAGTACCTATTTTTAACTGCTTTAATACCGGACACCTTCACCCCCTTCCTGCCCAGGACAATTTTCAGCTTTCAGCGCTCTGAAGCCTCGTACACACGAATGTTTTTCTCCGCAAAAACCAGCAAGAAAACTGCTGGCAGAGCTTTTTGCCGAGAAAACCGTTCTTGTGTATGGTTTCTCGTTGAGAAAACTGTTGTGAATCTCGACGAGAAAAAAAGAGAAGCTGCTCTCTATTTTCTCGTCTGGGGTCTCAATTTTCTCGTTGCGATTCTCGTCGGGCTGGTTTACCACGAGAAAAACGGGTACCTCCGTGATGTGTCTAGGGGTGATGATGGTGATCAGAGCAGTAACGGAATGTCCAGACTGTTGGTTGACGTTTTCAATGCTTTATTTCTGGTCCAACACGACCAACAGTCAACTTGAGGTAGATAGGACAGATTGGTGAACAAGAATAAACCTTGCAGATACAGGCAATGGATGAACAGAAGCAGTCCTGCCTCCAGTAGTAACTCTTTCCTCGTCGCCACTTCAGCCAAAGTGGGTAAAGTGCCCTTGAACAGGCCCCCTCTCACAAGCCTGGCAGCCAGAGTGTCACTTAGCTCTCCTGGGAAGGAACAAGTCTCTGCCACAGACTTGGCTCTAATGGAACTTGGATCTTAGGATGAGACCTCTGCCACAGGCCTAGTACTTTAGAAGTTTGAATAGTAGAGCGAATCCTCCCAGTATATCACTTGGGGTGACCGACTGACAGTTTGCCGCATACAACCTGTCAGTGTCAGGTACCCAGCCCTGTTGGATCACCTGCCTCCGGGTTCACCTCAGACCGATCCCCCACCGAAGAGCACAACTCGCTTGGGATCTATCAGGACTCAAGTACTCACCGAGGCCGGCTCACCTTTACGACCTAGCGCGCCCGCCCCCTGGAGTTGAGACAGGAGGCAGAGGCACAAGGAGGTACCGGTGCCAGCGGAGTAGCAGAACTGGATGGCGACTGTTGGAAGGTGGCAGCTGGACTTGCAGGGCGGCAGCCAAGGTAGGAGCCAGCATCGCGGCTAACGGTGAACGGCACCAGAGACAGGAGACTGATGGAGGCTGGTCCGGGATGCGGGTCAAGTTCAAGTTCAAGGGACAGGCTGAGACAAGTCCAGGGTGCAAGCCAAGGTTCAGGGGCAGGAGACAGCAGCAGAGTCGAGTCACAGGCCAAAGGTCAAGGTTGGGAGAAAGCAGCGAAGTCAGAGGCAAGCCAAGGTCAAGTTCCGGGAGAGAGCTGAGTCGGGAGGAAATCTGGGTAAATAGCACAGGGGAACAGCAACAGGAATACAGACAAGCTGATGACAAACCAACAACCTGTCTAAAGACAGGGGCTGGTTTAAATAGGGCGGTCATGCCTCTGATTGGCCCCGAGAAGGTGCGCACCCGTGCGCGCGTTCGTGCATTCGCTGGGCTGCCGCACCGCGCACGTGCCCAGGTATGCGTCAAAGCGCCAGCAAAGGACTCCGCCACAGAAATACTCCTCCCCAGCATGTTCTGCGAGGGAAAACTCCTCTAATTGGCTGCTGGGGAGAAGCGGCTCCGCCTGGACCCCTCTGGCGCCACCTGGTGCCCAGAGATAAAACGGCATCTCTGGGGCACAGAATGACCCACAGGACAGTTCAGGGCTGGCGGCAGCCACATTTAAATAAATCAACATGGATGAGAGCAAGTAACTCTCTCATCCCACTAAATTTAACATAGCACCTGTACTGATAAGTACACAGGCGCTACATGTTAAACAAAGTCTCTGCCTCAGCTTGGCTGTGCTGTGGGCTCATTCTGTTGTGCTGGGGTGTTCTTCCAGCCCCGATGCTGCAGGTGGCAGCAGTGGAGTCAAGGTTTGGGTGCTCTTTCCCAGCGGCCAATCAAGAGGGTTGAGCCTCGCTGTGCATGCTGGGAGAGGGGTATTTATGAGACAGATGCCATTGGTTGCGGGTCTTCTTCGTCCAGTGTGGCACCCACCTTTAGGGTGGCCACACCCCGGCGTTATGGCCTACCTGGCCAGGGTGTGCATGCCACGAGGTGTTCCTGGACCATGTTGGCCCAGAGCATCTAAACAGCGACGAAGACCCAGTGAGTGACTGGGTTCCCACTTTTGAGGATCCCAAGCTGTATTGCTGTTCGGTGGGGAGTCAGTCTGAGGAGCACCATTGAGAGGCTGGCGATCCAAAAGGGCCTTGACAAACCACCGGGGATCAAGATAGCCGGACACCGAGGGATTGATCACCTGTCAGTCGGTACCTGAGCGACAAGTTGGAGGAGATAAAGGCGTCATTCATCTAAGGAGGGATATCTCCAAGAATTCAATCCAGAGAGGACCTGTGGCAGAGGTGTCTCCCTGATGTTCACCAAGGAGGGTCTGTGGCAGAGACTTTATCCTACAATTGTCCTAGTGATACTCCGGCTGCCCGGTCAGTGAGAGAGGCCTGTCCGGGTACACTAAACCCGCTCCGGCGGGAGTGGCGCAGAGAAGTGTTATGCTTGGGAGCAGGACTGTTTCCCTATCATTACGCCTGAATCTGCTATTCTACCTTCTTCTTCAACTTTACTTTCCTCGCCACAAGTTTATTGTTTTTACCCGGCTGGATAATAAAGAGCACAGCAAAGAGCACCTGTCGTGGACATTCCTTTACTTCTACCTAATGCAATACGCACCATTCACCCCTAGGAATTCGGGGAGCCATGAGGTAAATGTGCCACCCAAAACATCCAGCTTTTCTGCGCGTCTCTCGCACATTAGAGCAGCGCCTTGGAAAGCGTGGGCGGCCCTAAAACGCAACGCTCAAAAAAAGGGATTTTTAATACAGCTTACCTGTAAAATCCTTTTCTTGGAGTACATCACGGGACACAGAGCGGCATATTCATTACTATATGGGTTATATGGAGTACCTTCAGGTGTTGACACTGGCAATCTTCAAACAGGAAATGCCCCTCCCTATATAACCCCCTCCCATAGGAGGAGTACCTCAGTTTTGTAGCAAGCAGTATGCCTCCCAAAATGGTCCCCAAAAAAGAGGGGTGGGAGCTCTGTGTCCCGTGATGTACTCCAAGAAAAGGATTTTACAGGTAAGCTGTATTAAAAATCCCTTTTTCTTTATCGTACATCACGGGACACAGAGCGGCATATTCATTACTATATGGGATGTCCCAAAGCAATGCTCACAATGAGGGGAGGGAGAACATCTCCAAGACAAAGGATTTAATTTAGAGAAATACTCAAATCATAATAAATCCAACTTAGTTGAGAAAAATAATCTTAAATTTTAAATTTAACTCAAAAAAGAGGAGCCCCCGGAATCCGAGGGTCTCAAACTGCAGCCTGCAGCACTGCCTGCCCGAAGGCAGTATCAGTATTCCTTCTTACGTCCAACTGGTAGAATTTTGTAAACGTGTGGACAGAAGACCAGGTTGCCGCCTTGCAAACTTGAGCCATAGAGATCTGGTGGTGTGCTGCCCAGGAGGCGCCCATGGCCCTAGTAGAATGAGCCTTTAATGATACTGGAGGAGGCAACCCTTTCAAGCCGTAGGCCTGAGTGATTAATTGCTTAATCCACCTAGAAATGGTGGACTTTGCAGCTGCCTGCCCCTTCTTGGGCCCATCCGGTAATATGAACAGCACATCTGTTTTCCGGATCTTCTTTGTAGCTTTAAGATAGGCCTTCATGGCCCTGACGATATCCAAGGTATGCAGCAACCCTTCCTTTCTGGAAGTAGGTTTAGGGAAGAAGGATGGTAATACCAAATCCTGGTTCAAATGAAAACTGGATACAACCTTCGGTAGGAAGGAAGGATGAGGGCGGAGAACGACCCTGTCCTTGTGAAAAATAAGATATGGTTCCTTACAGGATAAGGCCGCCAGTTCCGATACTCTTCTTGCGGAAACTATGGCGACCAAAAATACTAACTTCCTTGTCAGTAAAACCAAAGGAATTTCAGCCAACGGCTCAAACGGTTGTTTCTGTAAACTTGACAGAACAAGGTTTAAATCCCACGGGCAAAGCGGGGATTTAACTGGAGGTTTAATACGTAAGACCCCTTGAAGGAAGGTCTTAACCAGCGAGTGGGTGGCCAGCGGCCGCTGAAACCACACTGACAGAGCAGAAATCTGTCGTTTGATTGTGCTTAATGCCAATCCTTTATCCACTCCTAGCTGGAGAAAACTTAAAACTCTATCAATGGTGAATTTGCGAGAAAGCCATCGCTTGGACTCACACCAGCCTACATAGGCCTTCCAGACCCTGTAATAAATCACCCTAGAGACCGGTTTCCTGGCTCTGATTAGGGTAGAGATTACTTTCTGAGACAGACCTCTACCCCTGAGAATCAGGGATTCAGCTTCCAGGCCGTCAAATTTAGATGCCGTAAGGCAGGGTGGAGGATCGGACCTTGCGATAGCAGGTCTGGCCGTAGAGGAAGAGTCCAAGGGTCTCCCACTACCATCTTTAGGATTAGTGAATACCATGCCCTTCTGGGCCATGCTGGAGCTACCAGGATGACTGGTATGTGCTCCACCCTGATCCTGCGCAGCAGGCGGGGTAGTAACTGGAGTGGGGGAAATACATAAAGTAGTCTGAACTGATGCCAAGGGCAAACCAGCGCATCGGTTCCGCAGGCCATCGGATCCCTTGAGCGGGATATGAACCTGTCTAGTTTCTTGTTGAGTCTTGATGCCATGACGTCCACGTCCGGCACTCCCCATCTCTGGCAGAGTGTCTGAAAGACCTGTGGATGTAGAGACCATTCCCCCGGCAACAGAGTCTGGCGACTTAAAAAGTCCGCCTGAAGGTTGTCCACTCCTGGAATGAATATCGCCGATATGCAGGGCACATGAGCTTCTGCCCATAGGAGAATCAAGCTCACCTCTCTCTGAGCGGCTTGACTCTTGGTTCCCCCTTGGTGATTTATGTATGCCACTGCTGTGGCATTGTCCGATTGAATTCTCACCGGGAACCCCTGCAACTTGGACGTCCAAGCCCTGAGGGCTAGTCGAGCTGCTCTGAGCTCCAAGATGTTGATGGGCAATTGCTTCTCTAGCTTTGCCCAAGTGCCTTGGCGAGTGCAACCATCCAAAATTGCTCCCCAGCCTGTTAGGCTGGCGTCTGTGGTTACTATCTTCCAAGCCACTGGGCTGAAAGACTTCCCCTTCAGTAGATTCTGAGGGTCTAACCACCAACACAGACTTTGTCGGACTCTTGATGAGAGCGGCAAAGGGATATCTAAGGCCTGTGGCCTCCTGCTCCAGGCTGACAGGATGGCTGCCTGGAGGATGCAAGTGTGGCTCTGGGCGTACGGTACCGCCTCGAATGTGGCCACCATCTTGCCTAGTAACCGCATACATAGGCGAACAGTTGGTTCCTTCTTGCTTAGAACCAGTAGAATTAATTCCTTGATGGCTTTGACTTTTATCAGAGGCAGAAACACCCTCTGTTGTTCTGTGTCTAATCTCATGCCGAGATATTCCAACTGCCTTGTGGGCTGGAATGCTGATTTTTCTCGATTTAGGACCCAGCCGAACCTCTCGAGGTACTGAACTGTGAGGGCCACTGCTTGTTTCAAGCCAGGAGACGAGTGATCTATGACTAGGAGGTCGTCCAGGTATGCTAGGATTGTGACCCCTTGAATCCTTAGATTGGCTAGGATTGGAGCTAGGACCTTCGTGAACACCCGGGGGGCCGTAGCCAACCCGAAGGGAAGCGCCATGAATTGGAAATGACGTAGAGCCACCGAGAAGCGTAGAAATCTTTGATGTGGCTGGTAAACTGGAACATGAAGGTAAGCATCCTTTATGTCTATGGATGCCATAAAATCGTCCTTCTGAAGTGCGGCAACTGCTGACCGCACGGATTCCATCCGAAATGAGCGGACCTTTAGGTATGCATTTACCATTTTTAAGTCCAAAATTGGCCTGACATCGCCGTTGGGCTTTGGGATAATGAATAGGTTGGAGTAGAAACCTAGCCCCTGTTCTTGGACTGGTACCTCTACTATTACCTCCTGAGAGAGTAGATGATTCAATGCCGCTATTAATGCGGCTCCCTTCTTCGGATCGTTTGGTACTCTTGACTCCTGAAAATGAGGAGGAGGAAACTTTAGGAAGTCTAGTTTGTAGCCTGTAGCCACGGAGGACCGTACCCATTTGTCGGGAATGCTGGCCTCCCAAACCTCTGTAAAGAGACGCAGTCTTCCCCCCACCTTCGAGGGTGGGGGCGCCCCTTCATAAGGCCGGCTTGGGGGCTGGCTTTGCTGGCTTGCGAAACCACTGCTTCTTGCCTGCGCCGGCCTGTCCCTGCGACTTGTTAAAATTTGCTTTCGCAGGAGGCCGTCGATACTGTTTGGTATTGGAGGGCCCCTGCCCAGGGGAGTACTGTCGTTTAAACGCAGGCCCCCGAAACTTCCTCTTGGTGGGCAAAAGAGTACTTTTTCCGCTTGAAATGGTCTGGATGTATTTGTCCAGGTCTTCTCCGAAGAGTCGTCCTCCATGGAAGGGAAACCCTACCAGGAGCTTCTTGCATGGGGGCTCTGCCTCCCAGCTCTTTAACCATAAGAGTCTTCTCATATGGATAAGGGATAATGATAGGCGTGACGCTTGCTGGATCGAATCCTTAATCGCATCTACCGTAAATCGTATGGCCCTAGGGACGTCCGAAAATTCTTCTGCCTGCTGGGCAGGAATAAGTTTAAGCATCTGCTTAGCTTGATCCGATAATGCTTGCGCAACCCCAATTGCAGCCACAGCTGGCTGCACTACTGCCCTTGCAGTAGTGAAGGAGGTTTTCAGTAGCGTTTCCAAGCGTTTATCAACCGGATCCTTGAACACCTGTATGTTTTCTACAGGGCATGTTAAAGACTTGTTAACACATGAGATGGCTGCGTCTACAGCCGGGGCTGCCCATCTCTTGGAAAATTTCTCTTCCATAGGATATAAGGCAGAGAATCTCTTTGGTGGTACAAAGATTCTATCTGGCTTGGCCCAATCTTGGAACATAACTTCCTCTAGTAGAGGATGGATCGGAAAAACCGCATTGGTTTGAGGCGCTCTTAGTGAGCCTAAAGCTGAGACCGTTGATACTTGGAGATCTGGTACTGGCAAGTTGAACGTCCTATGGACCAAGTCTGTTAAAACTTGAACCCACCAGCTCTCCCCTTGGGAGGCTGCGCCAGACTCCTCCGTACCCGGATCCTCGATCCCTGAACCTACTTGGTCCTTGTCCAAGAGGTCTTCCCATTCCTCTGCGGAAGGGACCTCCTCGTCTGAGGGTTCACGCTCGGGCGACGGAGATCTATTCCGTTTTCTGCCCCGCATAGCCTTGGCTATCATTTTTTCCATTCTTTTTTAGAGAGGTGGACAGTACCTCGTCCGTGACCATCCTAGGGTTGGACTGACCCGTGCCAGCTCCAGCCCCAGATCCCGATGGTCTCACCAAGGCTCCTTCTGGGGAAAGTAGCGGTAAGACTTTGTCCGAGACCCCGGACCCTCTGGGGGAATCCCCACCTTTTGTACCCTCCGAACCAGATGCCATGGTACAATACCGAGGTACGCCCGCTACTTAATGGTGTTTTGGGAAAATAAATAGTTGTTGCCCACAAACCCTTTCTGGGGAAAAAAATGCCTTTCCTTATTAATCTTGGCTTATTTTTTTTTTTTTTTTTTTTTTTTTTAAACCAAAGAAAGAAAAACCATTCTGTCCCCCTTAGTAGTATTTGCCAATAAAAACTGCTGAAAAGAAAAAGAAAAAAGAAACCCTATCTTTAGGGTGAAAGACAGTCTGTTTGAAGACTGTAATACTTTTCTTTGGCCACTGTGTGTCCTCGGCGCCCCACTCTGCCGCTCCGGTCCTCCTCTCTCAGTTCCAACACATCACTGAGCTGGGAACTCTTTTGGAAGGGCCGCCCCTTCCTTTTACCTACGGGCCCGCCCTTCCCCTTCAGAAAAACGGCGCGAAATTGCGCCCATATCACGGGGACGCGCGCGCGCGCCCGCCGCGGGGGGGGGGGGGGGGGGGGGCCCACACGAGGAGGTCAGAGGCTGATCCTGCCGTCCAGGCCAGGATCCACAGAGCGGCATTTATCTGTCTGCAGCAACCGCCTGGACCTCTCTGAGCAGGCTTGCAGGTAAGAGCATTCACTCCCTTTACATAAGAAACCTCAATAGATTCCCAGGGGCTTCTCTTAAAGAGAATTGTCACTATACACACAGGCCCTTTTCAATGCTACTAGCACCAGTTGCAATACTACCAGGGAGGTCACAATTATGGGGATTATACACATATATAGTCATCCTATCTTTAAGATATGTGACTCACCTTGCCAGATGCAGCGCATAAACCATAGGCATGTCCCACTGTGACCTTCCCCCAGACAAAACCTGCTGCGAACCAAGTTCCGCAAGTTTCCCCTTCACTTACCTGCTCCATGCCGCAGGACTTTGCACAGCAAGAGGTCCAATCTTCCCCCATCTCCGTGGGGCGTCTAGACCTTCAGGCCCTGGGTTCCTATGAAGGATCCACTGTCCTGGGCCCATATAGCACCCTGGCAACAGAAACATTAGGCCCCCAAAGGTTTCTAAGTTCTGGGCCCAGGGTCCAGCTCTCTGTGACAGAAAGCATTATGGGCTATACCCCAATGGTTTGGGGTCCGGTTACTGACCACTTTAGCACTGAGGCCTTTGGACAGAACCGGTTAGCTCACCTTAATCCCAAGGATGTGGAGGCAAGCTAAACCATGACCAACACCTAAGACACTGGCGTAAAAACTGAGGTACTCCTCCTATGGGAGGGGGTTATATAGGGAGGGGCATTTCCTGTTTGAAGATTGCCAGTGTCAACACCTGAAGGTACTCCATATAACCCATATAGTAATGAATATGCCGCTCTGTGTCCCGTGATGTACGATAAAGAAAAACAGGCATCTCCTCCTGGCGAGAACAAGCCCTTCAGGTGCGACATCAAATAAGGCTCTCATGGGAATCGTATTAAACCACTTATCCTATTCATTAAATTAACTACTTCTTCCCCTTCTCCCATTAGCTGTTCTTTTTATGCTAATTGTTTTTTTTTTTTTTTTTCTACAGGGAATGCAAACAAAAGCCGTCCTCCTTCACTTGCCCTGGGACAAAACGTCATATAAACATATGAAACACATGTATGCAGCAGATACGGTACATAAAATAACTGCAAAGCAAAATTTAGAAATCTAAGTAGATATAAACCTGAAATGATGATGTTAAGTTTGCTAAAGCATATTGCATTATAAAACATATTGCCTTTTTTTTTTTTTCAATAAAATACTTGTTTTTACTCCTTAGTTTGTCTCTTTTGTTACATCTCAGGGCTGCTAAGCACATGCAGCCACTTCCTGTCTTCATGGCATTTCTAACAAAGGGTTTTCTGATGGTGACAACATTGGATCAGGGGATTTGGATCCTCCATTGGAAGTAATATATTTATGCAGATTTGTAATGTTACTGACAGGTCAAAAGGATATCCAAGTCCTTGGATGTGGGTGGCTGCAGGGCTTTTTTTCAGCGGGAACACAGTTCCGGCACCTCCTGGACTGACTGTATGTAATGGCAAGGGGTGCTGGGGTGTGCTGCAGGGTATTGATGCTCACTGCTGGCGGATAGATTCTAGCTGGAGGCGATCTATTTTTGCAACGTTGCTCCTCTACAGATGCAGTAATTGAGTGTTGTCACTCCTAAGACAGTGATTATCGTGTGCGGCTATAGCAGCTGCTAGCAATAATTGAAAGAGAATCCGGCAGGCTGGTTGTACCCAAGTTGATAGATGAACTTGGTACATTCAGCCTGTCTATTAACTCCTTGCCGACCAGCCGCCGCAGTTCTACGGGGGCAGGTCGGCTCCCCTGCGCGAGAGCCCGTAGCTCTACGTCACCTAGCAAAGCGGCCACTAGGGGCAGGATCGCCGACGGGCACCCGTGATCGCTCGTTACAGAGCGGGGAACGGGAGCTGTGTGTGTAAACACACAGCTCTCGGTCCTGTCAGGGGGAGAAATGCCAACGTATGAACAGAGGATCAGTCATTTCCCCTAGTGAGTCCCCCCCCTACAGTTAGAACACACCCAGGGAACATACTTCACCCTTTCCCCGCCCCCTAGTGTTATCCCCTCCCCTGCCAGTGGAATTTTTATAGAAATCCAATGCATTTTTATAGCACTGATCGCTATAAAAATGCCAACGGTCCCAAAAATGTGTCAAAAGTGTCCGAAGTGTCCGCCATAATGTCGCAGTACCGAAAAAAAAATCGCTGATCGCCGCCATTACTAGTACAAAAATTTTTTTTTATAAAAATGCCATCAAAATACCCCCTATTTTGTAAACGCTATAACTTTTGCGCAAACCAATCAATAAACGCTTATTGCGATTTTTTGTTACAAAAAATATGTAGAAGAATACGTATCGGCCTAAACTGAGGAAAAAAAGATTTTTTTATGTATTTTTGGGGGATATTTATTACAGCAAAAAGTAAAAAATATTAATTTTTTTCAAAATTGTCGCTCTATTTTTGTTTATAGCGCAACAAATAAAAACCACAGAGATGATCAAATACCACCAAAAGAAAGCTCTATTTGTGGGGGAAAAAAGGACGCCAATTATGTTTGGGAGCCACGTCACACGACCACGCAATTGTCAGTTAAAGCGACGCAGTGGCGAATTGCAAAAAGTGCTCTGGTCTTTGACCAGCAATATGGTCCGGGGGTTAAGTGGTTAAAGGTTCAAGTCTCAGACAGTTTCTGCTGAACCGGCTGAGGTTCGAACCATTTATGGAGGAAATGTGTTACTGGAAATATAATCAGGTGAAAATACAAAAACTAATGCAGCCACGATATCTGAGGGCCAACATTTTGCAATATTGTGATTAGATACACTTTAACCACTTTAGGACCGGGCCTATTTTTAAAACTTGTTGTTTACAAGTTAAAATCTGTATTTTTTTTGCTAGAAAATTACTGAGAACCCCCAAACATTATATATATTATTTTCTAACGCCCTAGAGAATAAAATGGCGGCTGTTACAATACTTTCTGTCACACCGTATTTGCGCAGCGGTCTTACAAGCGCACTTTTTTTGGAAAAAATACACCTTTTTTTAAATAAAAAATAAGACAACAGTAAAGTTAGCACAATTTTTTTTTCTATATTGTGAAAGATGTTACGCCGAGTAAATTGATACCCAACACGTCACGCATCAAAATTGCGTCCGCTCGTGGAATGGCGACAAACTTTTACCCTTAAAAATCTCCATAGGCAACGTTTAAAAATATCTACAGGTTGCATGTTTTGAGGAGGTCTAGGCCTAGAATTATTGCTCTCGCTCTAACGATCGCGGCGATACCTCATATGTGTGGTTTGAACACCGTTTTCATATGCGGGCGCTGCTCACGTATGCGTTCGCTTCTGCGCGCGAGCTCGGCGGGACGGGGCGCGTTTAAAATAAATAAATTAGTTTACTTTTTACACTGTTCTTTTTTTTTTTTTTTTCACTTTTATTCCTATTACAAGGAATGTAATCATCCCTTGTAATAGAAAAAAAGCATGACAGGTCCTCCTAAATATGAGATATGGGGTCAAAAAGACGTCACATCTCCTATTTACACTAAAATGCAATAATAATAATAAAAAAAAAATGTAGTTTGAAAAATAAATAAAATAAAAGGTCCCTTTAAGAACTATGCGTGGAAGTGATGTTTTGATGTCGCTTCCACCCAGCAATGTTATGGACCTGGGTGGGGGGCCATCTTCCCCTCGTTCTGCAACCATCCAAACAGGGGACGGGACCCGATCGCCGCTGCCGGCGGCTCCGGTAAGCAGCTGAGAGCGCCGGAGCGCAGTGGAAGTGGGGGCCCCTCCACCAGGGCTGTCTTAATGAGAGGGCACACCTGGGCACTGTCCAGGGGCCCCAGCTGCATGGAGGGGCCCCCTGAACTTTCCCCAAGGCAGCTGGTCCTTGAACCCATGATGCCCCCAAATTTTCCCATGATGGTATTAAGACGGCCCTGCCCTCCACCGATGAAAGTGATCTTGCGGTGAATCTGCCGCTGAGACCACCATTATCTAAAAGCAGACCGCCTGCTGAAGAAGAGGATACCGGGGTTATGTAGCTAGCTGCTGCCATGAAAACCATATTTCACTAAAAATAGACGCCGCATAATGACCTGACGATGGGCGGGTGTCGGCAGACATCCATTAGCTGGCACCCGCCGATCAGTTTCTGCTGTGACTAATCAGCAGAAGCGCCCCCCTTTGGCGGGACTGCAAAATCACTTATATACACGTGATCCTGCACAGAAAGGCCTGCCCTGTAATAAAAAATCTGCTATAGGGCGGTTGTTATGTGGTTAAGGCAGGGTTTGACAAATTTGCTTGGAATCTAGGAGCCAGCTAAAAAAGTTAGGAGCCAGGAAACGCGCCCCGTCCCGACGAGCTTGCGCGCAGAAGCGAACGCATACGTGAGTAGCGCCCGCATATGTAAACGGTGTTCAAACCACACATGTGAGGTATCGCCGCGGTTGGTAGAGCGAGAGCAATAATTCTAGCCCTAGACCTCCTCTGTAACTCAAAACATGCAACCTGTAGATTTTTTTAAACGTCGCCTATGGAGATTTTAAAGGGTAAATGTTTGTCGGCATTCCACGAGCGGACGCAATTTTGAAGCGTGACATGTTGGGTATGAATTTACTCGGCGTAACATTATTTTTCATAATATTAAAAAAAATGGGGATAACTTTACTGTGGTCTTATTTTTTAATTAATAAAAGTGTATTTTTTTCCTAAAAAAGTGCGCTTGTAAGACCGCTGCGCAAATACAGCGTGACAGAAAGTATTGCAACGATTGCCATTTTATTCTCTAGGGTGTTAGGATAAAAAATATATATAATATTTGGGGGTTCTAATTAGAGGGAAGAAGATGGCAGTGAAAATAGTGAAAAATTACTTTAGAATTGCTGTTTAACTTGTAATGTTTAACTTGTAATACCAACGGCCACCACCAGATGGCGCCAGCTTACACATCTGGTGGTAATAACTTGTAATACCAACGCCTCACCACCAGATGGCGCCCCCCTTCCAAGCCAAGTCGCCAGGACCCTATTTCTAGTCGCCATGTCGACCTGGCGCCCGGGATTTGTCGAGCCGTGGGTTAAGGGATTGGTTTATTTAAAAAAAATGGCATAACTGTTTGTCCCTCATAACTGCATGTAAATGAATGTGGCAAAATTGAATGGCTATATTCTCTGCAGAATCAAGAACGTGAATCAGGAAAATACAGTATTACGGACACTAGATGGCGATGACTTCCATAAAAATTTTTTTTAGCATGCTCCTCAGCTCCATCTAGTGGCCACAATGCAGTATTTTCCACATTCACACATTCAAACGGCAGAGAATATAACCCGAGAACGCTCGATATTGCTCGAGTCGCACAGAAAGGAATTTACATGCTCTGGGGAATTTGCAGCTTAATGAATCAGGGCTAATGCGCCCTCGTAGTATTTTTTTAGGACTCTTTAAAATAAATGTGTTAAAACTCCACATTACCCAAACCACTAACCTTCGTTTTCTGAAGTACGCGGATTAAGCGACTTCAAATAAAAAAAAAAAAGAAAAGCATAAGTAATTTTCTGTGTTATCTAATTATTTCAGGAAATACTGTCGGGCTGAAACCGTCTCAGTCTTCTGAACTCATGCAATTTCACGCACCTGAATCCCTCTCACATGTGCAGTCAGTTCAGACCGACAGAAAGCGGGATGAGGAATACAGAACACACAGTATCAATATCTATCGGTATTTAACCCCTTCCATACCGCGTCATTGTGAAATGACGGCGGCAGGAACCCCTCGCCGATCCGGGTGGACGTCATATGACGTCCTGTGTTCCCGGCGATCTAGGGCGCGCGCATGCCCGCGGCGACGCTGGTGACCCGGCGCGGGTGCCCGGCGGCCGCGATTGCCACCGGGTGCCCGCGATTGTCGGTAATCACGGCAGGAGTGTGGATCTGTGTGTGTAATGATGGGGTGTAAACACACAGATCCACCTCCTGTCAGCGGTGAGGAGACCAATGCTGTGTTCCCAGTACAGAGGAACACACATCGGTCTCCTCCCCTTGAGAGTCCCCTCCCCCCTACAGTTATAACACACCTGCAGGGAACACATTAACTCCTTCAGCGCCCCCTAGTGGTTAACCCCTTCCCTGCCAGTCACATTTACACAGTAATCAGTGCATATTTATTGCACTAATCGCTGTATAAATGTGAATGGTCCCAAAAACGTGTCAAAAGTGTCCGATGTGTTCGCCGCAATGTCACGGTGACAGTAAAAAAAAAAACGCAAATCGCCGCCAATACTAGTAAAAAAAATTATAAAATAAAAATGCCATAAATCTATCACCTATTTTGTAGACGCTATAACTTTTGCGCAAACCAATCAGTATACGATTATTGCGATTTTTTTTTTACCAAAAATATGTAGAAGAATACGTATCGGCCTAAACTGAGGAAAAAAAATGTTTTTTTTTTAAAAATTGTGATATTTATTAAATAAAAAAGTAAAAAATATTGTGTGTTTTTTTTTTTAAATTGTCGCTCTTCTTTTGTTTATAGCGCAAAAAATAAAAACAGCAGAGATGATCAAATACCACCAAACGAAAGCTCTATTTGTGGGGGGGGAAATCATAAAGATTTAGTTTGGGCACAGTGTTGCATGACCACGCAATTGTCATTCAAAGTGCAACAGCGCTGAAAACTAAAAATTGGTCTGGGCAGGAAGGGGGTGGAAATGCCCTGTATGGAAGTGGTTAAAGAGACCCGGCATTGGGTATATAAGGGGTGTAGTTATAGATGTTCATCCAAAAAAATAAAAAAAAAGGGCATGAAAATGCATTCTGGGCCACTAGATGGAGCTGAGGAGCATACTTCATTTATTTAGTGCCACCTAGTGGCCATAATGCTGTATTAATCCTATTCACATTTTTTCTTCTATGAATAACACCTGAGAACATTGGGCCAGATTCACAAAGAGATGCGACGGTGTATCTCCTGATACGCCGTCGTATCTCTGAGTTCCGTCGGTCGTATCTATGCGCCTGATTCATAGAATCAGGTTACGCATAGATATTCCTAAGATCCGACAGGTGTAAGTGACTTACACCGTCGGATCTTAGGCTGCAATTCCAGGCCGGCGGCTAGGTGGCGTTTCGTTTTTTTTACGAGACGAATATGCAAATGAGGAGTTACGCCGATTCGTTTACGTTCGCCTTTTTCCGGTGGATAGGTACCCCTGGGTCTTTGAGGCGCAGCCAATGTTAAGTATGGCCGTCGATCCCGCGTCGCCATTTGAAAATTTTACGTCGTTTGCGTATCTCGTCCGTGAATGGGGCTGGACGCCATTTACGTTCACGTCGAAACCAATGACGTCCTTGCGACGTCATTCAGCGCAATGCACGTCAGGAAATTTTAGTACGCTAAAATGCTCTACGCCCCCTACCCGGCTCATTTGAATTATGCGGGCTTGCGCCGGAGGATTTACGCTACGCCGCCGCAACTTTACAGGCAAGTTCTTTGTGTATAAAAGCACTTGCCTGTAAAACTTGCGGCAGCGTAACGTAAATGACATACGTTACGCCGCCGCAGAGATACGCAGATCTCTGAGAATATTCATTAAAAAAAAAAAAAAAACAATAGTCAATTTGCAGTGAATATAGCCGAGAACATTCAATTTTTGCCTCTTCTCATTGAATAACTTTATTCTGTGTGACTGGGGCAAAAATCAAATGTTCTCAGGCTATATTTTTTGCAGTTTGAATGTGTGAATGGGGAAAATACCGCACTGTGACCACTAGATGGAGCAGAAGAGCATACTCATTTCCTATGATACTTGGCGCCATCTAGTGGCTATAAATGCTGTATTGACCCCCTTCACATTTATTCATTTTAATTGTATTAATGAATAACAGTCAATCTGCAGAGAATATAGCATGAGAACATTAAATTTTTGCCTCTTCTCATTGAATAACTTTGTTCTGTGTGACTGGGGCAACAATCAAATGTTCTCAGGCTATATTTTTTGCAGTTTGAATGTGTGAATGCGGAAAATACCGCATTGTGACCACTAGATGGAGCAGAAGAGCATACTCATTTCCTATGAGACTTGGTGCCATCTAGTGACTATAATGCTGTATTAACCCCATTTGCAATGTGAGTTAATACAGCATTATAGCCACTAGATGGCAAAATGAGTATGCTCCTCAGCGCCATCTAGTGGTCACAATGCAGTATTTTCCACATTCACACATTTAAATTGCAGAAAACATAGTCCTTGAACATTTGGTTTTGCCCCAGTCACACAGAACAAATTTATTCTTCGAGGCGAAGCAAAATGTAATGTTCTCAGGTTATATTCTCAGCTGCTATTCATTGGAAAAAAAAGACACTAAATAAATGTAGGAGGCTCCTCAGCTCCATTTAGTGGCTCAGAATGTATTTTCATGCCACCCCCCCCCCCCCTTTCCCCCCCCAGAAAACATAGCCCTTAAACATTCGACATTTTTTAATGAATAACAGTTGATCTGCAGAGAATATAGCCTAAGAACATTCAATGTTGCCTCATGTCAAAAAAAAAAAAATAGTTCTGTGTGACTGGAGCAAAATCTAATGATCTCAGGCTATATTTTCTGCTGTGGGAATGTGGAAAATACCGCACTGTGACCACTAGATGGAGCAGAAGAGCATACTCATTTCCTATGATACTTAGCGCCATCTAGTGGCTATAATGATGTATTAACTCCAATTGCATTGGTTTAATATTCATTAACCACTTAAGACCCGGACCTTTAGGCAGCTAAAGGACCCGGCCAGGTTTTGCGATTCGGCGCTGCGTCGCTTTAACTGACAATTGCGCGGTCGTGCGACGTGGCTCCCAAACAAAATTGGCGTTCTTTTTTCCCACAAATAAAGCTTTCTTTTGGTGGTATTTGATCACCTATGCGTTTTTTATTTTTTGCGCTATAAACAAAAATAGAGCGACAATTTTGAAAAAAATTCAATTTTTTCTTTTTGCTATAATAAATATCCCCCAAAAAAAAAAATATATATATATATATATATATATATATATATATATATATATATATATATATATATATATATAAAAAATGTTTTCCTCAGTTTAGGCCGATACGTATTCTTCTACATATTTTTGGTAAAAAAATCGCAATAAGCGTTTATCGGTTGGTTTGCGCAAAATTTATAGCGTTTACAAAAAAGGGGATAGTTTTATTGCATTTTTATTATTTTTTTTTTTTTTTTTTTACTACTAATGGCGGCGATCAGCGATTTTTTTTTTGTGACTGCGACATTATGGCGGACACTTCGGTCAATTTTGACACATTTTTGGGACCATTGTCATTTTCACAGCAAAAAATGCTATAAAAATGCACTGATTACTGTGAAAATGACAGTTGCAGTTTGGGAGTTAACCACAAGGGGGCGCTGAAGGGGTTAAGTGTGACCTCAACTGTGTTTCTAACTGTAGGGGGGTGTGGCTGTAGGTGTGACGTCATCGATTGTGTTTCCCTATAAAAGGGATGACACGATCGATGACGCCGCCACAGTGAAGAACGGGGAAGCCGTGTTTACATACGTCTCTCCCCGTTCTTCAGCTCCGGGGACCGATCGCGGGATTCGAGCGGCGATCGGGTCCGCGAGTCCCGCGGTCCCGGAGCTTAGGACCGGGTCTCTGGCGCGCACGGCTGGGTACTAGCACAGGACGTACAGGTACGTGCATGTGCCCAGCCGTGCCATTCTGCCGACGTAAATGTGCAGGAGGCAGTCCTTAAGGCTCCATTCACACCTAGGCGTTTTAACGCCTGAAGCGCGACGCTTCAATACGCCGGAGGGTCGAAATTACATTAGTCTCTATGGAGACTGTTCACATCTCAACGCCGAACGCTGAAACGACGATCGCCTGAAGCTCAAACAAGTCCCGGACCCTTTTTTGTCGCGCGTATCGGGCGGTTTGGGCGTATTTGAGCGTTTCCATTTCCCATAGAAAGTAATGGAAACGCTCGATTCAAGCGACTTGCGCGACAACGGGCGTTTAAAGCGACGAAACGTCCGTAGCAATCAATAGAACTTGTCGCCCATGCAGAAGATTAAAAAAATCTACCAACATAGCAACAAGTGATGAAAAGATGATAATTTTTCCTATTGGCTAAAATAAAAAACGTCGAAATAAAAAACTTCGGACAACGCTGTATGCAAACGCGCAAATAAGCATGAAAACGCCCAAAAAAACGACCGAACGACCGACGCTCAGGTGTGAATGCAGCCTAAGTGGTTAAAAAATAAATAAAAAAATACGTATGGGATTAATACAGCATTATAGCCACTAGGTGGCGCTAAGTATCATAGGAAATGAGTATGCTCTTCTGCTCCATCTAGTGGTCACAATGCGGTATTTTCCACATTCACACATTCAAACTGCAGAAAACATAGCCTGAGAACATTTGATTTTTGCCCCAGTCACACAGAACAAATTCATTCTATGAGGTGAGGCAAAATGTAATGTTCTCAGGATACATTCAGCTGTCATTCATTGAAAAAATTAAAATAAAAAATGTGAATAGGATTAATACAGCATTATGGCCACTAGGTGGCATTAAATAAATGAAGGATGCTCCTCGGCTCCATCTAGTGGTCCAGAATGCATTTTCATTCCCCCCCCCCTTTTTTTTTTGTTGCAGAAAACATAGCTCTTAAAGTGGAGTTTCCATCCTAAATTTTTTTGTTTTCATTATTGTGCTCAGTAGACCTAAAAATAAATACATTTTTTTTTACTCATCTGGAAATGCCTGTTGCTATGCGGTCCCACGAAATCTGCCTTTGGAATCACCTAGGATTCTGACATCATCTCCCTCTAATGCTCCTGGGAAATGTGTGTCATCATTTCCCAGGATGCAGTGCGCTGTCCAATTATCACTCCCCATCCAAGACTTCCAGGAAGTAAGTGCTTGTGGGCTTCACAATGCCCACAAGCAAAATGACAACGGTGTAGACATAGTTTTATAACTATCTTTTTTGAATAACTATGCGGATCGGCGGCGGATTGTAAAATAGTAAGTGACCGGATTTATATTATAAAAACGCAGGATGAAAGGACATACATTTAAAAAATGCGAATTGTGGTTGGAACCCCGCTTTAAAGATTGGATTTTGCCCCAGTCACACAGAACAAATGTATTCTGTGACATGAGGCAAAACTGATATTTTTTTAATGAATAATCGTCGATCTGCAGAGAACATAGCCTAAGAACATTCAGTTTTGCCTCATGTCACATAATGAATTTGTTCTGTGTGACTGGAGCAAAATCAAATGTTCTCAGGCTATATTTTCTGCAGGTTGAATGTGTGAATGTGGAAAATACCGCATTGTGACCACTAGATGGAGCAGAAGAGCATACTCATTTCCTATGATACTTAGCGCCATCTAGTGGCTAGAATGCTGCATTAACCCCATTTGGTTAGATATTCATAAAAAAAAGAAAAAAAACAAGGCGAATGGGGTTAATACAGTATTATAGCCACTAGATCAGGGGTCTCCAAACTTTACAAACAAAGGGCCACTTTATTGCCCTTCAGACTTTAGGAGGGCCGGATTGGGGCCAGCAAGGGAATAAAATGTCACGGGCCCAGCATCAGTGAGAATAAATATTGCCTCAGGGTTGGTGGTCAATAGGAAGAGGAGTATTCCCCCTATTAGTAGGAGTATTATTCCATTATTGGTATCAGTGGATAATATAGTGCCCCATTGTTGGTGTCAATGGGAGGAATAGTGCCTCATGTCAGTGGGAGGAATTGTGCCCCAAGGGCCGGATAAAGGCTAGCAAAGGGCCACATCTGGCCCTCGGGCCGCAGTTTGGAGACCTCCGCACTAGATGGAGCTAAGTATCATAGGAAATGAGTATGCTCTTCTGCTCCATCTAGTGGTCACTTGTGCAGTGTTTTCCACATTCACACATTCAAACTGCAGAAAATATAGCCTGAGAACATTCAATTTTTGCCCCAGTCACACAGAACAGATTTATTCTGTGACATGTGGCAAAATTGAATGTGCTCAGGTAAAAGGGGAGGGGAGAGGGGTGGGGGGGTGGAGAGGGGGAAGGGGGGATGGAGAGGGGGAAGGGGGGGTGGACAGGGGGAAGGGGGGGGGGTGGAGAGGGGGAAGGAGGGGGAGATAAGGGGGATGGAGAGGGAGATAAGGGGGGATGGAGAGGGAGATAAGGAGGGGATAGAGAGGGAGATAAGGGGGGATGGAGAGGGGGAAGGGGGGGGTGGAGAGGGGGAAGGGGGGGGGTGGAGAGGGGGAAGGAGGGGGATGGAGAGGGAGATAAGGGGGGATGGAGAGGGAGATAAGGGGGGGATGGAGAGGGAGATAAGGGGGATGGAGAGGGGGAAGGAGGGGGATGGAGAGGGAGATAAGGGGGGGTGGAGAGGGAGATAAGGGGGGGTGGAGAGGGAGATAAGGGGGGATGGAGAGGGGGAAGGGGGGGTGGAGAGGGGGAAGGAGGGGGATGGAGAGGGAGATAAGGGGGGATGGAGAGGGAGATAAGGGGGGATGGAGAGGGGGAAGGAGGGGGATGGAGAGGAGATAAGGGGGGATGGAGAGGGAGATAAGGGGGGATGGAGAGGGAGATAAGGGGGGATGGAGAGGGAGATAAGGGGGGGATGGAGAGGGAGATAAGGGGGGGATGGAGAGGGAGATAAGGGGGATGGAGAGGGAGATAAGGGGGGATGGAGAGGGAGATAAGGGGGGGAATGGAGAGGGGGAAGGGGGGATGGAGGACAAGGGGAAGGGTAAGGGAAAGGGAGAGGGGGTGAGAGAGAGAAAAAATGAGAATCATTGGTAGATAGGGTGAGAGAAGATAGATAGAGAGAGATAAAGATAGATAGAATGATTGTCAGATATGAATGGATGGATGGAGAGAGAGAAGGTGGAGAACATGAAGGAACAGAGAGAGATACATAGAATGAGTGACAGATATGGTTGGATGGAGAGAGAAAGCATGAGAGAGATTGATGGATCGATGGAGACTGGTGTGGAGAAAGCCTCTTGAGGGGGAGGGGCGACCAGGAGAGTCAGAACGCTCTCTACGTTGCAGATAGAGAAAGGAGCTGTGTGTTAGTGGGCGTCCTGACACTCCTGCTTGCCCCCTCCCCCCTCAAGAGGCTTTCTCCACACCAGGGAGAAAGCCTTGCATTACTGTGTGGAGTTACAGACAGAAGAACAGGAAGTGAGGATTTCTCAGAAGAAATAAGGACATTTAAAAGCAAAAATGGAAGGATGAGGTAAGTGAGGGAGGACTGCACTACGGTAAAGGGAGCTATTTAGGGGAAAATGTTTTTCCTTTACAACCCCTTTAAGTTCACATCTAGACATATCGGGAATGCACGCAACATTGCACGCTTCCCTGACACGCACAGATGTCACAGGTGATGTCACTATTGTGCTGCTTACTGTTTTCTATGCTGGAGGGTCTGACATGGGAAAGCAAAGCCCTACCTCATCTACCAAGATGGCCACCTCTATACAGAGACAGTGCAAAACAAGACCTGGAAATTTGGTGATGTCACTATTGTGCTGCTTACCGTTTTCCATGCTGGAGGGTCTGACATGGGGAAGCAAAGCCCTGCCTCTACCAAGATGGCCGTCTCCATTCAGAGACAGTGCAAAACAAGACCTGGTAAGGCTCAGTTCACATCTAGACATATCGGGAATGCACGCAAAAGTGCACGCTTTCCTGACACGCACAGAAACGCGTTTTCCTTTTTTAGCAGACATGCTGGTGCTAATAATTGTTAATGGCACCCCACGCATCTGCAAACGCAGTTCAGTGTCAGGGACTTCTTTTTCGCATGTCTTGCACATGGGGCAGGTCATTGAGATGAATGGGCTTCCCCAGGGCTGGACTGGGACAAAAGTCCATCTAGTTCAACCAATAAAATATATATATATTTTATTGGTTGAACTAGATGGACTTGTGTTTTTTTTTTCAACCTGACAATGTAAAAAAGAAGGTAGACACCCGGGAGACACGTTTCTATTCTTCATCAGGAGGATTCGTTTCATTTTGACTTGAGGTGGAGGACAGGGCCTCTTTAGACACAAATTCCAGCACTGCAATCATCTCATCAGAACCCAGAAAACAAGACGATTCTTCAACTTCGAGGAAAAAAAATGTAAACCACGTGACGGAGCGATTCTCGGAGTGTACAGAATGAAGGGTCACAAGTCCTCACCCCCGGCCACTCTTCATAGAACACAGCCTCCGATTGTGACACAAAGAGAATGGTGAACCAAGACTGCGGCAGACTCCTACCCTCCGGACAAAAGATCAGATGCCAGAAGGAACAAAATCAGAAATATCACAGCTGGTACTTCAATTCAGTAAAAATCCATCTCCGGAGAAAAAAGGACTCGTGTCACCATAAAATATTCATGGCTGGTATGGAGACCGCGGAAAATCCAAGGCTTGGCATCGCTGCTTGTCAAATATATAATGGAAACGGATTGCGCTCTCGGATTTTGAGCTGTGTCATCCGAAGAACAAAGTACTTTTGTAGAAATGATATGAAAAAGAATGGAGGGTTTTGATATTTTGTATCCATTTTCTTTATTTATAGTCAGGATAAAAAATAAACAAAGAACATTAACCACTTAACCCCCGGACCATATTGCTGGTCAAAGACCAGAGCACTTTTTGCGATTCGGCACTGCGTCGCTTTAACTGACAATTGCGCGGTGGTGCGACGTGGCTCCCAAACAAAATTGGCGTCCTTTTTTCCCCACAAATAGAGCTTTCTTTTGGTGGTATTTGATCACCTCTGCGGTTTTTATTTTTTGCGCTATAAACAAAAATAGAGCGACAATTTTGAAAAAAAATGAATATTTTTTACTTTTTGCTATAATAAATATCCCCCAAAAATATATAAAAACACAATTTTTTTCCTCAGTTTAGGGCGATACGTATTCTTCTACCTATTTTTCGTAAAAAAAAATCGCAATAAGCGTTTATTGATTGGTTTGCGCAAAAGTTATAGCGTTTAAAAAATAGGGGGTATTTTTATGGCATTTTTATTAATATTTTTTTTTACTAGTAATGGCGGCGATCAGCGATTTTTTTTCGGTACTGCGACATTATGGCGGACACTTCGGACACTTTTGACACATTTTTGGGACCATTGGCATTTTTATAGCGATCATATATATATATATGAGCATATTTATTATTGCATCATTATATATGTCTTTTTTTTTTATATTTTACTGATGCAAAGAAAAACCATCTCTCCTGCCTTGCCATAGAGAGTTGTTCTGTGTGGCAGAGCTGTGTAAATCTCAGGACAGGATGGAAAAAAAACACACATCCCTTGTCAGGTAAAAAAAAGCTCCTTTGTATGCATGTAGCTGTGTATCTACAGTTCAGGTTCTACACCTCAATTTGGGTTATTTTGCTGGAGAACGACCAATTTTAGGACTTGAATGAAGTATTTGCTTGTTGTTTATTTTCAATTTTTTCAATTGAGAGTTTGAACTGTACTTTCACGCAGCAGCTGCTTGCATCGCTGGCGCTGGGCCCGGCTTGTAAATTGGCGACTTTCTCTCTCTGCGCTTTCTGCATTCGCAATCACAGGCAAACATCCAAGGCAGGTTAGAAATGAGTTGGTGGTCTATGAGAAACATTTTCGTACTGGCAATATATACAATGGACAATCTGTATGCTACGGTAAAGGCAGCTAGGAGGGAGTTTCAGCATCACAAGCAGATCACCAGACAGTAGGGAGGGGGTTGGATTGGTGCACTACAGCAATGCCTGGATAGAAAACTACAAATTTCTACCCCCAAGCAGTGTTGCTCATCTTACTTTAAAAAAGTAATTAGTTACAGTTACAAATTACTTCTCCGAAAAAGTAATTGCGTTAGTGACTCAGTTACTACCGTATTTGCCGGCGTATAAGACGACTGGGCGTAAAAGACGACCCCCTAATTTTCCAGCCAAAATGTTGGTTTTGGGATATACTCGCCGTATAAGACTACCCCCTTCCTACTAGTCATGCCTCGCCTCACGGTGCCACCATTACATGCCAGACTGTGCCCCATTACATGCCAGAC
This sequence comes from Rana temporaria, assembly GCF_905171775.1. Classification (NCBI taxonomy): domain Eukaryota; kingdom Metazoa; phylum Chordata; class Amphibia; order Anura; family Ranidae; genus Rana; species Rana temporaria. The sequence continues at coordinate 14,500,974 of NC_053497.1, forward strand.
TGTGCCCCATTACATGCCAGACTGTGCCCCATTACATGCCAGACTGTGCCCCATTACATGCCAGACTGTGCCCCATTACATGCCAGACTGTGCCCCATTACATGCCAGACTGTGCCCCATTACATGCCAGACTATGCCACATTACATGCCAGATTGTACCCCATTACATGCCAGACTATGCCCCATTACATGCCAGACTGTGCCCCATTACATGCCAGACTGTACCCCATTACATGCCAGACTGTACCCCATTACATGCCAGACTGTACTCCATTACATGCCAGACTGTACCCCATTACATGCCAGACTGTGCCCCATTACATGCCAGACTGTGCCCCATTACATGCCAGACTCGCTGTGCCCTTACCTTATCCTATGACATGCAGAATCGCGGCCGTACGTTTTTTCAAAAGCCGCGCCTCCTACGTCTTCTGTTCCGTGATAGGCGGAACACTCAGCTTCCCAGGAGACACTGTGTTCAGTGTTCGCCTATCACAGAGGCCCTCTCGTCCGAGGACGAGAGGGCCTCCGTGATAGGCGGACACTAAACACAGGACGAGAGGGCCTCCGTGATAGGCGGACACTAAACACAGGACGAGAGGGCCTCCGTGATAGGCGGACACTAAACACAGGACGAGAGGGCCTCCGTGATAGGCGGACACTAAACACAGGACGAGAGGGCCTCCGTGATAGGCGGACACTAAACACAGGACGAGAGGGCCTCCGTGATAGGCGGACACTAAACACAGGACGAGAGGGCCTCCGTGATAGGCGGACACTGAACACGGTGCCTCCTGGGAAGCTGAGTGTTCCGCCTATCACGGAACAGAAGACGTAGGAGGCAAACTGGGGCAAACTGGCAACAATTGATGGTTACAGTGGCTGCATTTGATGGGCACAGTGGCTGCGTGTGATGGGCACAGTGGGCCAGATTCTCGTAGAACTGCGGCGGCGTAACGTATCTCCTTTACGTTACACCGCGGCAAGTTTTATGGGCAAGTGCTTGATTCACAAAGCACTTGCCTGTAAACTTGCGGCGGCGTAGTCCACCGGCGCAAGCCCGCCTAATTCAAATGGTCCAGGTAGGGGGCGTGGATCATTTAAATTAGGCGCGTTCCCGCGCCGATCGTACTGCGCATGCTCCGTCTCAAATTTTCCCGCCGTGCATTGCACGAAATTACGTCGCAAGTACGTCATTGGTTTCGACGTTAATGTAAATGGCGTCCAGCGCCATTCACGGACGACTTACGCAAACGACGTAAAATTTTCAAATTGCGACGCGGGAAGGACGGCCATACTTAACATTGAGTACGCCACCTAGGGGGCATGTTTATCTTTACGCTGCGTATCTCTTACGGAAACTACTTAAAATCACTACGACGGGCAAGCATACGCTCGTGAATCGGCGTAACTAGTCATTTGCATATTCTACGCCGACCGCAATGGAAGCGCCATTGCACCCTAAGATACGAAGGCGCTGGCCGTCGTATCTTTGGCATGTTTAAGTGTATCTCAGTTTGAGAATACACTTAAACATACGACGGCCTTAGATTCAGACTTACGTCGGAGTATCTGCTGATACGCTGGCGTAATTCTATGTGAATCTGGCCCAGTGGCTGAATTTGATGGGCACAGTGGCGACAATTGATGGCACAGTGGCTGCGTTTGATGGGCACAGTGGCGACAATTGATGGTGGCACAGTGGCTGCGTGTGTTGGCACAGTGGCTGCGTGTGTTGGCACAGTGGCTGCGTTTGATGGGCGCAGTGGCTGCATTTGGTGGCACAGTGAGGCTGCAATTAATGTTTTTTTTTTAGTCAGAAGGCAAGCATGGCTCAAAATAACACAAAAACATTTTTTTAAACTGCCATTTTTTATTAAAAAAATGATGATCACCTCAGTCCGCCTCCCCCCGTCCAAATCCCCCTCCCCCTCCCCAATAGTAATTTAAATGATTTGCTTATTATTTGCTTACTTTTAACTGTCTGTTCTGTACTGTTGCAGTAGGCACTGTAGGCAGGCTCGGCTCCTCGAAACTTGTCCTGACTCCTTGCCCGCAGCTCTCTGCGCAGTACGAGACGAGTGAGTCCTCCCTGAGCCCTCTCTCACCTCCGGCATGACGTCACGCGGCGCACGCCGCTGCCGCTGGAATCCACCAACTGATCCTCCATAGGGGGGGCCCAGGGGGGGGGAGCGAGAGACACACAGGAGGAAAGGGACTGAGCCAGGAGCGCACTCGGCAGCCAGTCGGCACACAGTTTGTAAAGTGCCACTGCCGCTGCCCATGACACTACCCCCCAACATCTGGTCTGGCGGCCGCGGCTGATTGCGCCCCCCTCCTGTACTAAATGGTCCCGCCCCTGCCTTGTACCGGCCCTGCTGCTGCCATCTAGTGGCGGTAGATGTAATTGCGGTAACGCCGCCCAAGTAATGGGAACGCCGTTACCATGAGGGGAAGAGTAATCAGAGAGGCCCGGAGCAAGAACAAAAGACAATAGGCGTAGGGCCGGCATGACAGGGTTAACAGAAAACCCTTACAGGCTAGGGGGGAGTGGTTAGGGGAGAGGACAGTGGGAAGGGGAGGAGAGGCTATAAATTCCTCCTCCCTCCTTTCCCGGGTAACACACAGCGTGGGGAGAAAAGTTCCCACCCACCCTCCCTTTTTTGTTATGGGCTTGCTGATAGTGGTGTTAATGGTCTGTGAGAAATTTGTTTGTTTTGGGTGCTTGCCTTGTGTTGGTTTTCTCTTTCTGCAGGTACGAGTTTCATGATGTCGTGGCGGTGGCGGGTGTTTGGACTTTGCAGGAGTAGAAATTACCCCAAATATGGACGCCATTACCCCGAGGTGGTATGGGTTCTGAAGGGGTGTTATTTGCCAGTCTACCAAGGTGTAAGAAATTACCCCAAATATGGACGCCATTACCCCGAGGTGGTATGGGTTCTGAAGGGGTGTTATTTGCCAGTCTACCAAGGTGTAGCTGGAATGTTGGTTAATGGGGGCACTGCGGTCAGTGCTCGTCTCTGAGTCAGTTTGTCGGCTTGAGGCCTATGACCAAAGGTTAGGTACCGCAGTGCCAAAAAAGTTATAACGTTAAAAGGTTTACAAGTTGGTGTTAGTGCTGCCTGCAAAGTCCAGCACTAGTATGGGAGAACTGTTTTCTCAGGAATTATATGGTTTATATATGTTATTTATTATTTATTACTTGAAGTATTTAAAATAAAGTAGGCTGCTACGGCCAATTTTACTCCAAGTTACAGTGGTGGTCTCATTATTATTAAAGGTTTAAGGGGGAGTATAAACAGTGGGTCTTAGCAGTAAAGGTTGTATCTGGGATACCAGAGTCAAGTTAGATTACTCGTCAACCTTTAAAAGTAACTGCGTTAAGTAACGACGTTTACTTTAACGCAGTTACTGAAAACACTGCCCCCAAGTCATATATTACAAGTGTAGCACCCACTACTTGGGTAGGTGCTAGAGTTAGGATTTTTCGTGAGAGCAGGTAAATTCAGGCAGGCCTAGGCCTGTTTGTTTTTATCTGTGTGGGCTGGGAGTGGCTCAGAGTAGGCTGGTGACTCACAGACAGCATCATCTTTCGGAAACCTCCCTCTGGCTTTTAGAGGATTCTAGAAGAGAAGAGGGGAAGAGAGGTGGAGCTGTCTGAGGTGTCTCAGGGAGCCCTGACCAATCACCAACTAGGCAGGGGGCAGGGCTCCTTGATATACCCAGGGTCAGCCCAGCTGGGGAGGAGTTGTCGGGTAGAAGAACGGGAGGATGGAGTACTAGGCTGTTGGGGCCTTTGAGGGTGGGGTGTCCTTGGGCCTGGAATAATTAATTTTCCATACTGTGTGTGTGTGTATATATATATATATATATATATATATATATATATATATATATATATATATATATATATATATATATATATATATATATAAATATAAATATATATTTTTTTATTTGTTTATAAAATGTTTATTTTTATACTGTAGTTATTGATATCCTTTAAGGAATAGTATATATAATTATTCTGAACTTTTGGCAAAAATAAAAATAATTTTCATATAAATATATTTATATTATAATAATATTTAATTATAATAAAAAAAAATATATATATATATATATATATATATATATATATATATATATATATATGTTTTGTTTTATCATGCTGTTTGTATTGCTGTATATAATGGAAAATGATTGTGTGTTTTTTCTAATAATAAAAAAAGTATTTGATTTAAAAAAAAAAAAAAATCTATACCTCGGATGAAGAATCAAAGCTAAACTGCAGTATTAGTAAAAACTAAATAAAAAAATACCCCTGCAATGCCGCTCCGCCAACCCCCTTGCTCTGCAAGAGTTAACGGCTTGCCAAGTCTAGGAGTGAAGCTGAAACACTTTCTTGCTCTTGCAGGTATCCCGTGCTCTCCTCTCCGACTCTCTAGGTTGTAGGTGAGCCTTTGCTGTCCTCATTTACAATGTAGGACCCGCTGGCCCTACATTGTACGTGTGCGGGGGCGGACTGACCATTCAGGGACTCGGGTACTGCCCGAGTGCCCCATGCCACTAGGAGGCCCCATCAGGGTTGCCAGCCTCAGTAAAACCAGGGACAGTATGTAAAAATCTGTGTTTTAAAAAAAAATCCCAAGATTATAGCTGCCCCGCCTCTCCAGTACCTTTTCAGTATGTGCATGTGTATTCTGTGTGTATGTGTATACTGTGTGGCCCCATAATCTCCTATTGCCTGGGGGCCCCATAATCCCCTATTGCCCGGGGGCCCCATGAGTTGTCAGTCCGCCCCTGTACGTGTGACCACCAGCCAGAGCACCAAACATGGTGAGGCTTCAGGGGGGGACCACCTAGTCCTCTAAACCTTTATTCAGTGGAGGAGGATGGGGGGCACTGCAAGGATTATTATTCTTTTTTTAAATCCCAGATTTCAGCTTATCTGCAGTCACATCCAATATCCTTTAGCGCGGTTTAAAAAAAATAATAAAATAAAATAAAATCTATGTCTATTATAACTACACAATCATTTTTTTCTTATAGTATATTCACAAATAGTTTAAGGAATATTATGGCGTCATTTAAAAGAAAAAAAAAAAACGATAACGGTTTTTAATATAATAAATAAAGAGACAATTCCTTGTATCTCTGGGCGGCAGACAGCTGGAAGATGACATGACCTCTAGATACAACCATATTTCAATTCCACCTTCATAGACTCTCAGGAGTAAATCAGAAGCTCCACTGCATGAAATATATCAATACCGGAAAATATTACCGGATAAAACCAGCTAGGTCAGGGACAAATCTGTAAAGACCCAACGGCTATACAGTAAATATATTATTTTATCTTCGTGATTTTCCAGCAGCCCTAAGCATCTGGTATGGATATGGGGGGGGGGGCACACTGTATTTTTTTTTTTATCTCCAAAGTGGGGTTCCCTTAACTTGACCTCCAGAAGATTTATCCCCCTTTCATGACTAGGCCATTTCTTGCGATACGGCACTGCGTTTCTTTGATAATTGCACGGTCATGCAGGGGCGCAAACAAACTGAAAAATTCTGAAAAAAAAAACCCATCAATTGCAGCCTCACTGTGCCCATCAAATGCAGCCACTGTGCCCATCAAATGCAGCCACTAAGGGCTCATTTACACTTGCTTCAGCTTCAACACACATGAACGGCTAGTTTACACTTGCTTCAAAACAAAGCATCGGACACGCTTTGTTAAAGCTCCTGTCACCAAATAAAATGGTTAGCTTACAGTCCTGTTTACACCTTGCTTTTGCTTTGCTTCAAACATTATACCCCATGTCGCTTTAGTTGTGCTTCAAAGCGTCTTCAAAGCCTCCATAGAAGTCTATGGCAAAGCTCGCTTGAAGCCCCACCAAAGCCTCATTGAAGCCCCACCAAAGCCTCATTGAAGCCCCGCCCAAGACTAATTAAAGCCCCGCCCAAGACTAATTAAAGCCCCACCCAAGACTAATCAAAGCCCCACCCAAGGCTAATCAAAGCCCCACCAAAGGCTAATCAAAGCCCCACCAAAGGCTTATCGAAGCCCCACCCAAGGCAAATCGAAGCCCCACCCAAGGCTAATCGAAGCCCCACCCAAGGCTAATCGAAGCCCCACCCAAGGCTAATCGAAGCCCCACCCAAGGCTAATCGAAGCCCCACCCAAGGCTAATCGAAGCCCCACCCAAGGCTAATCGAAGCCGCACCAAAGGCTAATCGAAGCCCCACCAAAGGCTAATCGACGCCCCACCAAAGGCTAATCGACGCCCCACCAAAGGCTAATCGACGCCCCACCAAAGGCTAATCGACGCCCCACCCAAGGCTAATCAAAGGCGCACCAAAGGCTAATCGAAGGCGCACCAAAGGCTAATCGAAGGCGCACCAAAGGCTAATCGAAGGCGCACCAAAGGCTAATCGAAGGCGCACCAAAGGCTAATCGAAGGCGCACCAAAGGCTAATCGAAGCCCCACCAAAAGCTAATCGAAGCCTCACCAAAGGCTAATCGAAGCCCCACCCAAGGCTAATCGAAGCCCCACCCAAGGCTAATCGAAGCCCCACCCAAGGCTAATCGAAGCCCCACCCAAGGCTAATCGAAGCCCCACCAAAGGCTAATCGAAGCCCCACCAAAGGCTAATCGAAGCCCCACCAAAGGCTAATCGAAGCCCCACCAAAGGCTAATCGAAGCCCCACCCAAGGCTAATCGAAGGTGCACCAAAGGCTAATCGAAGGCGCACCAAAGGCTCATCGAAGGCGCACCAAAGGCTAATCGAAGGCGCACCAAAGGCTAATCAAAGCCCCACCCAAGGCTACTCGAAGCCCCACCCAAGGCTACTCGAAGCCCCACCCAAGGCTAATCGAAGGCGCACCAAAGGCTAATCGAAGGCGCACCAAAGGCTAATCGAAGGCGCACCAAAGGCTAATCGAAGGCGCACCAAAGGCTAATCGAAGGCGCACCAAAGGCTAATCGAAGGCGCACCAAAGGCTAATCGAAGCCCCACCAAAGGCTAATCGAAGCCCCACCAAAAGCTAATCGAAGCCTCACCAAAGGCTAATCGAAGCCCCACCCAAGGCTAATCGAAGCCCCACCCAAGGCTAATCGAAGCCCCACCCAAGGCTAATCGAAGCCCCACCCAAGGCTAATCGAAGCCCCACCCAAGGCTAATCGAAGCCCCACCCAAGGCTAATCGAAGCCCCACCAAAGGCTAATCGAAGCCCCACCAAAGGCTAATCGAAGCCCCACCCAAGGCTAATCGAAGGTGCACCAAAGGCTAATCGAAGGCGCACCAAAGGCTAATCGAAGGCGCACCCAAGGCTAATCGAAGGCGCACCCAAGGCTAATCGAAGGCGCACCAAAGGCTAATCGAAGCCCCACCCAAGGCTAATCAAAGCCCCACCCAAGGCTAATCAAAGCCCCACCCAAGGCTAATCGAAGCCCCACCAAAGGCTAATCGAAGCCCCACCAAAGGCTAATCGAAGCCCCACCAAAGGCTAATCGAAGCCCCACCAAAGGCTAATCGAAGCCTCACCAAAGGCTAATCGGATCTCCACCAAAGGCAAATCGAAGCTCCACCAAAGCCTCATGGAAGCACCAAGCAAAAGCAAGGTGTAAACAGGACTGTAAGCTAACCATTTTATTTAGTGACAGGAGCTTTGACTGGCGTTTAGAGAGCTTTAACAAAACGTGTCCAAAGCCATGTTTTGAGGCAAGTGTAAACCAGCCCTAAGAGTTCCCTTCACTGGAACCAAGCCCAACCCCTGAAAAACAACCCCACACCATAATCCCCCCTCCACCAAATGTTTTGGACCAGTGCACAAAGCAAGGTCCATAAAGACATGGTCCAAAAATCCTGCGCCATCCCACCACGCGTGTCGGGCCCCCCCCCCCCGTGCCGGCCCCTGGTCTTTTTGACACCTAGCTAGCCCCTGTCAAAATGTCTTGGTTTGGTATGCGGACGCCTTAAGAGTTCCCTTCACTGGAACTAAGGGGTCAAGCCCAACCCCTGAAACACAACCCCACACCATAATCCCCCCTTCACCAAGGTTCATAAAGACATGGATGAGCGCGTTTGGGGTGGAGGAACTTGACTGGCCTGCACAGAGTCCCGAACTCAACCAGATGGAACACCTTTGGGATGAATTAGAGCGGAGTCTACAAGCCAGGCCTTCTCCCCAACATCAGTGCCTGACCTCACAAATGCGCTTCTGGAAGAATGGTCAAACATTCCCATAGACACCCTCCTAAACCTTGTGGCCGGCCTTCCCAGAAGAGTTGAAGGTGTTATAGCTGCAAAGGGCGGGGCCAACTCAATATTGAACCCTCCGGACTAAGACTGGGATGCCATTAAAGTCCATGTAAAGGCAGGCGTCCCAATACTTTTGGTGATATAGTGTATGTGAACAGAGCCTTAGATGTCCATGGAAAGATGAAAAGAGACACAAAATATTTCCCCCCCCCATAGAACAGAATACATTTATTATGGTGCCATTACTGTAATGTTCGGGGATTCAACGTCAGAAAAGATGCAAAGATATCCAGCTCAGGCCATAAAGTTGGCAGCATGTCACATGGTGACAATTGAACCCATTGCTGTATACTGTACATAGATAGGACATCGCCTTATAGAGAGAGCGATTGTTTCCGAGAATGGATCCAAAGTTCAATCAATGAGCACTGTAGAGACCCTGTATACTCGCACAAAGGCGCATTGTCACAGCTCTGAATGCACTTATAGGAATCGCTATTGCATAATATGACGTGGGAAGAATCGCTCTGCTCTTGAAACTCAAGATAAAATATATTACAATGATACTAAAAAATAAATTTTATTGTCTTTAACCAGTTCAATACCGGGCACTTTCACCCCCCTTCTTGCCCAGGCCAATTTTCAGCTTTCCACACGGTCACACTTTGAATGACAATTACGCGGTCATGTACCCAAATGAAATTTTTATAATTTTTTTCACACAGATAGAGATTTCTGTTGTTGGTATTTAACCCTTTCCCGCCCAGCCCACAGCAAAATGACAGCCGGGCGGTGGTTCCGTTATCCTGACGTCCTATGATGTCCAGCAGGATAACAGTCGCAGCGAGCCCGTGGGGGCGTGCATCGCGGCGATCCGTGGTGTCAGTACGACACACCACTCTCGGTAAAGAGCTTCCGACGGAGCCTCTTTACCACGTGATTAGCAGTGTCCAATCACGGTTGATCACGATGTAAACAGGAAGAGCCGTTGATCGGCCTTTCCTCACTCAATGCTGACAGACTTTAAAGCCAAAGAAGACCATTTCGCAAACACCATCTCCAAAGCCATAAACCATCCACGGGAACTTTTTAAACTAGTCTCTAAGGCTATGAACCCCTCCTGTTTGGAGCCCCCTGCAAGTGAGACACAAGAATTCTGCAATGAACTATCTGACTTTTTTATCGATAAAATCGAAAAGATTCGGGCAACAGTTCAACAGAAAAAAAACACAAACCCCACTCAGATACAGCAAGAAGAAGAAATCAACAAAACTTCGATGAATTTCGAGCTGATCCCAATTACTATCGACACCACAAAAAACATCATCGGAAGCCTCCGAGACAACAAATCCCCAAACGACATCATCCCGACAAAACTCTTGAAAGAATGCATGGACATCTTGGCACCCACCATAACGCACATCATAAACCAATCATTCAGGGAAGGGATGGTTCTGAACAACCTCAAACAAGGCATAATAAAACCCCTCTTAAAGAAGCCCAACCTCGATCCGAAAGACCCAAACCAGCGCAGACCGGTAACAAGCCTGAACACAATCTCCAAGATCATGGAGAAAGCAGTAGTGCAACAGCTCCAACCCCACCTGGACGAGCACAAACTCCTAGATCCTCTACAATCAGGTTTTCGCCCAGGCCACGGCACAGAAACGGCTCTTCTCAAGATATGGGATGACGCCCTTGAAGCAGCAGATGACGGAGAATCCTGTCTCCTAGTGCTGCTGGACCTTAGTGCAGCCTTCGACACAGTAGATCACAACATATTGCTCACGCGACTCAAAGAAGTAGCAGGAGTTTCTGACGCAGCCCTACCGTGGTTCGCATCTTTCCTTGAAAATCGTACTCAGACCGTGAAACTTGGAGATTTCACATCAGAAACACGGACCATCACATGCGGAGTCCCACAAGGATCACCCCTCTCACCTCTACTCTTCAACATCTACATCCGCCCGCTCCTCAAAATCATCAGCAAACAGGACCTGCGCTACCACTCCTATGCGGACGACACGCAGCTTTACCTTCGAATCACCAACAAAAAAGACCAATTTCATGAACTTGGAAAGTGCCTCACACTGATCGACAATTGGATGACCGAAAGCTCCCTCAAACTTAACGGATCCAAAACAGAACTACTCATCCTTCACGCAAACAAGAAATCCATTTCTAGGACCACATGGACACCACCCACCATCCTCGGACAAACCATTGCACCAAGCAAAAAAATCAAAAGTCTCGGAGTCATCTTCGACTCAGACATGACGATGGACGCACAAATAGGATCAGTCGTCAGCAGCTCTCATCATCTGCTCCGCATGCTACGTAGACTCATCCCCTTTATCCCGAAAGAAGACACGGCAGTAGTGGTTGGAACAATCATCAATTCACGACTCGACTACGCAAACTCCCTCTACTTAGGACTACCAAAATACCAGATGGCACGTCTACAAGTCGTCCAGAACACGGCAGCCAGACTGGTAACAGGTAAAAAGCCGTGGGAATCAGTCTCCCCAGTCTTGAGGTCCCTCCACTGGCTGTCCGTACAGGACCGGGTGACATTCAAGACGCTCTGCCTCACCCACAAATGTATACAGGGTAAAGCTCCTCAATACTTAAGCGAGAAAATAAAACCGTACGTCACCAAGCGCATGCTCCGGTCAACCAACCAAAACCTTCTCCAAATTCCTAAATCCCGCTACAAATCGAAAGGAGAACGAAGATTCTCGGTCCAATGACCACGGCTTTGGAATGCTCTACCCACGACCATCCGCTTGGAAGAAAACCATCGGGCATTCAGGAAAAAGCTAAAGACCCACCTCTTCTGGAAGATCTGTACAACTCTGGATGCCAAGCACCTTGAGGCGATTAAGTTCGCATTTGCTGCGCTATACAAGTTACTCACTCACTCACTCACTCAGACGCAAGTAGAGGAGAGCCGGTTGGGGGGGGGGTTTCTGTGCTGATTGTGCTGTGCCGATTGTTTATTAGTGCAGCCCCCCCCTCGGATCCCGCCCAGGACCATCAGTATGCTGCCCAGGACCACCAGGATGGCCATCCATACTGGACCACCAGGTATGCCCCCCTTAGACCACCAGGCATATATGCAAATCTATGCCCAGGCAGCTGCCAATCAATGCCCACTCAAAATGCCTACCACTGCCAGTGCCACCAGGGATGCCTATCAGTGCCGCATATCAGTGTCCTGTATCAGTTGACATCAGTGCCACGTATCAATGCCCATCAGTGCCCAGCAGTACCACCCATAAGTCCCCATCTTTGCAGCCTTTCAGTGCCCATCAGTATCACCTATCAGTGCCCAACACTGCCACCATGAGTGCCCATCAGTGCCGCCTATCAATGCCGCCTATCAGTGCCCGCTCATTGGTGCCACCTCATCGATGCCGCCTTATCAGTGCCCATCAGTGAATGAGAAAACGTACTTATTTACAACATTTTACAACAGAAACAAAAGCAAAACTATTATTTTTTTCAAAATGTTTTTTTTTTTTTTATTTGTTTAGCAAAAAATAAAAACCGCAGAGGTGATCCAATACCACCAAAATAAAGCTCTAAAAAAATGATAAAAATTCTGTTTGGGTACAGTGTAGCATGACCGCGCAATTGTCATTTAGACAGCGACAGCGCTGAAAGCTGAAAATTGGCTTGGGCAGGAAGGGAGTTTAAGTGTCTGGTATTGAAGTGGAACAGACAGAACATTTTGAAAAAAATATATATATTTCTTGAGCCTCCAAAATGCCGGGAAAGTATAAATACCCCCCAAATGACCCCTTTTTGGTAAGTAGACAGTCCAAGGTATTTAGTAAGAGGCATGGCGAAGTTTGCTAAAGTTGTAAATTTTGTTACAATTTTTTTTGAAAATGAAGAAATTAAGCGCTTGCCAACCCGCCGCTGTCATTATACGGCGGCAGGTCAGCTCGTTCCCGCGAATCGCCGTAGCTATCCGTTTAACAGCTACAGCAAAAAGATTGGAAGTGGATTGTATCTGCTGTTTAATAGCCAGATTCAGAAAGACTGGCATAATTTTGAGGCGGCGTAGCGTATCGCATATACGCTACGCCGCCGTAAGTCAGAGAGGCAAGTGCTGTATTCACAAAGCACTTGCCTCCTAAGTTACGGCGGCGTAGCGTAAATGGGCCGGCCTAAGCGCGCCTAATTCAAATGTGGAACAGGGGGGCGTGTTTTATGTAAATGATTCGTGACCTGACGTGATTGATGTTTTTTACAAACGGCGCATGCGCCGTCCGTGGACATATCCCAGTGTGCATTGCTCCAAAGTACGCCGCAAGGACGTATTGGTTTCGACGTGAACGTAAATTACCTCCAGCCCCAATCACGGACGACTTACGCAAACGACGTAAAATTTTCAAATTTCGACGCGGGAACAACGGCCATACTTAACATTGGCTAGGCCAGCCTTTTGTTCGACTAACTTTACGCCAGAAAAAGCCTTACGTAAACGGCGTACAAAAAGCGCCGGGCGCACGTACTTTTCTGAATCGGCGTATCTAGTCATTTGCATATTCTACGCCGAACTCAACGGAAGCGCCACCTAGCGGCCAGCGTAAATATGCACCCTAAGATACGACGGCGTAGGAGACTTACGCCGCTCGTATCTTAGCCTAATTTAAGCGTATCTGGTTTCCAGAATACGCTTAAATTTGCGACGGCGTAGATTCAGAGTTACGACGGCGTATCTACTGATACGCCGGCGTAACTGTCTCTGAATCTGTCTATACGAGGCCAGCTTTCCTGAATTCAATGTAGATTTCCCCTTGGGAATGAGACTTTTTAGTCACAGATTGTGAAATGATTTTTGTTAAAAAAAAAAAAATCTTCAAATTTGAGTATCAAAAAGAATTACAATCATGTACAGAAAGTTTATAATAACGGAATGTTAAATCGTCGTATGTATGATGATCTAACATTCCATGTTTTTATAAACTTTCTGTACATGATTGTAATTCTTTTTGATACTCAAATAAATTTGAAGAATTTTTTACAAAAATCGTTTCACAATCTTTTCCATAAAAAGTCCCATTCCCAAGGGGAAATCTATATTTCCATTGAATAGCTCCATCGGGCGTGCGCGCCTACTGCACAGCAGGGGAGTCGGTGTGTGCCACCAGCGGCTGTGAGGTCCGCCAGCCACCCGCGATCGCTCCACAGAGAGCCAGAACTGATCTGTCAATGTAAACAAACAGATCCCCATTCTGACAGAGGAGCAAAGAGAGATCTGCTGTTCCTAGTGATGAAGAACAGCGATCTCTCTCTACTCCCAGTCAGTCCCCTCCCCCCACAGTTAGAAACACTTCCCAGGGAACACATTTAACCCCTTGATTGCCCCCTAGTGTTTACCCCTTCCCTGACAGTGACATTTATACAGTAATCAGTGGCCCCAAAAAAGTGTCAAAAGTGTCCGATCTGTCTTATGTAATGTCGCAGTCCCGCAAAAATCACTGATCACCGCCATTACTAGTAAAAAAAAAATATTATAGCTAAGGCGCGTGGCCGGCGTCTGCGATGTCCGCCAGCTACCCACAATCATTCCACAGTGAGCCAGAATGGGGATCTGTCAATGTAAACATACAGATCCCTGTTCTGACTGGGGAGTAGAGAGAGATCTGCTGTTCCTACTGATCAGGAACAGCAATCTCTCTCTACTCCCAGTCAGTCTCCTCCCAGGGAAGACATTTAACCCTTTGATCGCCCCCTAGTATTAACCCCTTCCCTGCCAGTGACATTATACAGTAATCCGTGGCTATTTATAGCACTGCTCGCTGTATAAACGTCAATGGTCCCAAAAGTGTCCAATCTGTCTGCCGCAACGTCACAGTCCCACTAAAAATTGCCGATCACCACCATTCCTAGTAAAAAAAAAAAAATTATAATACAAATGCCATAAATCTATCCCCTATTTTGTCAAAGCTATAACTTTTGCGCAAACCAATCAATAAACGCTTATTGCGATTTTTTTTTAATCAAAAATATGTAGAAGAATACTTATCGGCCTAAACTGAAGGAAATTTATTTATTTTTTTTATATATTTTTGGGGATATTTATTACAGCAAAAAGTTAAAAATATTGGGGTAGATTCACATACGCCGCCGTAATTTGAAATCCGTGCCCGCGTAGCGTTGCGCCGATTCTCAAAGGCAGTTACGCTGAAAAAATAGGCTTCCTCCACCGACGTAACTTGATTGCGGCGGCGTAGAATTGTGTGCAATATAACTTTGGCCGCTAGGGGCGCTTCCGTTGTTGTCGGCGTAGAATATGCTAATTTCCTAGATACGCCGATTCACAAACGTGCGTGCGCCCGGCGGTAGTTTTTTACATCGTTTGTAAAGGCTTTTTCTGCGTAAGGCTGCTCCTGCTATTAGGAGGCGCAGCCAATGTTAAGTATGGACGTCGTTCCCGCTTCAAAATTTGAATTATTTACGTTGTTTGCGTAAGTCATTCGCGAATAGGGCTGGACGTAATTTTCGTTCACGTCGAAACCAATACGTCGTTGCGCCGTACTTGGAAGCAATGCACACTGGGATATGTACACGGACGGCGCATGCGCCGTCCATACAAAACGTCAATCACGTCGGGTCATCATAAATTTACATAAAACACGCCCCCTTCCACATTTGAATTACGCGCGCTTACGCCGGCCCCTTTTACGCTACGCCGCCGCGACTTACGGAGCAAGTGCTTTGTGAATACAGCACTTGCTCCTGTAAGTTACGGCGGCGTAGCGCAAATACGATACGCTGCGCCGCCGTAACTATGCGCGCCCGTACGTGAATCTACCCCATTGCTATTTTTTCTAAATTGTCGCTCTATTTTTGTTTATAGCGCAAAAAAATAAAAACCGCATAGGTGATCAAATACCACCAAATAAAGCTCTTTGTGAGAAAAAAAAGGACATCAAATTTGTTTGGGTGCAATGTCGCACGACCGCACAATTGTCAGTTAAAGCGACGCAGTGCCGAATCACAAAAAGTGCTCTGGTCAGGAAGGGGGCAAATCCTTCCGGGTCCTTAAGTGGCTAAAGAAAAAGAAAAATTTGGATGAGAGTGGACATGGGGGTTAATTGTTGCACTGCCCTGCGCTTTACTGGAAAAAAGAGAAAGTCCTGGCTCTAGAATGTATTCCCTACATTTATCTTTTCTCCAATACAGATTACCATGAGAGCCGGGCAGACTAATTATCCTGGCACTGCCAGGTCCTTCTATGCGATGTACATGGAGGGGCAATATCTTGTATCTTGTATTTTACATCTATACAGAGTTCCCCGTTGTCACCTCCATGCAGAGTTTGTTTTTCTATCGGCTTCCTGCGCCTCGGATGGAGAGTGTACACAGCGGGGGATTTTCTGGATCTCCTCTTAATCCCGGATTACGGGGATTACAGCGTTGGTGGCAGTTTAGAAATTTTTCCACTTATAACAGCAAATTAAGCCCACTCTACAAAATTAGAAAATCGCCCTTGAAAAGACGGGAGCGATACGCCAAAACATGTCGTGTTTAATGTGATTCAAGCTCTCGGCCTAATAGATCTGTCACAGTTTTGTATTATTATTGTTTTAACTTTTATTTTATTTACTTTTAATTTATTATTTTACTTACAGTATATATGCACTTTCCGGTCAGTATTTTATTTAATTCAATTTTATTTGTATTTTTTATTTATTATTTTACTTCTACTATATACATGCTTTCTGGTCAGTATTTTATTTCATTTACTTTTACTTGTATTTTTATTTTTTATTTTACAATGCGCTTCATGGTCAGTATTTTATTTAATTCAATTTTTATTTTTATATTTAATGTATTATTTTAATTATACTCTATTAGGTAGATTCAGGTACATGGGTGCAAACTTGCGGCGGCGTAGCTTAGCGTGTTTAGGCTACGCCGCCGTAAGTTAGCTAGGCAAGTACATGATTCTGAATGTACTTGCCTGCTAATATACGGCGGCGTAGCCTAAAGCGGGCGGGCGTAAGGGCGCCAAATTCAAATGTATTGGAGGGGGGCGTGTTTTATGGTAATGAGGCTTGACCTCACGTTTTTTACGTTTTTTATCTAATGCGCATGCGCCGGGCGCCTACATTTTCCAGGGTGCATTGCGGCTAAGTACGCCGCACGGGCCTATTGATTTCGACGTGGACGTAAACAACGTAAATCCCGATTCGCGGACGACTTACGCAAACGACGTAAAAAATTTGAATCTCGCGGCGGGAACGGCGGCCATACTTTAACATTGTTATTCCACCTAATAGATGGAATAACTTTAGGCCTGCTAATGCCTTACGGAAACGGCGAAAAACTACTGCGGCAGCCGGGCGTACGTTCGTGAATCGGCGTATCAACTCATTTACATATTCTACGCTGACCGCAATGGAAGCGCCACCTAGCGGCCATCCAAAAAATTGCAAACTAAGATAGGACGGCGCAATCCGTCGTATCTTAGATAGGTTTAAGCGTATCTCTGTTTGAGCATACGCTTAAACATAAGTCGGCGTAGATTCTGAGTTAGGTCGGCTTATCTACTAATAAGTCGGCCTAACTCTTACTGAATCTATTTCATTTACTTTTATTTTTATTTATTATTTTACTTCTACTATATATGTGCTTCCTGGTCAGTATTTTATTTCATTTACTTTTATTTGTATTTTTTATTTATTATTTTAATTATACTATATATGCGCTTCCGCTTCCTGGACAGTATTTTATTTAATTTACTTTTATTTTTAGTTATTTTTACTTCTACTATATATGCTCTTCCTGGTCAGTATTTTATTTCATTTACTTTTATTTGTATTTTTAATTTATTATTTTACTTCTACTATATATGTGCTTCCTGGTCAGTTTTTTATTTGATACATTTAAAATAAAAATACAAATAAAATTGAATCAAATAAAATACTGACCGGGAACCGCATATATAGTATATGTAATTAAAATACATTTAAAATAAAAATACAAATAAAATTGAATTATTTTAATTATACTATATATGCGGTTCCCGGTCAGTATTTTATTTCATTTACTTTTACCCGACGAATGACGCGCCTCCAACTTGACAGCTCTTATATAGCGGACGCAACGCAGGTTTCCCGCAGGATCTTGTGCTTCGTATCCTCGCTGGAAATCATCGCTGAAGATCGAGAATGGATTACATCGTTGGATTCTTTTTTTATTTTACATTTTTTTATTTTTAAAAAAGGACTTGTCCCAAGCTGTCTCCTGACGTTTTTAACATTTTGACACTTTTTTTTGTGAAATGAAAATTAGCACTTTTAGCACTTTTGATTTTTCATGTTCGTGTCCCATAGACTTTAACGGTGTTCGAACAATTTTTTTGCCTGTTCTGCTGCGTACCGAACCGGGGGGGGGGGGGGGGGTGTTCGGCTCATCCCTAGTGAAGGATCAGCCCAGAACTACACGGGAAAATCTTGTCAATGATCTCAGCTGGGACCAACATTTACCAAGAAAACAATCGGTAACGCACTACACCGGGAAGGACTGAAATCCTGCAGCCCCCGCAAGGTCCCCCTGATCAGGAAATCACATGTACAGCCCGTCTGAAGTCTTCTAATGAACATCTGAATGATTCCGAGGAGAACTGGGGGAAAGTGTTGTGGTCAGATGAGACCAAAATCGACATCTTTGGCATCAACTGAACTCACCGTGTTTGGAGGAGGAGGAATGCTGCCTATGACCCCAAGAACACTACCCTCCACCGTCATACATGGAGGACACCATCCCCCACCGTCATACATGGAGAACACCATCCCCCACCGTCATACGTGGAGAACACCATCCCCCACCGTCATACGTGGAGAACACCATCCCCCACCGTCATACGTGGAGAACACCATCCCCCACCGTCATACATGGAGAACACCATCCCCCACCGTCATACATGGAGAACACCATCCCCCACCGTCATACATGGAGAACACCATCCCCCACCGTCATACATGGAGAACACCATCCCCCTCCGTCATACATGGAGAACACCATCCCCCTCCGTCATACATGGAGAACACCATCCCCCCACCGTCATACATGGAGGACCCCATCCCCCCAGCATCATACATGGAAAACACCATCCCCCACCGTCATACATGGAGAACACCATCCCCCATTGTCATACATGGAGAACACCACCCCCCATTGTCATACATGGAGAACACCATCCCCCACCATCATACATGGGAGGACACCACCCCCCACCGTCATACATGGAGAACACCATCCCCCACCGTCCTACATGGAGAACACCATCCCCCACCATCCTACATGGAGGACACCATCCCCCACCGTCATACATGGAGAACACCATCCCCCACCGTCATACATGGAGAACACCATCCCCCACCGTCATACATGGAGAACACCATCCCCCACCGTCATACATGGAGAACACCATCCCCCACCGTCATACATGGAGAACACCATCCCCCACCGTCATACATGGAGAACACCATCCCCCACCGTCATACATGGAGAACACCATCCCCCACCGTCATACATGGAGAACACCATCCCCCACCGCCATACATGGAGACCATCATCCCCCACCGTCATACATGGAGAACACCATCCCCCACCGTCATACATGGAGAACACCATCCCCCACCGTCATACATGGAGAACACCATCCCCCACCGTCATACATGGAGAACACCATCCCCCACCGTCATACATGGAGAACACCATCCCCCACCGTCATACATGGAGAACACCATCCCCCACCGTCATACATGGAGAACACCATCCCCCACCGTCATACATGGAGAACACCATCCCCCACCGTCATACATGGAGGTGGAAACATTATTCTTTGGGGGAGTTTTAGGGGACAGGACAACTTCACTGCATCAAAGGGAAGATGAACGGGGCCGTGTACCATCAAATCTTGGGTGAGAACCTCCTTCTCTCAGCCAGGGCTCTGAAAACGGGTCATGGATGGGTCTTCCAGCATGACAATGACCCAAAACACACGTCCAAGGCAACAAAGGAGTGGCTCAAAAAGAAGCATATTAAGGTCCTGGAGTGGCCTAGCCAGTCTCCAGACCTTAATCCCATAGAAAATATGTGGAGGGAGCTGAAGGTTCGAGTTACCAAACGTCAGCCTGGAAACTTTAATGACTTGGAGAGGATCTGCAAAGAGGACAAAATCCCTCCTGAGATGTGTGAGAACCTGGAGGCCAACTCCAAGAAACGTCTGACCTCTGTGATCGCAAACAAGGGTTTAGCCAACAAGTACTAAGTCATGTCTTGTGAAAGGGTCAAATAATTATTTCACTCATTAAAATGCAAATCAGTTTATAACTTTTTTGAAATGCGTTTTTCTGGATATTTTTGTTGGTATTCTGTCTCTTAACCACTAGCCGACCGCCCACCGCCGTTCTACGTCGGCAAGTTGGCTCGGCTGGGCGAGAGCACGTAGTATAACGTCCTCTCTCCCAGCCGCCACTAGGGCCCCCCGCTCGCCCCCGACTCCCGTGCGTGTGCCCGGCGGGAGCGATCGCCGCCGGGCACACGCGATCGCTCGGTACAGAGCGGGGACCGGGAGCTGTGTGTGTAAACACACAGCTCTCGGTCCTGTCAGGGGGGGAAATGCTGATCTTCTGTTCATACAATGTATGAACCGAGGATCAGTGTTTCCCCTAGTGAGGCCACCCCCCCACAGTAAGAACACACCCAGGCATACTTAACCCCTTCCCCGCCCCTAGTGTTAACCCCTTCACTGCCAGTGGCATTTTTATAGTAATCCAATGCATTTTTATAGCACTGATCGCTATAAAAATGCCAATGGTCCCAAAAATGTGTCAAAAGTGTCCGAAGTGTCCGCCATAATGTCGCAGTACCGAAAAAAAAATCGCTGATCGCCGCCATTACTAGTAAAAAAAATGACATAAAAATACCCCCTATTTTGTAAACGCTATAACTTTTGCGCAAACCAATCAATAAACGCTTATTGCGATTTTTTTTTACGAAAAATATGTAGAAGAATACGTATATCGTCCAAAACTGAGGAAAAAAAATGTTTTTTTATATATTTTTGGGGGATATTTATTATAGCAAAATGTAAAAAATATTCATTTTTTTCAAAATTGTCTCTCTATTTTTGTTTATAGCGCAAAAAATAAAAACCGCAGAGGTGATCAAATACCACCAAAAGAAAGCTCTATTTGTGGGGAAAAAAGGACGCCAATTTTGTTTGGGAGCCACGTCGCACGACCGCGCAATTGTCTGTTAAAGCGACGCAGTCCCGAATCGCAAAAAGTACTCTGGTCTTTGGGCAGCAATATGGTCCGGGGGTTAAGTGGTTAATGTTACAATAAACCGACCAATAAAATTATAGACTGATCATTTCTTTGTCAGTGGGCAAATGTACAAAATCAGCAGGGGGGGGGGGGATACATTTCCCCCCTTACTGTATATATATATATATATATATATATATATATATATATATATATATATATAAAAAACACATAAATAAAAATTTGGATTTGGGATTTTTAGAGTTTATATATATACACACACATATATATATATATATATATGTATCTTTTTTGCTTGGTGAAAATATTGATATGTGTTTTGGGGGTAGTGGGAGGAGGACACGTGATTATATGTATCATGTATTATATTATTTATTTTTCTCTCCAAATGGAATAGAAAATTGTGTTCAATAAAAAAACGATATGAATATATATATGTATAAAAAAAAAAAAGTTAACGTGTGTGTACAATTTTTGAAATTGCCCCGGGCAGCAAGTGATTAAAAATTAACCTGTTGCTTGGCCCCCCCCCCCCCCCCCCCCCCCCAGGTTCACTTTAACTGACTGTACAAAACTGACAAGATTCTTTAATTCTGAATAAGCATTCATGCCGAACACATTAGACAGCTGAACGCCGTCATATCCATTAGTGCGCATTTTCACTGCTGTACCGAATTCCAAATCGAGCTTATTCTTAAAATATAAATAAACTGTCTTTCAAAAATAAAAACGTTGCAAGTGAGAAAAAATAAATAAAGATATCTTCCGGATGGGAAGCAAGAATCAGCATCTTTAGCACCTGTCATTGTCATTGAAATAACGTTGAAGAATATTTTACAGAGTGAAGATGAAAGTTTGTTATTAAAAAAGTCCTCAATTTCTAAACTACGTTTACATTATTTTGGGGTTAAAAATACAATGAATATTAGAATATAATGAGGAGCTTGAGCCCACCCTACATTTATAAATGAAGTAAAACATTTTTTTTTGATGTCACAATGTAGAGTATAAGATTTCCTATAATCTGTGCCCAGTCTTGCCACACAGAGTTAATCCAGCTCTGAGCAATCCTCTTTTATTGTTCAGTGAAATACAACAGACTTCCAGATAAAAACCAAAGTCCGTGCACAATTCACATCCCCTCCCCTGTGTTTTGATTAATTGTTTTCAAAATATGGGGTGAGTCACAGTTCAGTGCCATGAGAAAATGCAACAGCCATCAGAATATACATAGAGCTTGAGGGAAGAGGGGCGGGGGATGTGAATTGAGCACTTTTTACAGAAGCTGTGCATGTCTGCAAGCAGTGCACGAGATATGTAAATAACCTGTCACTCAAGCAAGGACTTTGGTTTTTATCTGGAAGTCGGTTTTATTTCCCTGAACAATAAAAAGAGGTTTGCTCAGAGCTGGATTAACTCTGTGTGGCAAGACTGGGCACAGATGTTAGGAAATCTTATTCTCTACATTGTGACATCCACTTTAAGTAAAAAAATTGTTTTAAAGCTACAACATTTGACGCAACGGAGGGGGGGAGGGATCCAAAAAGCGGAGGTTCACTTTTTGTGTGAACCTCCGCTTTAAGAGCCCAGCCACAGGCGCGCTCGCGACACGGTCCTGAGCTCCGTGACCTTGCCCACGGGACCCGCAGACCCGATCGCAGCCGGTGTCCCGCGATCGGGTCACAGAACTGAAGAACGGGGAGAGGTGAGTGTAAACAAACCTTTCCTCATTCTTCCTAGTGGCAGTGTCAGGGATCGTCTGTTCCCTGTCATAGAGAAGACGATCAGTGACGTGTCACGCCAGGCCACGCCCCCACACAGTAAGAATCACTCACTAGGGCACACTTAACCCCTTCAGTGCCACCTAGCGGTTAATCCCTTCACTACCAGTGTCATTTTCACAGTAAATAGTGCATTTTTATAGCAATGATCGCTGTAAAAATGACAATGGTTTGAAAAATTTGTCAAAAGTGTCCGCCATAATGTCGCATCCATGATAAAAAACGCTGATCGCCGCCATTACTAGTAAGAAAAAAAAATATAAAAAAAAAATGCCATAAAACTATCCCCTATTTAGTAGACGCTATAACTTTTGCGCAAACCGATCAATAAACGCTTATTGCGATTTTTGTTACCAAAAATATGTAGAAGAATACGTATCGGCCTAAACTGAGAAAAAAAAATATTTTTTATATATTGTTTGGGGATATTTATTAAAGCAAAAAATAAAAAAAATTGTGTTTTTTTTCAAAATTTTCTGTCTTTTTCTGTTTATAGCGCAAAAAATAAAAATCGCAGAGATGATCAAATACCACCAAAACAAATCTCTATTTGTGGGGGAAAAAAGGACGCCAATTTTGTTTGGGAGTCGCGTCGCACGACCACGCAATTGTCAGTTAAAGCGACGCAGTGCCAAATCGCAAAAAGTGGCCCGGTCCTTTAGCTACAATATGGTCCGGGGCTGAAGCGGTTAAAAGAGATAAATAAAACGATCAAATATTAGGCAACGTATCTGCTATATAAAATGCGTCTAACTGCTGCTATGGCTTCAATGACAGTTGAGCTGTATCTCCTATGACAGGTGTGTCATCAGCCTTGAGGTGTGTTAGATTACAGTTTAAATTATATTTGCTTCAGCACACACACACACACACACACACACATATATATATATATATTTTTTTTTTTTTTATTATTATTAATTTATAAATATATATATATATATACACACATATTTTTTTTTTTTTTGATTTATAAAAAAATATGCTATTAGCCAGATTCAGGTAGGGGCGCGTATCTTTAAGGCGGCGTAGCGTATCGTATTTACACTACGCCGCCTTAAGTCAGAGAAGCAAGTACTGTATTCACAAAGTACTTGCCTCCTAACTTACGGCGGCGTAGCGTAAATGGGGCCGGCGTAAGCGCGCCCAATTCAAATTAGGCTGAGGGGGCGTGTTTTATGTTAATGGAGGGTGACCCGACGTGATTGACGTTTTTTACGAACGACGCATGCGCCGTCCGTGTACATATCCCAGTGTACATTGCTCCAAAGTACGCCGCAAGGACGTATTGGTTTCGACGTGAACGTAAATGACGTCCAGCCCTATTCACGGACGACTTACGCAAACGACGTAAAATTTTCACATTTTGACGCGGGAACAACGGCCATACTTAACATTCACTAGGCCAGCTATTTGATGGAATAACTTTACGCCGGAAAACGCCTTACGTAAACGGCGTATCTTTACTGCGACGGGTGCACGTACGTTCGTGAATCGGCGTATCTAGGCATTTACATATTCTACGCCGAACTCAACAGGAGCGCCACCTAGCGGCCAGCCTAAATATTGCACCCTAAGATACGACGGCGCAGGCTGTCGTATCTTATCTAGGTTTAAGTGTATCTCAGTTTGAGAATACACTTAAACTTACGACGGCGCAGATTCAGAGTTACGTTGGCGTATCTACTGATACGCAGGCGTAACTATTTGTGAATCTGGCTATATATACACACACGGTCATGGTCAGTGTGTATATATATATTTTTTTATTGTATAGTATTCATTTCTAAAATAAATAAATATATATATATATATATATATATATATATATATATATATATATATATTATATATTATATATATATATATATATATATATATATATATATATAAGAAGGCCAGTATGGTGGCCTGAGTTTATGGGAGGAGCCCGGAGGGTATTTAAGCAGCCCACTCACACATGCTCTTTGTCGGTTCAGTGTGCGGTACTACACGTCACTGGGCCGACTCTTTCCAGCTCACCTCATGTCCGTGAGTCTGCGCATTCAATCGCATTCGACATCGCAAGCGCTTTGCGGCTTCTCCCTTCATGGTCTTCGCTGGCGGTTCCCGCTTACTGTCGCAGGTAGGATTCAAACCTTTTCGTATCTTGTGCAATCTTGCAATTCGTTATGCTTCCCTTTTGGGAAAAAATCTGCATCTGAGTTACTTTTGCTCATGTTCCAACATCATTTGGCTCAGGCGTAGTACATTTGTAACTTCCTTCTGCCAAACATACGATTCATTTGTAAATCCATTTGAAGATTGACATGTGTTTGCATGGGTTCTTCGGCAGATTGAGGTGGTAGTTGGACTCACATGGTGCCTTGTCTGCACTTGATTAGCCTGGGGGGATGGGTGGTTGGTAGGTGTTCGGTTTCAAAGCAAAGGGTAGCATACACTCTACAACCAATTCGTATCAGATTTGTTCAATACTCCTTACTATCAATTCGTATCGGATTAATTTCATGCATTTTACAACCGTTTTGTATCAGATACATTGCATACTTTCTACTGTTGTCATTCATTGTTTCCCCCATGTCGTGTGTTTTAGTTCCCGCAGCGGAACTTACGAATTGCTTGTACACGGCTCTTCTCTCTCATTTATTTACCAAAGTTATTGCCTGTGTGTCATGCATGGCGCCACACCACACTCTTGGGATGTGTTGCACATCCACTCCAGTCCAAAGCAAACCCAGTCGCACGTTCACTGTCCCAGGTAGGATTCGTTAGCTTGTTTGTCATGTCAAATTCCTGGCCACTCATGGTGTCACCCGTACCATATGTTTGGTTCCCGCAGTGGAGCTTACAAAGCATTGATACGCACTTCTCGTGTTCTGTTTTCTACACCAAACCTCGTTGTTTTGCCCCATGCACGGCATCACGCTACACGTTCCCGACATGTTTCACTTCAGCCACAGCCCGCCGCAAACTCACTCGCATGGCCCACTGTCGCAAGTAAGATTTGTTATTACATTCTTTATGTCTTATCAATTTGCTACCATTCGTTGTCTCCCATATCGTTCATTAGTGGCCCCTGCGGAACCTACGATTCAAACAGGCGTTGTCCTTCTACCTTATACTGCTTGCTTAAGGTACAAACAAACCAGGTGTTTCTATCCCACAGTAACCCAATTCTTATTGATTGAGACCTTGCAACCATGCAAATCATCTCAGCAGTCTGATACCCTTGCTGAGACCCTTGCAACACATGACCCTTACAAAAACGCAAAAAAGAAAAAAAAATATATATAAAACGCAAAAAAAAAAAAAAAACAATTGCCACCACGTAATCTCAGCCCAGCAACCTGACACCTGTTGAGACCGTTGCAAGGACGCAAAATTCGTCTCCACAGCCTGACACCCTTGTTGAGACCCTTGCAAACGCAATACCGTCTCAGCAGCCCCACACTCATCGAGACTCTTGCAACCACACAAAATAGTCTCAGCAGCCTGACACCCTTGTTAAGACCCTTGCAACACATGACCCTTACAAAACAAAAAAAAACGAAAAAAAAAAACGCAAAAAGAAAAAAGAAATATAAAAGTGCAGAAAAAAAAAATTGCCACCACACAATCTCAGCCCCGCAACCTGACACCTGTTGAGACCGTTGCAACGACGCAAAATTCGTCTCAGCAGCCTGACACCCTTGTTAAGACCCTTGCAAACGCAATACCGTCTCAGCAGCCCCACACTCATGGAGACTCTTGCAAGCATGCAAAATTCGTCTCAGCAGCCTGACACCCTTGTTAAGACCCTTGCAAACGCAATACTGTCTCAGCAGCCCCACACTCATCGAGACTCTTGCAACCACACAAAATAGTCTCAGCAGCCTGACACCCTTGTTAAGACCCTTGCAACACATGACCCTTACAAAACAAAACAAAAAAAAAAAAGAAAAAAACGCAAAAAAAAACGCAAAAAGAAAAAAGAAATATAAAAGTGTAGAAAAAAAAATTGCCACCACACAATCTCAGCCCCGCAACCTGACACCTGTTGTTGAGACCGTTGCAACGACGCAAAATTCGTCTCAGCAGCCTGACACCCTTGTTAAGACCCTTGCAAACGCAATACCGTCTCAGCAGCCCCACACTCATGGAGACTCTTGCAAGCACACAAAATTGTCTCAGCAGCCTGATACCCTTGTTAAGACCCTTGCAAACGCAATACTGTCTCAGCAGCCCCACACTCATGGAGACTCTTGCAAGCACACAAAATTGTCTCAGCAGCCTGACACCCTTGTTAAGACCCTTGCAACACATGCCCTTGCAAAAAATGCAAAAAAAAAAACAAAAAACAAAAAAAACACAGAAAAAAATAAAAATTGTCACCACACAATCTCGGCCCAGCAACCTGACACCTGTTGAGACCATTGCAACCATGCAAAATCGTCTCAGCAGCCTCACACCATTGTTGAGACCCTTGCAAACGCAATACCATCTCAGCAGCCCTACACTCATCAAGACTCTTGCAACCACGCAATACCATCTCAGTAGCCTCACACCATTGTTGAGACCCATGCAAACGCAATACCATCTCAGCAGCCCTACACTCATCAAGACCCTTGCAACCACGCAATACCGTCTCAGCAGCCTCACACCATAGTTCAGACCCTTGCAAACGCAATACCGTCTCAGCAGCCCTACACTCATCAAGACCCTTGCAACCACGCAATACCGTCTCAGCAGCCTTACACCATAGTTCAGACCCTTGCAAACGCAATACCATCTCAGCAGCCCCACACTCATCAAGGCCCTTGCTACCACGGAATACCGTCTCAGCAGCCTCACACCATAGTTCAGACCCTTGCAAACGCAATACCGTCTCAGCAGCCCCACACTCATCAAGACTCTTGCAACCACGCAATACCGTCTCAGCAGCCTCACACCATTGTTGAGTCCCTTGCAAACACAATACCGTCTCAGCAGCGCCACACTCATCGAGACCCTTGCAACCACGCAATACTGTCTTGAGCAACCTCCCACTCGTCAAAGACCTTTGTGACCATGCAGTCTCGCCCCAGCAACCTGGCATTCATTGAGACCCTTGCAGCCAGACAAATCATCTTTGGCCTCATGTACACTGCTGTTGGTAAACAGACGTTTAGGAACAGTTGGGTGTTTTTCAGACACCCCTGATTTCTCCTCTATGTTATCTTGTCAGTTCATGTACACAGGATCATTTATAGTCGTTTCTAGGCAGTTGAGTTTAGAAACCTTCCCGAAAAAAAAAAAAAAAAATGGGTTCAGACGGATGTTCAGAGGCATTCGAAACGCAAATGCCTGTAACAGCTTGTAAACACTGCCAGATGCGGTAACTCATGTTTACCAGCGTTTCATTCAGTCGTTTTCATAAAAAATAAAGGGGAATATTGTCTCAGAAACTTGACACTCATTTGAGACCCTTGCTAAATGTAATATCATCTCAGCTACCTCACACCCGTCTAGACCTTTGCAACCACACAATCTCATCTCAGCAACCTGACACCCGTTTAGACCTTTGCAGCCATACAAAGTCGTCTTAGCAACCTGACACTCATTTGAGACCATTGCAAATGCAATATCGTCTCAGCAACCTGACACCCATTCAGACCCTTGCAGCCATACAAAGTTGTCTCAGTGGCCGACACTCATTTGAGACCATTGCAAAACGCAACATCGTCTCAGCAACCCCTCACTTGTTGAGACCCGTGCAACCACACAATGCCATCTCAAAACAAACCTCATAATCATCGATGATTATTTGCAACCACGCAATATCGTCTCAGCAAACCAGACTGAGACCCTTGCAACCACGCAATACCATCGCAATGCCGCAAACCTTCATACTCAAGGCCCCTGCAACCACACAATATCGTCCCAGCAACCTGACACTCACTGACACCCTTGCAACCGCACAATATTGTCTGCAGTAGTATAAAATACTTTGCGGCACGCACCTACGTGCAAACCCGAATACAAACTAAACTGGCAAACACACCTCAGTGACAATCAGCCACACAAACACACAGTGGCACCCAGTTGGCCATTCATCTTCAGTGGCACGCGGGCCATTCATCTTTTCTCTGTGTTTTTTCCCTGCGGTTAATTCAGGTTTTCATCCAGCACCATCGAGTGCACGTTGGCCTGCGAGTGCACGTTGGCCTGCGAGTGCATGTATATCGTCTTGTTGAGCACCTGTATATTGTCTTGATTTTCTCACACCAATGCAAGATCCAGTCCAAGTTCTCAAACTAGACCAAGCATCAGTAGCAGACTTGGCTATGTGGGACAACTTCCCCACCTGATAGAACAGCATTTCAATCTTCATCCCGGCAGTGTCAGCTGAGCCACCAAAGGCTTTTGCAGCCATTTTTAGGCCGCCACTGGTTCTCCAAACCTTGGCCCCCAGAAATTCTCTTAAATTTTTGCTTCACCCAGTCTTCATCACACCTCGTGCTGCACCCCATCGTGGCAGCTGCCCAGGTCTGGGACCACACTTGAACAGGACAGACACTGTTCTTCACCACAGACAATCAGGCCACAGCCGACATCATCAATTAAGGTAGATCTAAGTCATTCCCCATCACTTCCTGCGCAGGCTCGCGCAGCTGTCACTCCATCACCAGTTAATATCTTATGTAGACCTTTCCAGGCAAATGCAAAAAGCAGCTGATGCGCTTTCCTATTCCAACCTTGGAATGGATGTTTTTTCCAGCAAGAGCCTGGAGCCGACCCAACAACTATCCCTGTCCCACCATGGACATTGCTGACGATGGACTGAAGTCGCATCTCACCAACGCAATCCAACTTATTAACCACTCCTTGGCACGCAACACACTGAAGGCCTATCGCACTGCTTGGAACACTAATCACACATTTTTGGCCCCTTGCCCCGGAGCAGCAATAGGCAACGTTGGACACATCCTAGCCTTCATATCGTATTGCCACATGCAGCTGACCATTTCTCAATACTATCACGCCATATCTAGATGGCATCCAGCATTTCCTGTCCCTGCAGGACCCCAGTAAACCGTCAGTATTCTCGAGCCCATGCAGTCAAGTCCCTCCTACAGGGCATACAGAAGCACCAACCTGTAGTCAGTGGCAAGCGCCTACCTTTCAAGAGTCCCCTCTTTAGGGACATGTCTAAAATCCTTACTCGCTCCCTGTTTAGGGCTTTGCCCAGACTAGTCACCCAAACAGCCATCTACCAGGCCTTCTACGGTTCCCTACAACCTAGTGAATTTAGTCAGCGGCTCCGGCAGTCACACACTGCTCCGACGCCACCCGACTCGCTTCCGAACCACTACACTCTCACAGTCTGCAAACGCAACAAACCAGCCCCTGGGGTTGACATCAACCTGTTTCAGACTGACAACGCCTGACACCCAGTGACAGTGCTCGACCCACTACTGCTCCATCTACCCAGCCAATCTGATGGTAGCTCGTTGCTACCCTTTCTAAACCACCTCCCTGAGTGTCAGCCAGTGTGTCAAGCATGTCAGAATCCTCCTAAGTAACTTGGGCTTCAAACCCCAGTCAGTTCTCTGGACATTCTTTCCGAATTGGAGCAGCCTCAGTTGCCTCCCAACAGGGAGTACCAGACCACGTAATCAAGATACCAGGCTGATGGAAGTCTCCTTGTTTTGCCACATACATCCCAAATCCTCATGAAGGAATGGCACAAGCCTTTACCAAGCTGGCTCAATAAATACAAGAAATCAATATAAACTATTTCCCTATCTGAGTCTTTTGCCCCCTTTTCTTGGCATACTGACCAGACCACCAAGGCACACTTCAGGTCTATTTATGTTGTAAGTCTTGTTGCGTGTTTATGTGATCCACATCTCTCTCGGTCAGAGGGTAACGACCATAAATAAGAAGGCCAGTATGGTGGCCTGAGTTTATGGGAGGAGCCCGGAGGGTATTTAAGCAGCCCACTCACACATGCTCTTTGTCGGTTCAGTGTGCGGTACTACACGTCACTGGGCCGACTCTTCCCAGCTCACCTCATGTCAGTGAGTCTGCGCATTCAATCGCATTCGACACCCTCCCGCCCTTCCCTTTTTCAGGGCACTTCTCAGCATATCCTTCTTCAATTAACTACCCATTACTTACCTTGGGTATGCCCCCTTTTCTTGGCATACTGACCAGACCACCAAGGCACACTTCAGGTCTATTTATGTTGTAAGTCTTGTTGCATGTTTATGTGATCCACATCTCTCTCGGTCAGAGGGTAACGACCATAAATATATATATATATATATACAGTGAGGAAAATAAGTATTTGAACACCCTGCTATTTTGCAAGTTCTCCCACTTGGAAATCATGGAGGGGTCTGAAATTGTCATCGTAGGTGCATGTCCACTGTGAGAGACATAATCAAAAAAAAAAATCCAGAAATCACAATTTATGATTTTTTAACTATTTATTTGTATGATACAGCTGCAAATAAGTATTTGAACACCTGTCTATCAGCTAGAATTCTGACCCTCAAAGACCTGTTGGTCTGCCTTTAAAATGTCCACATCCACTCCATTTATTATCCTAAATTAGATGCACCTGTTTGAGGTCATTGGCTGCATAAAGACACCTGTCCACCCCATACAATCAGTAAGAATCCAACTACTAACATGGCCAAGACCAAAGAGCTGTCCAAAGACACTAGAGACAAAATTGTACACCTCCGCAAGGCTGGAAAGGGCTACGGGGAAATTGCCAAGCAGCTTGGTGAAAACAGGTCCACTGTTGGAGCAATCATTAGAAAATGGAAGAAGCTAAACATGACTGTCAATCTCCCTCGGACTGGGGCTCCATGCAAAATCTCACCTCGTGGGGTCTCAATGATCCTAAGAAAGGTGAGAAATCAGCCCAGGACTACACGGGAGGAGCTGGTCAATGACCTGAAAAGAGCTGGGACCACCGTTTCCAAGGTTACTGTTGGTAATACACTAAGACGTCATGGTTTGAAATCATGCATGGCACGGAAGGTTCCCCTGCTTAAACCAGCACATGTCAAGGCCCGTCTTAAGTTTGCCAATGACCATTTGGATGATCCAGAGGAGTCATGGGAGAAAGTCATGTTGTCAGATGAGACCAAAATAGAACTTTTTGGTCATAATTCCACTAACCGTGTTTGGAGGAAGAAGAATGATGAGTACCATCCCAAGAACACCATCCCTACTGTGAAGCATGGGGGTGGTAGCATCATGCTTTGGGGGTGTTTTTCTGCACATGGGACAGGGCGACTGCACTGTATTAAGGAGAGGATGACCGGGGCCATGTATTGCGAGATTTTGGGCAACAACCTCCTTCCCTCAGTTAGAGCTTTGAAGATGGGTCGAGGCTGGGTCTTCC
Source organism: Rana temporaria (assembly GCF_905171775.1). NCBI lineage: Eukaryota > Metazoa > Chordata > Amphibia > Anura > Ranidae > Rana > Rana temporaria. The sequence continues at coordinate 14,532,718 of NC_053497.1, forward strand.
AACATGACAATGACCCGAAGCACACAGCCAGGATAACCAAGGAGTGGCTCTGTAAGAAGCATATCAAGGTTCTGGCGTGGCCTAGCCAGTCTCCAGACCTAAACCCAATAGAGAATCTTTGGAGGGAGCTCAAACTCCGTGTTTCTCAGCGGCAGCCCAGAAACCTGACTGATCTAGAGAAGATCTGTGTGGAGGAGTGGGCCAAAATCCCTCCTCCAGTGTGTGCAAACCTGGTGAAAAACTACAAGAAACGTTTGACCTCTGTAATTGCAAACAAAGGCTACTGTACCAAATATTAACATTGATTTTCTCAGGTGTTCAAATACTTATTTGCAGCTGTATCATACAAATAAATAGTTAAAAAAAATCATACATTGTGATTTCTGGATTTTTTTTTTTTTGATTATGTCTCTCACAGTGGACATGCACCTACGATAACAATTTCAGACCCCTCCATGATTTCCAAGTGGGAGAACTTGCAAAATAGCAGGGTGTTCAAATACTTATTTTCATCACTGTAGATATATATGTACACACACTACAGTATCTCACAAAAGTAAGTACACCCCTCACATTTCAGTAAATATTTTCTTCCATCTTTTCATGTGACAACACTGAAGAAATTACACTTTGCTACAATGTTGTGTAGTGAGTGTACAGCTTGTATAACAGTGTACATTTGCTGTCCCCCTCGAAATAACTCAACACTCTAAACCATTGGCAACAAAAGTGAGTACACCCCCTAAGTGAAAATGTCCAAATTGGGCCCAGTTAGTCATTTTCCCTTCCCGGTGTCATGTGACTCGTTAGTGTTACAAGGTCTCAGGTGTGAATGGGGAGCAGGTGTGTTAAATTTGGTGTTATCGCTCTCACTCTCTCATACTGGTCACTGGAAGTTCAACATGTCACCTAATGGCAAAGAACTCTCTGAGGATCTGAAAAAAAAAAATTGTTGCTCTACATAAAGATGGCCTAGGCTATAAGAAGATTGCCAATACCCAGAAACTGAGCTGCAGCACGGTGGCCAAGACCATACAGCTGTATAACAGGACAGGTTCCCCTCAGAACAGGCCTCACCATGGTTGACCAAAGAAGTTGAGGTCACGTGATCAGCGTCATATCCAGAGGTTGTCTTTGGGAAATAGACGTATGAGTGCCGCAGAGGTTGAAGCGAAAGTGAGAGATAGATACATAAATATACAAATAAATAAAAAAAGTTGTATAACACAAGTCATTGACAAGATTAATTTATTTCACAGTTTTTTAATAAGTTACTCCTTTAGGGAGATTGTGTAAAATATATACAGTAGTGTGCAAATGTTTTAGGCAGGTGTGAAGAAATGCGGTAAAGTAAGAATTCCCTTCAAAATTATATATTTAAATTGTTTATTTTTTATCAATTTACAAAATGAGCAAACAGAAGCAACATCTAAATCAAATTCATATTTGGTGTGACTACAGACCACCCTGCCCCAAAGCACCCATCCCCCCCATGTTAAGGTCATGCGGCCTGGTACGGTTCAGGAAGGGGGAGGAGCGCTCTCTTCTCCACACCCCTTTTCCTGACCTGCCGGGCGGCGTGCTCGGATAAGGGTCTTGTATGGATTTTGGGGGGAATCTTACCTTGTTTTTTCGGCGTGGGGGTTCCTCTTAAAATCCATGCCAGACTGAAGGGCCTGGTATGCCCTTGGAGGGGGAACCCATGACGTTTTTTTTTAAGTTTGCGTGGAGTTCCCCTTTAAGATCATCAGAGCACAAGTCGCATGCCAAAATCAGATCAGTCAAGGCAGCGATCTGACATTGATCCAACTCAGTGATATTCAATGGGCTGAAGTAGGATCAAAGTCGGACCAAAGTAGTGCAGGGAGCATTTTCAAAGACGGACCGACTTGTGTCGAACCAGTTAAAACGACTCTCATAGCGAAACATTGATTTTCACACGTCATGCCACATGAGCTCCCAATGTCGGAGCGTTGGTCGTACAAGTGTGAACCCAGCCTTACTGAAACTGAGTGAGTCTTAAAACTGGGTGAGGAACAGCTAAACTCTGCTACTAAGTTGAGGTTGTGGAAGATAGTCATGTCACAGGGTCATACACCATGGCAAGACTGAGCACAGTAACAAGACACAAGGTAGGGCTACTGCATAAACAACGTCCCTGTCAGTCAAAGATTTCAAAGCAGACTGGGGTTTCAGGATAAGATGTTCAAGCTCCTGCTGAGGATCGTTGACACAGAGGTCGGTCAAGGAAGCTTAATGCAGCAGATGAAAGACACATCATGCTTACTTCTCTTCCGCATCGGAATATGTCAAGCAGTGCCATAAGCACAGACCTGGTGGAAACCAGTGGGACCCAGGTACACCCATCTACTGTCCGGAGAAGTCTTACCAGAAGTGGTCTTCATGGAAGAATTGTGAAAAAAAAAAGCCAAACTAGCGACTCAACTATGCAGGAAAACATAGGATCTGGGGTGCAAAAAAATGGCAGCCGGTGCTCTGGACTGATGAGTGAAAATGTAAAATATTTGGCTGTAGCAGAAGGCAGTTTGTTGGTGAAGGGCTGGAGCATGGTATAATAATAAGTGTGTAAGGGAAATGGCCGTAGAAGTAGTACTGGCAATCTTGCCAGTAGAAGAAATGGGCGCCATAGGCACATCATATGACAAGTGGATCCTCCTGCTGGCCTATTGTCAGGGAAATGGCCATAGAAGTACTGGCAATCTTGCCAGTAGAAGAAATGGGCGCCATAGGCACATCATGTGACAGGTGGATCCTCCTGCTGGCCTATAAAAGGCTGCCACTGTCTGATCCAAATTGCTGGATTGTCATCAGCCTTCCTGAGTTCCTGATCCTCTGAACCCCCTGGCTTGCTTTACCGACTTGTTACCTTCTCCAGCACCTGATCCCGGCTTGTTTCACGGACTTTGCTTCAGTTATCTGTTCCTGCCTGTAACGATCCTGCCTTGATATAGATTTTATTTAAATTGGATCTCAGCTGCGGAGGTTTCTCAGAATTAACCAAGAGTCACTCTATAACTGGTTAAAGAGTTAATGGTTTGAATCATCACAACCTCAGGTAGATTCCTCAATAACAGTTGCTTATTACTTCATAAGCTAAATAGAGTTTGCCGTTCATATGAAAGTATATGTGTGTGTATATATATATATATATATCTGAGCAAATTGCTTAAATGGATACGGGCAATTACTGAAGTAAATATCACTGGTACAGTACAATGCTTAATGTTCAAGTACTATGCCTAGTTCAGCCTAGAGATGAGTATAAAGCACAGTTTGCTATAATATAGTCTGCCAAGTGTAAATAAGGGAGAGAGTAACAGACAGAGTTCCTTTGCAGTTCAGTTCAATATTGCCTAAATGACATTTGAATCAGTATTAGGATACTTGCGGTACTGCTGTCTTCAGTTGGAGGAATTGTAGCTGACACCTTGGCTGAAGGTAACTGTGAAGCTTCCAGGTAAGCAGTAGATCCAAGCTGGAGAGGGATGCCTGAAGTGCTGATGCCTGGGGAGGGTTGATAGAGCCTGGAGCGGTTCTGTAGCAGGCTGGGCTGGATGAAGAATCCTAGGATTACGCAGCAGGTTCACTGGTGAGGCTCCAGGGGTTTGCAGGTGACGGCAGGGGTCCAACAAAATAGCGGAACACCCTGCCGTCTTTGCTGCAAGTTTAAATAGCCCGCGCAGCGCGGGAAACGAGGAAACACGCTGGGCGCGCTTCCGCGTTCCAGCGTGGAACGCAAGCCGCGGCGCACAGGAAGTGACGTGACAGAGTCAGGGAGACGAGTGCAGCTGCCTGTACCAGGCAAGGCTGCACTCGTCTTGCTTAGTATAACGCCAGTGGCGTTACACTGCCTGTTTTCCAATACCAGACCTTTGGCTTGTGTCCGTTCCTGCAACCTGCATCTCCTGCCTGAATCCACAGTGTTTGATCCCCAGCCGGCTTCCATTGTTGCTCCTTGTGCACACCTTGCCAAGTGTTACCGAGGATTCCTAGAGACTGCAGCCCAGTGGTGTTTCCTGTATTCTCCAGTATTCTTCAGGCACTCACCAGCTCTTCTCTCCTGGATCCATCTGGCAACCTGTGCTTCTCTGGGCACTACACCCTCTGTACCCAACCTCAGTGGTGTACTGCACTCAGCCTCAAGGGGGGCCCTCTCGGCATTTCGGCCTCCAACCAGGTACGTGACAGAGTGTCTGCAGGCAACGGTGAAGCATGGTGGAGGTTCCTTGCAAGTTTGGGGCTGCATTTCTGCAAATGGAGTTGGAGATTTGGTTAAGATCAATAGTGTCCTCAATGCTGAGAAATACAGGCAGATACTTATCCATAATGCCATACCATCATGGAGGCATGTGACTGGCCCCAAATTTATTCTACAGCAGGACAACCACCACAAACATATGTTATTAAGAACTATTTTCAGTGTAAAGAAGAACAAGGAGCCCTGGAAGTGCCCTGATCTCATCATCATGGAGTCTGTCTGGGATTCTTCCCACTGATCACCAATGTAAGGAACATTCTTCCCACTGATCACCAATGTAAGGGACATTCTTCCCACTGATCACCAATGTAAGATACATTCTTCCCACTGATCACCAATGTAAGGAACATTCTTCCCACTGATCACCAATGTAAGGAACATTCTTCCCACTGATCACCAATGTAAGGAGCATTCTTCCCACTGATCACCAATGTAAGGAGCATTCTTCCCACTGATCACCAATGTAAGGAACATTCTTCCCACTGATCACCAATGTAAGGGACATTCTTCCCACTGATCACCAATGTAAGGAACATTCTTCCCACTGATCACCAATGTAAGGGACATTCTTCCCACTGATCACCAATGTAAGGAGCATTCTTCCCACTGATCACCAATGTAAGGAACATTCTTCTCACTGATCACCAATGTAAGGAACATTCTTCCCACTGATCACCAATGTAAGGAACATTCCTCTCACTGATCACCAATGTAAGGGACATTCTTCTCACTGATCACCAATGTAAGGAGCATTCTTCCCACTGATCACCAATGTAAGGAACATTCTTCTCACTGATCACCAATGTAAGGGACATTCTTCCCACTGATCATCAATGTAAGGAACATTCTTCCCACTGATCACCAATGTAAGGAACATTCTTCTCACTGATCACCAATGTAAGGAACATTCTTCTCACTGATCACCAATGTAAGGAACGTTCTTCTCACTGATCACCAATGTAAGGAACATTCTTCTCACTGATCACCAATGTAAGGAATGTTCTTCCCACTGATCACCAATGTAAGGGACATTCTTCTCACTGATCACCAATGTAAGGAACATTCTTCCCACTGATCACCAATGTAAGGAACATTCTTCCCACTGATCACCAATGTAAGGGACATTCTTCCCACTGATCACCAATGTAAGAAACATTCTTCTCACTGATCACCAATGTAAGGGACATTCTTCCCACTGATCACCAATGTAAGGAACATTCTTCTCACTGATCACCAATGTAAGGGACATTCTTCTCACTGATCACCAATGTAAGGGACATTCTTCCCACTGATCACCAATGTAAGGAACATTCTTCTCACTGATCACCAATGTAAGGAACATTCTTCTCACTGATCACCAATGTAAGGAACATTCTTCTCACTGATCACCAATGTAAGGAACATTCTTCCCACTGATCACCAATGTAAGGTGCATTCTTCTCACTGATCACCAATGTAAGGAGCATTCTTCCCACTGATCACCAATGTAAGGAACATTCTTCACACAGACCACACATTTTGTGCAGAATGAAAGGTTAATTCTTTCTACTGACCACTAATGGAAGAAGTATTCTATCCATTGACCACCAATGTAAGGAGCATTCTATGTAAGGAATCACTATATGTTGACCACCAAAAGGGGTCCATCTTCTTTTTCTTTTTGGTGTTTATTATTATTTTATTCATTTAAATTTTTGTAAAAATTCCTAAAGAAGGAAATTAAACACTAGCTTTCCCACATTCTTTATTCTTTTGTCCACTATTAGTTTATCTCATTCTTACTGATCATACCAGGACTCTGGGTATCATAAGTTTTATCAAAGATTCCCTGAAAATGATTTCAAGCGGTTCCTTTGGGGTGAAAAGGTTGAGGACCACCATATATACCTATCAGTTTTATCTAGACCCGTGTGTCGAAAAATCTCAATGTCACAGTCATGCATTTCCATTCCTAGCACAGGCGCCTTTCCTCCTCGCTGTGCGCAGTCCTCCTCTATTTGGTTCCTCTCCTGCAGCAATCATTTCTGTCCTCTTCTCTTTCTAGTCACACGTCCGTCTTCCCGTCAGCCTCTCCTCCCTTCCTCGCGTTTCAGCTATCACTTCTGTCAGCATCTGTCTCACACACACACGTCTCCCGTCCTTCCCCCCACAGCGCTATTCCCTCGTCTTCTCAAACATCACACACGCGTCTTTATATCACACGTCTTCATCTTCCCTCCAGCCCTTTTCTTCACCGCCAACACTCACATATAAACAGCAACGTACACATTAATATACAAATCCTTCTCTTTCCCGTTATCGGCAGATGTTTCCCTTTTTTCTCCGGTCCCGTATGTCCAATGTAATGACGCAGATCCGGGACGTCAAACACAGATAAAACCGTGGGCTGAATTGGGAAGATAACCCCTCAAGGGGGGCTACATTATACACTGTGGGCTAGATTCAGGTAGGGGGACGTACAATTGTGCAGGCGTAGCGTATGTTGTTTACGCTACGCCGCCGCAACTTCCAGGGGCAAGTGCAGTATTCACAAAGCACTTGCTCCACAAGTTGCGGCGGCGTAGCGTAAATGGGGCAGGCGGAAGCGCGCCTAATTTAAATGAGTATGAGGGGGGCGTGTTTTATGTAAATGGGTGGCGACCCGACGTGATTGGCGTTTTTCCCAAACGGCGCATGCGCCGTCCGTGGAATTTCCCAGTGTGCATTGCTCCAAAGTACGCCGCAAGGACGTCATTGGTTTCGACGTGAACGTAAATTACGTCCAGCCCTATTCGCGAACGACTTACGCAAACGACGTAAAAAATTCAAAATTCAACGCGGGAACGACGTCTATACTTAACATTGTGTACGCCTCCTAATAGCAGGAGCAACCTTACGCTGAAAAAGCCTAACGTAAATGACGTAAAAAAAAAGCGCCGGGCGTACGTAAATTTGTGAATCGGCGTATATTGCATATTCTACGCCGAAAACGACGGAAGCACCACCTAGCGGCCAGCGTAAATATGCATCCTAAGATACGACGGCGTAAGAGACTTACGCCAGTCGGATCTTAGGCTAATGTCGGCGTATCTTGCTTTCTGAATACAGAAAGAAGATACGCCGGCGCAGCTTTGAATTTACGCGGCGTATCTATAGATACGCCGGCGTAATTCAATGCTGAATCTAGCCCTGTATTACCAAAAGTATTGGGACACCTGCCTTTACACGCACATGAACTTTAATGGCATCCCAGTCTCAGTCCGTAGGGTTCAATATTGAGTTTGCCCAGCCCTTTGCCATTATAACAGCTTCAACTCTTCTATGCAGGGGCGGCCCTACCATGGGACACGATGGTACCATTGTACCAGGCGGCACTTTCAGGAGGGGCGGCAGATTGCCGCCCGCCCACCATCCCGTTTCGCCCGTTCCGCTGAGAGGCGAATTTCCACCGTGGCCCGTGTATAATATAGTGTAACTGCTATGAAGGCTGTCTCTACAAGGTTTAGGAGTGTGTCTATGGGAATGTTATACCATTCTTCCAGAAACGCATTTGTGATTTCGTTTTTGAAGGTCTGGCCTCCAGTCTGCGCTCTAATTTATCCCAAAGGTGTTCTATAAAGTTAACTACAGGACTCGCTCATCCATGTCTGTATGGACCTTGCTTTGTGCACTGGTGCGCAGTCGTGTTGGAACAGGAAGGGGCCCTCCCCAAACTGTTCCCACAAAGTTTAGGAGAATGACATTGTTCAAAATATCTTGGTATGCTGATGCCTTAAGAGTTTCCTTCACTGGAACTAAGGGAACTAAGGGGCCAAGGCCAACCCCTGATAAACAACCCCCACACCATAATCCCCGCTCCACCAAAGAAAGGTACATAAAGACATGAATGAGCGAGTTTGGGGTGCTGCAGCTCAGTTTCAGGGTCTTGGCAATCTTCTGATAGCCTAGGCCATCTTTATGTAGAGCAACAATTCTTTTTTTTTTCAGATCCCCAGAGAGTTCTTTGCCATTAGGTGCCATGTTGAACTTCCAGTGACCAGTATGAGAGAGTGAGAGCGATAACACCAAATTTAACACACCTGCTTCCCATTCACACATGAGACCTTGTAACACTAACAAGTCACATGACACCGGGTAGGGAAAATGGTTAATTGCCCCCAATGTGGACATTTTCACTTAAAGCGGGGGTTCACCCTAAAACATCAATAGACCGTTACATCCAGCATACTGCTGACATCTACAGTATGCTGGATTTTTTATCCGCTATACTTACTGTCTCATGGTTGTTTTCACCGGGCTTTCGGGTTCTCGTTCCCCCAGGGAGTAGGCGTTCCTAAGACGAGTCATAGATGATTGACGTGCGGGTAAAGCGTGTCATTGCCTTCCGAAAATATCCGAGGGGGACTCGGCACTTCACGGTGCCTGCGCAGTCAGCTCTACACGGCAGGCGCAGGCGCCGTATAGCGCCGTAAAGAGCCAAGTCCCCTTCGGATATTTTCGGAAGGCGATGATGCGCTTTACCCGCACGTCAATCGTCTCCTTGGAGGATCAACACTCGCTCCCAGGAGACATTGCGCTGAGCTCCCCGTCGGGTAAAAAGGAGCGACACGCCCACTCCCCGCAAGGAAGAAGACCCGGAAGTGAGGCTGAAGATAGGTAAGTGTACACATTTAAAAAAAAATTACAACGCTACAAGCCTTTATTAAGGCTGGAGATAGGTTAGCCAAAAAGTTAATTTTGAGGGTGAACCTCCGCTTTAAGGGTGTACTCACTTTTGTTGCCAGTGGTTTACACATTAATGGCTGTGTGTTGAGTTATTTTGAGGGGACAGCAAATTTACACTGTTATACAAGCTGTACACTCACTACACAACATTGTAGCAAAGTGTCATTGCTTCAGTGTTGTCACATGAAAAGGTAGAATAAAATATTAACTAAAATGTGAGGGGTGTACTCACTTTTGTGAGATACTGTATATATTTTTTCTCAAATTTGTATTAATTTAGTTTATATCACAAAAAAAAAACACTGGTGATCAAATACCACCAAAAGAAAGGATATGAATATGTTTTATGATAGAAAGTAAAAAATATATATTTTTTTCAGATTTATTTTTTTCGTTTACCGTATTTTCCGGCGTATAAGACGACTGAGCGTATAAGACGACCCCCTAATTTTCCAGGAAAATTTTTGGTTTTGGGATATACTCACTGTATAAGACTACCCCTTACTACTAGTCTGTCTGGAAGCTGAGGGGTAGCCAGAACCGCTGACAGAAACAGGCTTTTTCAAATCTCACTGTGCCATTACATTCCTCACTGTGCCATTACATTACATTCCTCACTGTGCCATCACTTGCCCCTCACTGTACCATCACTTGCCCCTCACTGTGTCATCACTTGCCCCTCTCTGTGCCATCACTTGCCCCCACTGTGCCTGAACTTGTTGCCCCCCAGTGCAATCACCGCAAACACTCACTTTTTTTGCCGGCGGTGCGAGCGCGAGCGTCAATGATTTGAAAGCCGCGCCTTCTCTTCAGAGTGTTCTGCGATAGGCGGAACACAAATTTTCCCAGCAGCGCCTCCGTTCTGTGTTCCACCTATCACGGACGTCTTCTCATCTCGTCCGAGGATGAGAAGGCATCTGTGATAGGATGAACACAGAACAGTGGCGCTGCTGGGAAGATTTGTGTTCCTCCTATCACAGGACACTCTGAGGAGAAGGAGTGTCTTTTAAATCATTGACGCTCGCGCTCGCAGCACGGAGACTGTCACCGCCGGCAAAAAAGTGAGCACGGAGACCGTACCCGGCGTATAAGACGACCCCCGACTTTGGATGCATGTTTTTGCATCCAGAAAGTCGTCTTATACGCCGGAAAATACGGTATATCGGAAAAAAAAAAAAAAAAAAGCTCAGTGGTGATCAAATACCACAAAAGAAAGCTCCATTTGTGTGAAAAAAATGTATCTGCGTACCACATTTCATGACCAAACAATTTCCAGTTAAAGTAGTGGAGTGCTGCCCAAAAAATGCCCAGTTCATGAAGGTGGTATGACCTCCCGGAGATGACATTTCTGAAAATCCCGGAGGGTAAAATCCCATTCCACTAGCCGCCATTTATAAACGGCACACGTCACTCAAAGACAAGTGGTTAACCATCCCTCAGTATTTTCCATAAAACGTGAACAAACTTCATTCCCTCGCAATCCTCTGGCCAGGAATTAGCCAAACCCAAGAGGGGTTCCAAATCAAGCAAATCATCGGGTTCTCCTCTACTCATTACTGTACATACGGAACACCTCAGCTAAATTAGCGTCTGGGAGGTCAACTGGTTCAAAGTTGTTTAACACACCAACTTCTGACACTTGATATTTGTGAATCATTCCTCCCTTCCGAATTCTTAGCCACCAGGTTTGCTCACTGCGGCGCAGATAATTAAATCGGACAGAACCATTTCAAAACAATTACTTGTCGGGGATCTCGGGTCAAAAGAAATCCATTTCTATTAAGGAAACCTTCCAGCACAACATAAGGCTTATACCGAGTCTAATATCCTACGGCGATAGAAGGCGAGGAAAACAAAATTAGCTTATCCTCCGGCTTTACGTAAAGATGACCCTTTTGTTCCTTCAACAGAAAATAAACCGATATACCACGGGCATTACGGGGATTTTATCAGACTTTACTGTAAGCCTATACAGTCAATTCAGAAGGCGCAGGGAAACAGGAACGTACCAATATTTGTTACGAATTCTAAAAATATTTTGTTTATTTAAGTCTGATGCCCTGTACACATGATGGGGCAGATCCACATACATACGCTGCGCCCGGCGCAGATGGAAGATACGCTACGCAGCTGTAACTTACTTGGCTTTGGTTTGAATCAACGAATTTGCCCCGTTAGTTACGGCGGCGTAGTGTATCCCTCGCGGTGTAAGGGCGCGGAATTCAAATTGGGCGGGTAGGGGGCGTGTTTCATTAAAATTCCGTAAAAACTCCCAGGGTGCATTGCTCCAAATGACATCGCAAGGACGTCATTGTGTTCAACGTGAACATAAATGGCGTCCAGCCCCATTCACGGACGACTTACGCAAACAACGTAAAATTTTCAAAATTAGACGCGGGAACGACGGCCATACTTAACATTGAGTACGCCACCATATAGCAGCTTTAACTATACGCCGGAAAAAGCCAAACGGAAACGGCGTAAAAAAATGCGACGGCCGGTCGTACGTTCGTGGATCGTCGGAAAAAGCTAATTTGCATACTCGACGCAGATTACGACTGGAACGCCACCTAGCGGACGCCGGAAAATTGCATCTAAGATCCGACGGCGTACGAAGACGTACGCCTGTCGGATCTAACACAGATGCCGTCGTATCTTGTTTTGTGGATACCAAAACAAAGGTACGACGCGCAAAATTTAAAATTACGCGGCGTATCAAGAGATACGCTGGCGTCATTTCTTTGAGGGTCTGCCCCGATCGGTTCATCCGATGAAAACGGACCGATGGATTTTTTTCATCAGATAGCTGACTTTCATCAGTCTTGCCTATACACCATCAGTAAAAAAAAACGACCGTGTCAGAACTTGGTGACGTAAAACACAACAACGTGCTGAAAAAAATGAAGTTCAATGCTTCCGAGCATGCATCGAGTTGATTCTGAGAATGCGTGGATTTTTGACCGATGGATTTCCCCACAGACGATCGTTTTTTTTCTATCGTTTTTTTAACCATCAGATAATTTTAAAACAGGTTCCTAATTTTTTCACCGATGGGAAGAAAAAAGGATGGGGCCCACACACGATCGGTTCGTCCGATTAAAACGGTCCATCAGAACAGACCTAAAGCCTAGGCGTGAGGCCTGAAGCAGCCGTGCTGCAAGTGAGTAAGCCAGGAGGCTGAAAGCGTGAACAATACAGTAATGGTGGAACCCCCTGCGAGGGAAATTGCTGTTATTTCTTTGAATTTTGTTTTCTTTTAATAAAAGTGGGCTGCCATGCCTTTAAAATGCAGTCTGGGCTGACAGGTGTTCCTGAAATCGCATGCACCACTGGGGAATAATCACCCCGATATCTTCCAATATATACACAAATATTACGCAAAGCCATAAAAAAAATTCTCTTCGGTCAGGTTTTTCTTGTCTACAGTGGCCCAGATTCAGGTAGATCCGCGCAATATTTGCGTGGGCAAAGGGCAACGATTTTTGCTCTGCGCCCACGCAAATATTTCGATTTGCCCGCGATTCACGGAGCAGTAGCTCCGTAAATTGCGCGGGCGCTATGCTAATTAGCCCTGCGTAAGGGCGCCTAATGTAAATGATCCCACCGGGGGCGGGAATCATTTAAATTAGGCGCGCTCCCGCGCCGAGCGAACAGCGCATGCTCCGTCGGGAAACTTTCCCGACGTGCATTGCGGCAAATGACGTCGCAAGGACGTCATTTGCTTCTAAGTGAACGTGAATGGCGTCCAGCGCCATTCACGAATCACTTACGTAAACGACGTGAAATTTAAATTTCACGAGCGGGAAGGGCGGCTATACTTTAGCATTGGCTGCCCCTGCTATTAGCAGGAGCAACCTTGCGCTAAAGTCGCCGTACGGAAACTCCGTACCTTGCGTGCGCAGGGCCCGCGCAACTTTTGTGAATCGGTGGTAGTATGCAATTTGCATACTATACGCCGATCACAATGGCCGCGCCCCCTAGCGGCCAACGCAAGAATGCAGCCTGAGATATGAAGGCATAAGGAGGCTTACGTCTGTCATATCCTAGGCTGCAGTCCGCGTAGCGATGTTCCTGAATCAGGGGCATTCGCTACGCGGGAGCAAAACAGCTATTGCGCCGCGCAACCTATGGTTGCGCGGGCGCAATAGCTTCTTGAATCTGGGCCAGTGTTTTTAAGATACAGAAAACACAGAATGAAATACAGTTCACAATGTTGTAAAATATATCGCAGGATCTCGCACTTTCAAGGAGGCATCTTATACTGAAATCAATTAAGATCACTTCACACCTCTCGGTGCAATTTGTAGCTATTCACACCAGGTTTTCTCGTTCTGCGAAATTCAGGCTCAGTCATTACTGCTAAACCAAGTGCAATTGTGGAACAGGAATATAATTCTACCATAATTGTACCATCGACTCACAGAGATTGCCGCATGATGGGTACATTCACAGGTCTGATCTTCCTTTGATATGAGATATATATATATATATATATATTCAAGCATGCTCATATACAAGTATTTATAATTTACTGCAATATGTAAAAACGAAGATATCACCAGCACACGACGTACAGAACTGAAACACCCTTGTTAGGGGACTTGCCCCCTCGTTAGTTGACATGCCAAATAATTAGTTGACAGGCCCTATCGTTCGTTGACTTGTTTCCTCTTTAGTGGATTTGCGCCCTCGTTGGTTGACCTACACCTATGTCGGTTGACATGCCCCATCGGTAGTTGACATGTGCCCTCTTCAGTTGATCTGCCCCATCATCAGGTAACTTTTCCCACTGTTAGTTGGCTTACCCCCTCATCAGCTGACTTGCCCCCTCGTTAGTTATTCCCCACTGTTAGTTGACTTTTCCCATCCTTATTAAACTTTTGCCCTCGTTAGTGGACTTGTCCCGTATTTAGTTGACCCGCCCCTATATCAGTTGACCTGCCCCATCATCAGTTAACTTTTCCCCATTGGGTAAACATTTTCCCACTGTTAGTTGGCTTCCCCACTCATCAGCTGACTTGTCCCCTCGTTTGTTGATATGCCCCACTGTTAGTTGAATTGCCCCCTAGTTAGTTGGCTTTCCCCTTGTGAGTTTACTTGTTCCCTGTTTAGTTGACGTGCCCCATTGTCAGTTGACTTGTCCCACCCTTATTAGACTTTACCCCTCGTTAGTGGACTTGTCCAGTATTTAGTTGACCCCAGGCCCGGATTTACTCCATTTGCCGCCCCAAGGCCGGGTCCTTCAATGCCGCCCTCGTCTACACAGTACAGGGGGGACATTATCCACCGGAGGACTTTTTCGGCAGGATACTGAGATGCATTGAGAAGCGGAGGGGGGTGGGGGACTGGGATTGGTACTGCCGAAAATGACACTGAGAACCTGGGGGGTGCTGCTGCCAAAAATTACATTGAGAACCGGGAAGGGGGGTGCTGCTGCCGAGAACCATCTTACCTCCTCTTCCCTCTGTTTTCTCTCCTCTCACCATCTGTATGACAGGGGGAACTCCTGAAATGAAAGTGAAAGTGTCCTCTCATCTCAGCCACAATGCCGCCCCTGCACCCACCCCGAGGCCTGGCCTTGTTGGCCTTGTCTGGAATCCGACCCTGGTTGACCCGCCTCTATATCAATTGACCTGCCCCATCATCAGTTACATTTTCCCCATTGGGTCAACATTTTCCCACTTTTCCCATTGTTAGTTGGCTTTCCCCCTCGTCAGCTGACTTGCCCCCTCATTGGTTGACATGCTAGATCTTTAGTTGACATGCCCCACTGTTAGTTGAATTGCCCCCCCCCCCTAGTTAGTTGTCTTTCCCCTTGTGAGTTGACTTGTTCCCTCTTTAGTTGACCTGCTCCATCATCAGTTGACTTGTCCCATCCTTAGCAGACTTTCCCCCTCGTTAGTGGACTTGTCCTGTATTTAGTTGACCGGCATCTATATCAGTCAACTTGCCCCATCATCGGTTAATTTTTCCCCAATCGGGTCAACATTTTCCCACTTTTCCCATTGTTAGTTGGCTTCCCCCTCATCAGCTGACTTGCCCCCTCGTTAGTTGACATGCCAAATCTTTAGTTGACATGCCCCGCTGTTAGTTGAATTGCCCCCTAGTTAGTTGACTTTCCCCTTCTGAGTTGACTTGTTCCCTCTTTAGTTGACCTGCCCCATCGTCAGTTGACTTGTCCCATCCTTATTAGACTTTCCGCCTCGTTAGTGGACTTGTCCCATATTTTGTTGACCTGCCCCATCATCAGTTAACTTTTCCCCATCGGGTGAACATTTTCGTCCAAAGAATTTTCGTATGATTTTCATTCACGAAGAGACAAACTTTGTTTTATGTGTAATCAGAAAAGAAAGACTGCCCATGATCAGAAACAATAAACAACAAAAAAAAAAACCTTTGTCGCACAAGACTTTTCATGAGAATGTTCGTAAGAATTTTCGTTCATTCGTTCCGATTTGCTTCAAAACAACAAGGAAAAATCAGACGATTGTTCGCCCGATTTTCTTATAGTGTGTACCACACTTTAGCTGACCTCCCCCTTATTAGTTAACTTTTTCCAATGTATAGCAATACAACATGATAAGACAATAAAATACATGTGAAGATTTTGAGATCCATACCATATTCAAATATGATGCTGAACAGATTTTCCCCCTCGTTAGTTGACTTGTCCCCTCTTTAGTTGACCCACCCCTATATCAGTTGATAAGCTCCATCATCAGTTGACTCTTTCCATCAGCTGACTTTCCCCTTGTTAGCTGGCCTCCCCCTGGTTATTTGACCTGCCCTGATGTATAGCAATACAATATGATAAGACAATAAAAACACATGTGGAGCTTTTGAGATCCATACCATATTCATAAATGATGCTGAACAGATTTTCCCCCTCGTTAGTTGACTTGTCCCCTCTCTAGTTGACCCACCACCGGGCTTTTTTCCCCTCAGAGAATAGGTGCAGAACGCCCCCTTTCAGAGTCACCCCTTATCTCTGCCCCCTACCAACCTTCGAGTTTCGTCCCTTGGTTCCAGCCCCTACCCACCTCCCAATATCCCCCTTTTTAGAGAATACAGAACCAAGTAATGTTTGTGGTCATTTGTATGGAATTTGTCAATGATAACAAGAAAAGAAGTAAAATAGATCCACTACAGCCAGCAACAACAGACCCTTCCCCCATCAACAGATCCCCCCCAAGCAACAATGCAGTTCTTTCAACAATATACACTCCAGCAACAGTAGACCCCCGACAGCAACAACGAATCTCCCGGGAGCCAGCATCAATACACTCTCCAGCTGCCAGCAACAATAGATCCTTCTCTCAACAGCAACAACTGAACCCCCCTAGCGAAATAAGACCCAAACCCAGCAACAATAGATCCCCCTGCAAAAATAGCTTCCTCCAGCAACAATAGATCCCCCAGCAGCCAGTATCATTAGACCCTGCAGCACACCCCAGAACCCCTTGACATTACATACATTCAGTGCTGGAACTGCGTTCCCCAGCGTTCCCCGTTGAAAAAAGGCCCTGCCCGCTCCTATATAAGTTGATATCCTCCATTGTTACTTGACCTGCCCCATAGTCAGTTGACTTTTCCCATCAGCTGACCTCCCCCACGTTAGTTGACTTGCCCCGATGTATAGCAATACAACATGATAAGACAATAAAACACATGTGAAGCTTTAGAGATCCATACCATTTTCATATATGATGCTGAACAGACTTCACCCCTCGTTAGTTGACTTGTCCCCTCTTTAGTTGAAACCGCCCCTATATCAGTTGACATGCTCCATCATTAGTTAATCTTCCCCATAGTCAGCTGACTTTTCCCTTCCTTAGTTGACTTCCCCCTTGTTAGTTGACTTCCCCCTCGTTAATGGACTTCCCCCTTGTTAGTTGACTTTCCCCTCATTAACGGACTTCCCCCTTGTTAGTTGACTTCCCCCTCGTTAACGGACTTCCCCCTCGTTAGTTGACTTGTCCCCTCTTTAGTTGACCCGCCCCTATATCAGTTGACATGCTCCATCATTAGTTAATCTTCCCCATAGTCAGTTGACTTCCCCCTTGTTAGTTGACTTCCCCCTCGTTAACGGACTTCCCCCTCGTTAGTTGACTTCCCCCTTGTTAGTTGACTTCCCCCTCGTTAGTTGACTTCCCCCTTGTTAGTTGACTTCCCCCTCGTTAGTTGACTTCCCCCTCGTTAGTTGACTTCCCCCTCGTTAGTTGACTTCCCCCTCGTTAGTTGACTTCCCCCTCGTTAGTTGACTTCCCCCTCGTTAACGGACTTCCCCCCCGTTAACGGACTTCCCCCCCGTTAACGGACTTCCCCCCCGTTAACGGACTTCCCCCTCGTTAACGGACTTCCCCCTCGTTAGTTGACTTCCCCCTCGTTAGTTGACTTCCCCCTCGTTAGTTGACTTCCCCCTCGTTAGTTGACTTCCCCCTCGTTAGTTGACTTCCCCCTCGTTAGTTGACTTCCCCCTCGTTAACGGACTTCCCCCTCGTTAACGGACTTCCCCCTTGTTAGTTGACTTCCCCCTCGTTAACGGACTTCCCCCTCGTTAACGGACTTCCCCCTCGTTAGTTGACTTCCCCCTCATTAACAGACTTCCCCCTTGTTCGTTGACTTGTCCCCTCTTTAGTTGACCCGCCCCTATATCAGTTGACATGCTCCATCATTAGTCAATCTTCCCCATAGTCAGTTGACTTTTCCCTTCGTTAGTTGACTTCCCCCTTGTTAACGGACTTCCCCCTTGTTAGTTGACTTCCCCCTTGTTAGTTGACGGACTTCCCCCTCGTTGACGGACTTCCCCCTTGTTAGTTGACTTCCCCCTTGTTAGTTGACTTCCCCCTTGTTAGTTGACTTCCCCCTTGTTAGTTGACTTCCCCCTTGTTAGTTGACTTCCCCCTTGTTAGTTGACTTCCCCCTTGTTAGTTGACTTCCCCCTTGTTAGTTGACTTCCCCCTTGTTAGTTGACTTCCCCCTTGTTAGTTGACTTCCCCCTTGTTAGTTGACTTCCCCCTTGTTAGTTGACTTCCCCCGATGTATAGCAATACAACATGATAGGAATAAAAAAAATACACGTGGAGCTTTTGAGATCCATACCAAATTCATAAATGATGCTGAGCAGATCAAACTTATATCAACTAGAAAAGTGGAATCTTACTGATGAAGTTGGCTTGCCCGGTATAGATGGTGTATTGCAGCTCATAGGAACCAACGCTAAATTCGTCATCGGACATCCAGTGCACTGTGATCGTATCGTGGGAGGCGGTGCAGAGTTCCTCACGAATGGTGGGAGGATTTGGAGCTGTGATTTGAATAGAGATAATGTTACAATACAGTAAAAATAAATATTGAGAGGTAATACAAAGGCATAGAGGTTGCTTAACTAAAGGTAAATACAGTGGAACCTTGGTTAACGAGTAACGCAGTTAACGAGCGTTTTGGAAGACAACAAAAATCCTGACTTGGTTTGTGAGTGTTGTCTTGCAAAACAAGCAGGATTCAAGCCAATGGGGTATGCAGTACGGCATTTGGCCAGAGGTGCAGGGGCGCCGGTGACACTGGTTCGGACCTGTCCGGAAATACTCGAAAATATTCCATTCCCGAGTGTTTCCAAACCTTTCCGAGTTCAGCCGAACTGTCCCTGAGTTTTTCTGAGGCTCTTCGGCGCCCCCCCCCCCCACCTCTGGCCACATGCGGTATTGCATGCATCAGAAGTCAATGTGGAACAAAATTATCTTAGTTTCCATTGACTTCTATGGGGAAACTCGCTTTGATATGCGAGTGCTTTGGATTACAAGCATTCTCCTGGAACGGATTATGCTCATAATCCAAGGGCCAGGACAACCTGGTGCACACATCTGCTCATGGAGGATTGTGACATCCCAGACACGACTCCACTTGTACGCTGAAAAGATCCACTGGCAAGGAAATGCAGTGTTGCCAGGACCTTGACCAGTGGCTGCACTGCATGTGAGCGGTGTGTCTTGCTGGTGATGTCATCATGCAGGGCTGTGGCTAATTCCAGGACGGCATCAGAGCTGAATCTGAAAATGCGAAAGACCTCGGAATCACCCATGCCAAAGATGTTCATGCGCGTGCGGTATATCCTCTCCCGTGCCCTCCTACGAGTCGGTTGACACAGTAGTATTGCTAGGACCACGGCTGCCCCTGGCATGTTGGCATACAGATGTGTTGTCCTGCAAGTGTGGGTGCTCAGCTTGCTCAGCTCGTCCGTAACGGTGCTGCTGTAGCTGCTCTCCAGCTGACCTGTGGACGTCTGTTGCCAAGTTGCCCCTGCTTTTATGAGGAGCAAGTTTGCGCTGGGCGTACAAATTACACGCACCGTATCTCCCTCATTTGCATATTTGCATAGGAAATCAATGGGAGCGCAAGATGCGCCCAGCGTAAAAATGCGCCTAAGATACGCCGGCGGAGGAAAGTTACGTCGGTCGGGAGAAGCCTAATTTCAGGCGTATCTATTTTGGTGGGTACGGCGCATAGTTACGACGGCGCACATTTTGACTTACGCGAGATACGTCGGCGTAAGTCCTACCTGAATCTAGCCCAGAGGTGTCAACACTTTTGAGTGCAGCAAAGGCAGAGTTGTCAGTCCAAACAGGAAGTTAAGAGCGCACTATATATTTCTAGAAAATCAACAGGTATTTTCCTGCGCTTCTTAAAGTGATAACACATGTGAAGTATGTACGTATTGCCACGATGCTCTATAAATGGTATTTTGTAGGGATTTTTCCCTACCATAAACATTACTTTAACTATCACCCAGGAGATGATTTACATTGTTTCATCTGTTGATTCAGTTATAAAATTATTGCAAGTATTTTTCCCCCCCGCTGGAGCAATAGGATTTTTTTATGCCTTCTTCTGGATTAGCTGTGAATACAGAATTCTGTATATGGAAATTTTCTATTTATTTATTCATTTATTTTATTTTTTATTTTTTTGTGGAGCTCAGGAATTGATTTACATTGTTTCTTATGTCGGTTCAGTTATAAAATTATTGCAAGTATTTTTCCCCACGCTGGAATCTTTTTTGCCTTCTTTTTGATTAACTGTGGGTATATGATTCTGCATATGGAGGTTTTCTATTTATTTATTCTATTAATTTAATTTATTGATTCATTAATTTTATGTGTAACTTGGGAATTAATTTACTGTTGGTTCAGTTATAAAGTCATTGGGCCAGATTCATGTAGATCTGCGGCGGCGTAACGTATCGCATTTACGTTAGGCTGCCGCAAGTTTTACGGGCAAGTGCTTGATTCACAAAGCACTTGCCTGTAAAGTTGCGGCGGCGTAGTGCAAATCCCCCGGCGCAAGCCCGCCTAATTCAAATGATCCGGGTAGGGGGCGTGGATCATTTAAATTAGGCGCGTTCCCGCGCCGAACGCACTGCGCTTGCGCCGTCCTTAAAATTTCCCGACGTACATTGCGGTAAATTACGTCGCAAGGACGTCATTGGTTTCAACGTTAACGTAAATGGCGTCCAGCGCCATTCACGGATGACTTACGCAAACAACGTAAAATTTTCAAATTGCGACGCGGGAACGACGGCCATACTTAACATTGGATACGCCACCTAGGGGGCATGTTTATCTTTACGCCGCGTATCTCTTACGGAAACGGCGTAAATTTACTGCGACGGGCAAGCGTACGTTCGTGAATCGGCGTAACAACTCATTTGCATATTCTACGCCGACCGCAATGCAAGTGCCACCTAGCGGCCAGCGTAAATATTGCACCCTAAGATACGACGGCGCAGGCAGTCGTATCTTAGGCATGTTTGAGTGTATCTCAGTTTGAGAATACACTTAAACATACGACGGGCTTAGATTCGGAGTTACGTCGGCGTATCTACTGATACGCCGTCGTAACTCTTTGTGAATCTGGCCCATTGAAAGTATTTTTATCTCGGATGGAGAAAATTGGACCATGCTTTATAGAATTTTCTTTGCCTTTCCCAGGATCCACTGTGGATGTAGGATTCTGTATATGGAGGTTCCCCATCAATTTTTTCTATCAATTCTTTTATTTTTATATTACCGGTACATTGTACATTGACCCCTGTACACTGCCCTACCTACTACTGACCCCTGTACACTGCCCTACCCACTACTGACCTCTGTACACTGCCCTACATACTACTGACCTCTGTACACTGCCCTACATACTACTGACCTCTGTACACTGCCCTACATACTACTGACCTCTGTACACTGCCCTACATACTACTGACCTCTGTACACTGCCCTACATACTACTGACCTCTGTACACTGCCCTACATTCTACTGACCTCTGTACTCAGCCCTACATCCTAGTGACATCGGTACACTGCCCTACATACTACTGACCTCTGTACACTGCCCTACATACTACTGACCTCTGTACTCAGCCCAACATCCTACTGACCCCTGTACACTGCCCTACATACTACTGACCTCTGTACACTGCCCTACATACTACTGACCTCTGTACACTGCCCTACATACTACTGACCTCTGTACACTGCCCTACATTCTACTGACCTCTGTACTCAGCCCTACATCCTAGTGACATCGGTACACTGCCCTACATACTACTGACCTCTGTACACTGCCCTACATACTACTGACCTCTGTACTCAGCCCAACATCCTACTGACCCCTGTACACTGCCCTACATACTACTGACCTCTGTACTCAGTCCTACATCCTACTGACCTCTGTACAAAGTTATAAAGTCGTTGCAAGTTTTTTTTTTTTTTATCTCTGCTGGAGCAGATTGGACCATAAGTTATAGATTTTTTTTGTTGCCTTCCTTTTGATTAACTGCGGGTATAGGATTCTATATATGGAGGTTTTATATGTATTTAATTACTTATTACTTTATTTATTTTATGTGGAACCCAATAACTGATGTACATTGTTTTCCCTTTTGATCCAGTTATAAAGTCATTTCAAGTTTTTTGTTTTTTATATAAAAAAAAAAAACATTGGCCCGGATTCAAGAAGAAATTGCGCCTGTGTAACCATAGTTACACAGCGCAATTGCCAACTTGCCCCGGCGTAACGACTTCTCCTGATTCAGGAACCTCGTTACGCCGACTGCAGCCTAAGATATGCGCGGCATAAGGCTCTTATGCCCGCATATCTTAGGCTGCATTCTTGCGATGGCCGCTAGGTGGCGTTCCCGTTGTGCTCAGTGTACAGTATGCAAATTGCATACTAACGCCGATTCACAACGTTGCGCGAGCCCTGCGTACGCAGTTTACGTCGTTTCCGTACGGCGTTTTTCGCGTAAGGCTGCCCCTGCTATTAGCAGGGGCAGCCAATGTTACGTATACCCGTCGTTCCCGCGTCGCGAAATTTCAAATTTACGTAGTTTGCGTAAGTGATTCGTGAATGGCGCTGGACGCCATTCAAGTTCACTTTGAAGCAAATGACGTCCTTGCGACGTCATTTGCCGCAATGCACGTCGGGAAATTTTCCCCGACGGAGCATGCGCCCTACGCTCGGCGCGGGAACGCGCCTAATTTAAATGATTCCCGCCCCCTACGGGATCATTTAAATTGCGCATTTTGCCGGCGTGCCCACGCAATTTACGGAGCTACTGCTCCGTGAATCGAGGGCAGCGCAGAAAATTTGCGGGGGCGCAGGGCAAAAACGGTGCCCTGCGCCTCCGTAAAAAATGCGCAAATCTACCTGAATCCGGGCCATTATCTCCGCTGGAGCAAATTAGAGCATGCTTTATTTATTTTTTGCCTTCCTTTTGATCAACTGCGAGTATAGAATTCTGTAGATGGAGGCTTTCTATTTATTTTTTATTTTTTTTATTTCTATTGGTCGAACTAGACAGACTTGGGTCTTTTTTCATCCTAATTATGTAACAATTCAGTGAACAGAAAACCCTTCAATGTGTTGGCTGAATTATTCAGCTTGTGTGTATATGTCGCTTCTACCGTCTGCAAACAATTGTTATTCTTAGATTTATCTTTTCTTCTTTATTTCACTTCCCAGATTCTGGCGATGGCTGCTTGTCCCTTGTGTTTAATTATACAGTGCTTACCGGAATCCATTACTATTATAGGTGAGTGATTCGTATTAGCTCTGCTACATTAAGTCTTCTATTCTATTCTGCATGGTCATGTAAATCTAAAACACCGAGCACACTAAATGGCCAAAAATACCTCGACACCCCGGCTCCAAATTGCCATATTTCCATTGACGAGTACGGTTACAGTACAGGGCGCAAAAGACATTTTAGAAATTTGTGCCCTTCCAACCTTGTGGCAACACTTGCCCCTTTTCTGTTCCAGCATTACTGTACCCCTGTGTACAAAGCCAGCTCCGTAAAATAGTTACCGTATATACTCGAGTATAAGCCGAGGCACCTAATTTTACCACAAAAAAGGGAAAACTTATTAACTCGAGTATAAGTCTAGGGTAGGAAATGGAGCAGCTACTGCAAGTGAAAAAGAGGGTCAACAATGCCCATTTGCAGCTTAACTGTGCCCATCTGCAGCCTCACTGTGCCCATCGCAAGCCTCACTGTGCCCATCGCAAGCCTCACTGTGCCCATCTGCAGCCTCACTGTGCCCAATGCATGCCTCACTGTGCCCATCTGCAGCCTCACTGTGCCCATCGCATGCCTCACTGTGCCCATCGCATGCCTCACTGTGCCCAATGCAAGCCTCACTGTGCCCATCGCAAGCCTCACTGTGCCCATTGCAGCCATCCAGTGTAACCCAGCCAGCTCTGTAAAATAGTTACTGTATATACTCGAGTATAAGCCGAGGCACCTAATTTTACCAGAAAAAAGGGAAAACTTATTAACTCGAGTATAAGTCTAGGGTAGGAAATGCAGCAGCTACTGTAAGTGGAAAAGAGGGTTAACAATGCCCATTTGCAGCTTCACTGTGCCCATCGCAAGCCTCACTGTGCCATTCGCATGCCACACTGTGCCCATCGCAGCCATCCAGTGTAACCCAGCCAGCTCTGTAAAATAGTTACTATATATATAAGCCGAGTATATACAGGGAAAACATATTAACTTGAGTATAAGTCTAGGGTAGGAAATGCAGCAGCTACTGTAAGTGGAAAAGAGGGTCAACAATGCCCATTTGCAGCTTCACTGTGCCCATCTGCAGCCTCACTGTGCCCATTTGCAGCCTCACTGTGCTCTACTCCAATCAGCTATAGGCTAGCAGGTCATGTGCTGCTACCGCTGTACAGGATAGGGCAACCGGGAGACTCGGGACATGTCCTCCAGTTCTGGGCTGCACCCTAATGATCAGTGATTGGTGGAACGGATCGGCTGCCTGAGATAGAGTAATGCTGCGTACACACGATCGGAATTTCCGACAAAAAAGTTTGATGTGAGCTTTTGGTCGGAAATTCCAACCGTGTGTAGGACCCAGGGGACTGATCATTTGAGCACTGTCCGAGAGCCCCATGCCACTAGAGGGCCCCATCAGGGTTGCCAATCTCAGTAAAACCAGGGACATGTCCCTTACCAACATCCTTTTGGTCTAAAAAATATTATAGGTGCCCGCCTCTCCAGTACCTTTTCAGTGTGTGTATGTGTATTCTGTGTGTATGTATGTCTGTGTTGCTCCATAATCTATTTCCTGGGGGGCCCCATTATATCCTCTTGCCTGGGGGCCCCATAATCTCCTATTGCCCGGGGGGGGCCCCATAATCTCATATTTCCCGGGGGGGCCCCATAATCTCCCATTTCCCCCTTCCCCATAATCTCCTATTGCCCGGGGGGCCCCATAATCTCCTATTGCCCGGGGGCCCCATAATCTCCTATTGCCCGGGGGCCCCATAATCTCCTATTGCCCGGGAGGCCCCATAATCTCCTATTGCCAGGGGGGCCCCCATAATCTCCTATTGCCCGAGGGGGCCCCATAATCTCCTATTGCCCGGGGGCCCCATAATCTCCTATTGCCCGGGGGGGCCCCCATAATCTCCTATTGCCTGGGGGGGCCCCATAATCTCCTATTGCCCGGGGGCCCCATAATCTCCTATTGCCCGGGGGGCCCCATAATCTCCTATTGCCCGGGGGGGCCCCATAATCTCCTATTGCCCGGGGGGGCCCCATAATCTCCTATTGCCCGGGGGGGCCCCATTATATCCTCTTGCCTGGGGGCCCCATAATCTCATATTGCCCGGGGGCCCCATAATCTCCTATTGCCCGGGGGGCCCCATAATCTCTTATTGCCCGGGGGGCCCCATGAGTTGTCAGTCTGCCCCTGGTAGGACCCCTCTGACTTTTTCCTGACGGAATTTCCGACAGCAAAACTTTGAGAGCTGGTTCTCGAATTTTCCGACGGGAAATTCCGATCGTCTGCATGCAATTCCGACGAGCAAAAAAAAACACACATGCTCGGAATCAATTCAACGCATTTTCTTGGCTCGTTGTAGTGTTGTACGTCACCGCGTTCTTGGAATTTTGCGCGACCGTGTGTATGCAACATAAGTTTGAGCCAAAATTCCATCAGAAAAAAATCCACGGGGCCGGATTCAGATAGATTTCTCTATCTATCTGCCGGCGTAACGTATCTGCGATACGGTACGCCGCCGTAACTTTGGGCGCAAGTTCCGTATGCAGAAAGAACTTGCGCCCTTAGTTACGGCGGCGTAACGTATGTGTGGCGGCGTAAGCACGCCTAAATTCTAATGGAGATGTTGTGGGCGTGTTATATTTAAATTTCACTTGACCCCGCGTATTTTAATTTTTTTCTAAACCGTCCGTGAAATATCCCAGTGTGCATTGCTCCAAAATACGCCGCAAGGACGTATTGGAATCGACGTGAACGTAAATGACATCCAGCCCTATCGCGAACGACTTACGCAAACGACGTAAAATTTTCAAAACTCGGCGCGGGAACGACGGCCATACTTAACATTAGCTACGCCTCATATAGCAGGGGTAACTATACGCCGAAAAAAGCCCGACGTAAAAAAACGCGCCGGCGGGACGTACGTTTCTGAATCGGCGTAAATACCTAATTAGCATATTCCTTGAATCAGGCGCATTCTATGAATCAGGCGCATAGATACGACGGCCCGCACTCAGAGATACGACGGCGTATCTGGAGATACGCCGTCGTATCTTGTATCATTTGACAGATGGGAGTAAATTTGTAGATTCTAGTGAAGACCCCGGGCCAGATCCACAGACGAGGTACGCCGGCGTATCTACTGATACGCCGGCGTACTTTCAAATTTCCCGCGTCGTATCAAAACAAGATACGACGGCTTCTGGGCTTGATCCGACAGGCGTACGGCTTCGTACGCCTTCGGATCGGAGGTGCAATACTTCGGCGCCCGCTGGGTGGAGTTTGCGTCGTTTTCCGCGTTGGGTATGCAAATTAGGGAATTACGACGATCCACGAACGTACGCTCGGCCGTCGCATTTTCTAACATCGTCTGTAGTCGGCTTTTTCCGGCGTATAGTTAAAGCTGCTATTTTGCGGCGTATAGATAGACTTGCCATGTTAAGTATGGCCGTCGTTCCCGCGTCGAAATTTGAATTTTTTTTTTTTTGCGTAAGTCGTCCGTGAATAGGGATGGACGTAACTCACGTCGAAGTTCAAAAAATGACGTCGTTGCGACATCATTTCGTGCAAAGCACGGCGGTAAAATTCGAAACGGAGCATGCGCAGTTCAATCGGCGCGGGGACGCGCTTCATTTAAATGAAACCCGCCCCCTACCCGCCGATTTGAATTCCGCCGAAAGAAATGCACTACGCCGCCGTAACTTATGGCGCGTAGCCTTTGTGGATTTGAAAGTACGCCAGGTAAGGTACGGCGGCGTAGCGTATCTCTGATACGCGGCGCAAGTGCAAATGTCTGTGGATCTGGCCCCCGACATCTGCCTCTTATTGTCTGACAACTTTCAAGAATCTTTAACAAGGAACACATAGTTCCAGCACAATGCCATGGCAAACGTAAAAAATATGTGTATATTCAGACATAAAAGGGAGAGGTTATTAGAGGAAAAGTAGATTTTTAAAAAAAAATAATTTTTTAGAATTTTATCTTCTTACCGGTTACATAGTCCAGTCCTTCCAACAATTTCTTCTCTCTGGAGAAATCCAGGGCAAAGTTTTCAAAGGCATCATTTAAATTGACATCAGGGAAAGGAACTTGAGAGGATGCTGTTGCCATGGATACCCTGACACGAGATAACAGTAGCATTAAATATTTGGGCTGTACTGAGACTTTTTATCAGCCGATTTAGAAAATACTCGCCTTATGCAAGCAAATGTTTTTTTGTTTTTTTTTTAAATTGCAATAAGAGAAAATGATCTAAAGATAATTATTAATTTAAAAGTAAAAAATACCCCAAAAGCACAAGCCAAAGCAAGTTAAACTGAAATATTAAAAAAAAAATAAAGATAATTATAAATTGAAAATAAAAAAATACTACAAAAAAGCACAAGCAAGTTAAACTGAAATATTAAAAAAAAATGTAAAAAAAAAAATAAAGATAATTATTAATTGAAAGTAAAAAAATACTCCAAAAGCACGAGCCAAAGCAAGTTAAACTGAAATATTAAAAAAAAATAAAAATAAAGATAATTATAAATTGAAAGTAAAAAAATACTCCAAAAAAGCACGAGCCAAAGCAAGTTAAACTGAAATATTTAAAAAACATATATATAAAAAAATATGTTGAACAAATGTCACAATATTTAAATATTAAAAAATAAAATAAAAAAATAAAAATAAAGATAATTATAAATTTAAAGTAAAAAAAATACTCCAAAAAGCACAAGCCAAAGCAAGTTAAACTGAAATATTAAAAAAAAATATTTAAAAAAATAAATAAAGATACTTATAAATTGAAAGTAAAAAAATACTCCAAAAAGCACGAGCCAAAGCAAGTTAAACTGAAAAATAAAAAATAAAAGATAAAGATAATTATAAATTGAAAGTAAAAAAATACTCCAAAAAGCACGAGCCAAAGCAAGTTAAACTGAAATATTAAAAAAAAATATTTAAAAAAAGAAATAATGATAATTTTAAATTTAAAGTAAAAAAATACTCCTAAAAAGCACAAGCCAAAGCAAGTTAAACTGAAATACTAAAAAAAAAGTTTATATATATATATATATATATATATATATATATATATATATATATATATATATATAAAATATGTTTAACTTGCTTTGGCTTGTGCGTTTTGGAATATTGTTTTACTTTAAATTTATAATTATCTTTATTTTTTTAAATATTTTTTTTAATATTTCAGTTTAACTTGCTTTGGCTCATGCTTTTGGGGTATTTTTTACTTTAAATTAATTATTATCTTTAGATCATTTTTTCTTATTGCAATTTAAAAAAAAAAAATTTGCTTGCATAAGAGAAAATTATCTAAAGATAATTATTAATTTAAAGTAAAAAAATACCCCAAAAGCACAAGCCAAAGCAAGTTAAACTGAAATATTCAAAAAAATATTAAAAAATAAATAAATAAAGATAATTATAAATTTAAAGTAAAAAAATACTCCAAAAAGCACGAGCCAAAGCAAGTTAAACTGAAAAATAAAAAATAAAAAATAAAGATAATTATAAATTGAAAGTAAAAAAATACTCCAAAAAGCACAAGCCAAAGCAAGTTAAACTGAAATATTAAAAAAAATATATTTAAAAAAATAAAGATAATTATAAATTTAAAGTAAAAAAATACTTCAAAAAAGCACAAGCCGAAGCAAGTTAAACTGAAAAAAAAAAAATAAAGATAATTATAAATTGAAAGTAAAAAAATACTCCAAAAAAGCACAAGCAAGTTAAACTGAAATATTAAAAAAATATTTAAAAAAATAAATAAAGATAATTATAAATTTAAAGTAAAAACATACTCCAAAAAGCACGAGCCAAAGCAATTTAAACTGAAATATTAAAAAAAATATTTAAAAAAATAAATAAAGATAATTATAAATTGAAAGTAAAAACATACTCCAAAAAGCACGAGCCAAAGCAAGTTAAACTGAAATATTAAAAAAATAAATAAAAATAAAATAAAGATAATTATAAATTTAAAGTAAAAAAATACTCCAAAAAAGCATGAGCCAAAGCAAGTTAAACTGAAATATTAAAAAAAAATATTTAAAAAAATAAATAAAGATAATTATAAATTAAAAAAAAAACTCCAAAAAAGCACAAGCCAAAGCAAGTTAAACTGAAATATTAAAAAAAAAATATAAAAAAATAACTAAAGATAGTTATAAATCTAAAGTAAAAAAAATACTCCAAAAAATTGCACTAGCCAAAGCAAGTTAGTGGCCATAATCTGGTATTTTTCTGACTGAGGTATTGCACACAAAAAATACCACATTATTTTCACCAGGTGGAGCGGATGATCATAAGAAATCAATGTATTAAGCAAAATATATTAAGCAAAATATAGCAAAAACCTTTTAAGCAGAATCCATGAGGGCTGGGTGAATGTTTGTGACATTTGTTCAACATATTATTTTTATATATATGTTTTAAATATTTCAGTTTAACTTGCTTTGGCTTGTGCTTTTTGGAATATTGTTTTACTTTAAATTTATAATTATCTTTATGTTTTTAAATATTTTTTTTAATATTTCAGTTTAACTTGCTTTGGCTCGTGCTTTTGGGGTATTTTTTACTTTAAATTCATTATTATCTTTAGATCATTTTCTCTTATTGCAATTTAAAAAATAAATAAAAAATGTGCTTGCATAAGAGAAAATGATCTAAATATAATTATTAATTTAAAGTAAAAAATTACCCCAAAAGCATGAGCCAAAGCAAGTTAAACTGAAATATTAAAAAAAATATTTTAAAAAATAAATAAAGATAATTATAAATTTAAAGTAAAAAAATACTCCAAAAAAGCACGAGCCAAAGCAAGTTAAACTGAAATATTAAAAAAAAATATTTAAAAAAAATAAAGATAATTATAAATTTAAAGTAAAAAAATACTCCAAAAAGCACAAGCCAAAGCAATATTAAAAAAACAAATATTTAAAAAAATAAATAAAGATAATTATAAATTGAAAGTAAAAAAATACTCCAAAAGCACGAGCCAAAGCAAGTTAAACTGAAATATAATATATATATATATATATATATATATATATATATATATATATATATATATATATATATATATATATATATATATATATATATATATATATAAAAATATGTTGAACAAATGTCACAAACATTCACCCAGCCCTCATGGATTCTGCTTAAAAGGTTTATTTACTAGCCATCACAAATTTTGACTATATTTTGCTTAATACAGTGATTTCTTATGATCATCAGCTCCACCTGGTGGCCATAATCTGGTATTTTACTGACTGAGGTATTGCACACAAAAAATACCACATTATGTCCACCAGGTGGAGCTGATGATCATAAGAAATCACTGTATTAAGAAAAATATAGTCAGAATTTGTGAAGGCTAGGTTTGTCATGCCCATCCAACATATTTTTTTTTTTTGTACAAATAGACCGCATATTGTATATTTGTACGTAAAGTGGAGCCGTCATGAGATATATTTTAACATATAACATAAGCAGAGAATTTATTAAACTGGTTTACCAAAAAAAACATCTTATATATCTGTCCCTGTCTAACCAATCAGAATGGTGTTCAATTATCTCATAATTGTCATAAGCTAAATGGCAGTGTACCATTGTTTAATAATGTAATTGTAAGAGACAGCTACAGTAATAAAAAATAATAAATTACAGTATTAACCACTTCCGGACTGCCGCATGTACATTTACGTCGGCAGAATGGCACAGACAGGCACATTGGCGTACCATGTACGTCCCTGCCTAGACGTGGGTCGGGGGTCCGATCGGGACCCCCCCGGTACATGCGGCAGTTCCCGTGGCTTCGGGAGCGATCTGGGATGAGGGCGCGGCTATTCGTTTCTAGCCGCCCCCTCGCGATCGCTCCCCGGAGCTGAAGAACGGGGAGAGCCGTATGTAAACACAGCTTCCCCGTGCTTCACTGTGGCGGCTGCATCGATCGAGTGATCCCTTTTATAGGGGAGACACAATCGATGACGTCAGTCCTACAGCCACACCCCCTACAGTTGTAAACACACACTAAGTGAATCCTAACTCCTTCAGCGCCCCCTGTGGTTAACTCCCAAACTGCAACTGTCATTTTCACAATAAAGAATGCAATTTAAATGCATTTTTTGCTGTGAAAATGACAATGGTCCCAAAAATGTGTCAAAATTGTCCGAAGTGTCCGCCATAATGTCGCAGTCACGAAAAAAATCGCTGATCGCCGCCATTAGTAGTAAAAAAAAATAATAATAAAACTATCCCCTATTTTGTAAACGCTATAAATTTTGCGCAAACCAATCGATAAACGCTTATTGCGATTTTTTTACCAAAAATAGGTAGAAGAATACGTATCGGCCTAAACTGAGGAAAAAAAATGTTTTATATGTTTTTGGGGGATGTTTATTATAGCAAAAAGTAAAAAATATTGCATTTTTTTCAAAATTGTCGCTCTATTTTTGTTTATAGCGCAAAAAATAAAAACCGTAGAGGTGATCAAATACCACCAAACGAAAGCTCTATTTGTGGGGAAAAAAGGACGCCAATTTTGTTTGGGAGCCACGTCGCACGACCGCGCAATTGTCTGTTAAAGCGACGCAGTGCCGAATTGTAAAAACCCCTTGGGTCATTTAGCAGCATATTGGTCCGGGGCTTAAGTGGTTAAACATGTTCTTAAAATGTTAGTCATCTGTCATTCTATAAATAAAAAATAAAAAAAACGATCAGAGATTTTATTAAACTGGTATACCAAATAAAAGCTTGTTACGTTTGACCAGTTTGAATGGTTTCCAACCATATCATAGTACTTATAAAGCTTGCTTCACAAAGAAATGGCAGTGAACCATTGCTTTTTTTTTTTTATTGTAGGGACACCTACGGAATGAAAAAATATTAAACTAACAAAATAATAAAATGATATTTATATATTATTTTTATTCATTTATTTCTTGTTTACAATTTTATCCAGTTGTCAGTATAAAATGAACCACTTAAGGACCGGACCAATATGCTGCTAAATGACCCAAGGGGTTTTTACAATTCGGCACTGCGTCGCTTTAACAGACAATTGCGCGGTCGTGCGACGTGGCTCCCAAACAAAATTGGCGTCCTTTTTTCCCCACAAATAGAGCTTTCTTTTGGTGGTATTTGATCACCTCTGCGGTTTTTATTTTTTGCGCTATAAACAAAAATAGAGCGACAATTTTGAAAAAAATGCAATATTTTTTACTTTTGCTGTAATAAATATCCCCCAAAAACATATATAAAACATTTTTTTCCCTCAGTTTAGGGCGATATGTATTCTTCTACCTATTTTTGGTAAAAAAAAAAATCACAATAAGCGTTTATCGATTGGTTTGCGCAAAATTTATAGCGTTTACAAAATAGGGGATAGTTTTATTATTATTATTTTTTTTTTTTACTACTAATGGCGGCGATCAGCGATTTTTTTTCGTGAATGCGACATTATGGCGGACACTTCGGACAATTTTGACACATTTTTGGGACCATTGTCATTTTCACAGCAAAAAATGCATTTAAATTGCATTGTTTATTGTGAAAATGACAGTTGCCGTTTGGGAGTTAACCACAGGGGGCGCTGTAGGAGTTAGGCTTCACCTAGTGTGTGTTTACAACTGTAGGGGGGTGTGGCTGTAGGTCTGACATCATCGATCGTGTCTCCCCTATAAAAGGGATGACACGATCGATGTAGCCGCCACAGTGAAGCACGGGGAAGCCCTGTTTACATACGGCTCTCCCCGTTCTTCAGCTCCGGGGAGCGATCGCGAGGGGGCGGCTAGAAACGAATAGCCGCGCCCTCGTCCCGGATCGCTCTTGAAGCCACGGGAACCGCCGCATGTACCGGGGGGGTCCCGATCGGACCCCTGACCCACGTCTAGGCAGGGACGTACAGGTACGCCAATGTGCCATTCTGCCGACGTATATGTACATGCGGCGGTCCGGAAGTGGTTAAACAGCAAGTAGGAAATTTATGAAAATAAAAATGATTTTGGTGTGAAAATTAGCCATAGAGTTTTAGTCCAATGAACCCCGACCCATATGGATGTGGCTAGATTTGGTCCCAAACTTCAATGGCCGCTAAAGAGTTATTTTGCTTATTATCTTCACTATATTTGTTTTTTGAAAGTCACCTACCTGTCCACTACAGTTTTTGCTGCTTGCAGAAATCTGGCGTGATCGCTCTCCTTCAGAAGATGGTCAGCTTGATTTATTAGCACTGTAGATCGCTCCAGTCTTTGCCGACAGTTGGCAATTTGCTGTGCGAGTTTCCTCAGCTTTGTTACCTGAAAGCCAAAAAGATTTATGTTGAGAGATAGCGTAGGCGTTGTATTAAACACGTAAAACCGGCCACTTTACTCTGAACGGGCCAGTCTGCTCAAAATGGATATTGACATTTTTGGCATGCTAAGTCAGATCTAAATCCTAACCAGACGACATTTGGCTTACTAAAGCACTGTGCACCATAAATAATTACAGTGGAACCTCGGATTGCGAGTAACGCGAGCGTTTCGCAATACGAGCGCTGTATTTAAAAAAAAATCCTAACTCGGTTTGCGAGTGTTGTCTCGCAAAAGCAGCAGGATTCAGGCCAAAGTGGTGTGCAGTACCGCGTTTGGCCTGAGGTGGGAGGGGGCGCCAGAGCTGAGCGGAGCCAAAATGGCGCCGATCGCAGCCGTTCGGTAATGCTCGGAAAGACATGGAAATACTCTGTTTCCGAGCCTTTCTGAGGTTTGCCGAAGGTCAGCCGAGCTGTCCTCGGGTAAGGATGAGCTCCGGCGTGTTCGCATAGAACACGTGCAGAGCCCGCCAGGAAGTCGGCACCCGCGCTGCGCTAATCACAGCCAGGCAGACATTTCCCGATCTCTGCAGCCGAGCATCGGACAATGTCTGCCTGGCTGTGATTAGCGCAGCGCGGGTGCCGACTTCCTGGCGGGCTCTGCACGCGTTCTATGCGAACACGCCGGAGCTCATCCTTATCCTCGGGCCTTTCTGGACGTTTTCGAGGCTCTCCATCGCCCTCCCCCACCTCTGGCTGCATACGGTATTGCATGCCATTGAAGTCAATGCGGAACAAATTATTTTCGTTTCCATTGACTTCAATGGGGAAACTCGCTTTGATATGCGTGTACTTTGGATTACGAAAATTCTCCTGGAACGGATTATGCTCGTAATCCGAGGTTCCACTGCACCTTTTTTTATTAACCACTTAATGACCACCGCATGTATATGTACGTCGGCAGAATGGCACATACAGGCAGATGGACGTGCGTATACGTCCCTGCCTAGACGTGGGTCGGGGGTCCGATCGGGACTCGCCCCGGTACATGCGGCAGTCGGTAATCGTCTGGGAGCGATCCGGGACGAGGGCGCGGCTATTCGTTTCTAGCCGCCCCCTCGCGATCGGTCCCCGGAGCTGAACGGGGAGAGCCGTATGTAAACACGGCTTCCCCGTGCTTCACTGTGGCGGCTGCATTGATCGTGTCATCCCCTTTATAGGGAGACTCGATCGATGACGTCAGACCTACAGCCACACCCCCCTACAGTTGTAAACACACACTAGGTGAACCCTAACTCCTACAGCGCCCCCTGTGGTTAAATCCCAAACTGCAACTGTCATTTTCACAATAAAGAATGCAATTTAAATGCATTTTTGGCTGTGAAAATGACAATGGTCCCAAAAATGTGTCAACATTGTCCAAAGTGTCCGCCATAATGTCGCAGTCACGAAAAAAATCGCTGATCGCCGCCATTAGTAGTAAAAAATTTTTTTTTATAAAAGTGCAATAAAACTATCCCCTATTTTGTAAACGCTATACATTTTGCGCAAACCAACCGATTAACGCTTATTGCGATTTTTTTTACCAAAAATATGTAGAAGAATACATATCGGCCTAAACTGAGGAAAAAAAAAGTTTTTGTATATGTATGTTTTTGGGGGATATTTATTATAGAAAAAAGTAAAAAATATTGATTTTTTTTCAAAATTGTCGCTCTATTTTTGTTTATAGCACAAAAAATAAAAACCGCAGAGGTGATCAAATACCACCAAAAGAAAGCTCTCTTTGTGGGGAAAAAAGGACGCCAATTTTGTTTGGGAGCCACGTCGCACGACCGCGCAATTGTCAGTTAAAGCGACGCAGTGCCGAATTCGCCAAAAGGGGCAAGGTCCTTAACCTGCATATTGGTCCGGGCCTTAAGTGGTTAAAGGCCAGACCTCTGACTTTCTTTTTTACTACTATTTTGTATGGATAATTGTATTTATAACATAATATTAGAGCAAGCAAACTCACTTTTGTCTCCTTGATTTTTACGGAAATCATCTGCTTTCTTCGATGGATAATGTCCACAAGTTCGTCACATTCTTCATTGAGCTTGGCCTCATGCATGCTTGTGTTGACCTGGAGAAAAAAACATTACAAAGAAAGACTTTAGGATGGGTTCAAACCAATTTTTTATGCCAAAGATAATCCAGTTTAGTACAATTATAGCAAAGCTTTTTATATATTACATGGCTTGTGGAACAAAAACCAGGGTTTGACAAATTTGCTTGGAATCTAGGAGCCAGCTAAAAAAGTTAGGAGCCAGAAAACGCGCCCCGTCCCGACGAGCTCGCACGCAGAAGCGAACACATACGTGAGTAGCGCCCGCATATGTAAACGGTGTTCAAACCACACATGTGAGGTATCGCCGCGATTGGTAGAGCAAGAGCAATAATTCTAGCCCTAGACCTCCTCTGTAACTCAAAACATGCAACCTGTAGATTTTTTTAAACGTCGCCTATGAAGATTTTAAAGGGTAAAAGTTAGTCGGCATTCAACGAGCGGACGCAATTTTGAAGCGTGACATGTTGGGTATGAATTTACTCGACGTAACATTATCTTTCATAATATTAAAAAAAATGGGGATAACTTTACAGTTGTCTTATTTTTTAATTAAAAAAAGTGTAATTTTTTCCCAAAAAAGTGCGTTTGTAAGACCGCTGCGCAAATACGGCGTGACAGAAAGTATTGCAACGATCGCCATTTTATTCTCTAGGGTGTTAGGATAAAAAAATATATATAATGTTTGGGGGTTCTAATTAGAGGGAAGAAGATGGCAGCGAAAACAGTGAAAAATGACATTAGAATTGCTGTTTAACTTGTAATGCTTAACTTGTAATACCAACGGCCACCACCAGATGGCGCCAGCTCACAAAAAAAAACGGGATTTGTCGAGCCCTGACTAAAACAATTTAAAGTGGATCTAAACTGCAACTGGGCGACCTTTAGTTTGCTTGTATGTCATGAATAATTGCTATTTTTCAAATTTTCCTAATGAAGCACTTGTTTTGGCTTTTGTTATTATCCCTCATTATGTCTTAGTGCTGCTGATTTCCTCCACACTTCCTAAACTATTTGCTCCAACATTGTCAGGGTGGCCCCCTGTAGTATCACCAGGAGACTTGCAGTGCTGCAGGCGACAGCTCCTGGGCTGTCAGTGGCTACAGGCGTTGTCGGCATGACTCCCACCACCAGCGCAAGGAAGGCAGCAAATAAGATTATGTGATAAAGTCACAGGGTCCGAAGAGTAGTGTTGAGCGGAATACGCCATATTCGATTTTGCGATATATCACGAATATATAGAAATCGAATATTCGTGATATTTTATCAAAACATTTTTTTGCGAAATTTCGCTAATGCGAATGCAAAATTGATTGCGAAATTTTGACAACTGTGGTAGGAGAACTCTGATTGGCTCTGATGCAAAAGAAGGGCGGAGAAAGTATTTGCGAATATTCGTGATATTTTATCGAAATTTCGCTAATGCGAATGCGAAATTGATTGCGAAATTTTGACAACTGTGGTAGGAGAACTCTGATTGGCTCTGATGCAAAAGAAGGGCGGAGAAAGTATTCGCGAATATTCGTGATATTTTATCGAAATTTCGCTAATGCGAATGCGAAATTGATTGCGAAATTTTGACAACTGTGGTAGGAGAACTCTGATTGGCTCTGATGCAAAAGAAGGGCGGAGAAAGTATTCGCGAATATTCGGAAATCGAATATTCGCGATTGCAAATATTCGGCAACATAAAAGGATCGCCTCAGCTTAGCTACTCGGCCCAGGGTCTCTAATCATACCAGCAATGCTTTTAGACGTCGATAGGATGTGATCTGTTTTAAAATTAAATTTGAAAAAATACGAATATTCGGAATAGCGAATTTTGGCCGCGAAATTCGAGTTATTCGCGAATATTCGAATATGCCATATTCGTAACGAATATTCGCAATGCGAATATTCGTGAGCAACACTACCGAAGAGTCCTTTTTACACAAAGCAGAACGGCATATGAAGAATGTTTTTGAATCTACTATTAATTCATAGAGGGCAAGGGTTTTGAAGAGTTGATTGCCTAGGTTCACATACATTGCCGCAACTTTGCGGCGGCGTAGCTTAAGGCATTTAAGCTACGCCGCCGTAAGTTAGCGAGGCAAGTACATGATTAGCAATGTACTTGCCTGCTAAGTTACGGCGGCGTAGCGTCAATGCGGCGGGCGTAAGGGCGCCTAATTCAAATTTGTCTGAGGGGGCGTGTTTAATGGTAATGAGGCTTGACCCGACGTGATTGACGTTTTCTTTTCAACTGCGCATGCGCCGGGCGCCTATATTTCCCAGTGTGCATTGCGGCTAAGTACGCCGCACGGGCCTATTGATTTAGACGTGGACGTAAACGACGTAATCCCTATTCACGGACGACTTACGCAAACGACGTAAAAATTTCGAATTTCGACGCGAGAACGGCGGCCATACTTAACATTGGCTAGGCCAACTAGGCCCTAGCTCTAAATTTACGCGGCCTATCTCTTATGTAAACGGCGTAAATGTACTGCGTCGGCCGGGCGTACGTTCGTGAATCGGCGTATCTACTAATTTGCATATTCTACGCCGACCGCAATGGAAGCGCCACCTAGCGCTCAGCCTCAATATTGCAACCTAAGATAGGACGGCGCAAGCCGTCGTATCTTAGATATATTTAAGCGTATCTCTGTTTGAGAATATACTTAAACATAGGTCGGCGCAGATTCAGAGTTAGGTCGGCTTATCTGTAGATAAGCCGGCCTAACTCTTTCTGAATCTGGCTAGAAGTGTTTTTATTTGGAATTGGGCTGTTAGGATTAAATTGCTTTTTTCCTGTTATAAAGTCAAAAATATCTGTTGATCCTGCCAGTTTCAGTGCGTGTCCAGATGGATTACCTTTCAGGTTTATGGTGACAACATTGTATGCAGTCTTTTGAATTTCCAATGGGGTTGTCACCCTATGCTCAGTGCTGCAAGTCTATGATTGCAGCATCATAATGCAGGTTCATCTTCCAGTATTATACTCTTGTCACCACCATTAGAGGAAGAGGCTGGTCTCCCCTACCAGGGCATGTTATGGGCAGCATCTTTCTGGTAAATGAGGGTATGTCACGGTCAGGGGTCAGTGTCCAGTAGCTATAGCAGTAGAGAAGCCATCAACCAACCAGCATGATAAGTATACAAAGCAGGTCACCCTGGCATACGACGAGGGCTCACCCGAGGTATGGTGTCTAAGCACTAACTGGTGTTCACCAGAGCTTCCGATTGTGGAGATTGTTGGTTTTGCTGCATGACCAGGCCATGGTCCTCAAGAAATTGTCCCATTAGGAGGTGAACAAGCCGGGGTAAGGTTGACCATGTGTCCCGGATTGCCCGGGACAGTCCCGCATTTTGCAGGTCTGTCCCAGGTCCCGGGCGCCTTCATTCCGGGACAATACAGTGTCCCGGAATGAAGCTGACACAGCCACCCCCCCTCCCCTCTATCTGCTGCCCCCAAAAAAGTCCACCACATCGCCACTTTACTCACTGACAGCACTTGTCCTGGCCGGGAATGTCTGGAGAGGCACAAACCCCGCCCCCTGCTTGTAATTGGAGAAATCATAAATCCCGCCTCTTGTGTCTAATCACAGCAGGACAGTGTAAAGCCAGCATTGGAACAAGGTAAAATGGGATTCGGCCAGTCAAGACAAGTGCTGTCAATGAGTAAAGTGGCGATGCGGCTGCCTTTTTTGGGGCCATGATCAGTTCTTCTGGGTAGAGCGCGCATCCGCTGTCCCAGCTGTGCTGTGATTCATTACAGCACAAGCTGATTTTTGGGAAGGGGGTCCCTGAATGGCCGTTTGCGAATGTGGTCACCCTAGTCGGGGTCCAGTAACAGATATAGCTAATAGGGATCAAGCGTAGTCAGTAAACAAGCCAAAGGTCAGTAACAAACGATTGCAGGTTGCGATCAAGTAAAAGCATAGTCAATGAACAAGCCAAAGGTCTGTAACGAGTGGCAGCAGGAGTGACAAGAGAGAGATATTGGTTGGACAGAGCACAATTAAGGCCCCTTTCACACGGACGGATAGAATGGTGCTTTTAGCTGCGGATTCTACTGCAACTAAAAGCACACAATGCTTCCCTATGGCCCCCTTCACACACTGCGTTTAGCGGTGGTTTCGTTACCTGCGGTTTGGTGCAGCAAGAAAAAATAGATTTGACTGCGTCCAGGAACGATTTGACGCAGCTATCTGCACATAACCGCAAGTAATCACAGTGCACTGTGTCAGCTGTGTCTGGTATGAATCTTGAGGGGGAAGTCCACGCCAAATTTTAAATAAAAAACTGGCATGGGTTCCCCTCCAAGAGCATACCAGGTCCTTAGGTTTGCTATGGGGGGACCCCTATGCCAAAAAAACGGCATGGGGGTCCCCCCAAAATCCATACCAGACCCTTATCCAAGCATGCAGCCCGGTCGGTCAGGAAAGGCGGTGTAGACAAGCGAGCGCCCCCCTCCTGAACTGTACCAGGCCGCATGCTTTGGGGCAGGGGGGGCACCCTGCGGCCCCCCACCCCAAAGCACCGTGTCCCCATGTTGATAAGGACAAGGGCCTCTTCCCGTCAACCCTGGCCGTTGGTTGTCGGTGTTTGCGGGTGGGGACCTTTTCAGAATCCGGGCCAGTTATATCTGTAAGACTAGATGTCCAGAGCACCCCACCCCCCCCTACATGAGAAGTCAAGAGCCCCCACACCTCTAGACATCAAGAGTCCCCCACCATCCCTTGAATCCCCCATACGTTGTGCTGCTGCTGCTGGGAAGACACTGGGAGTGGAGCTGGGAAGCAGAAAGTGTAAGGTCTGGAGAAGGGCTAGAAGAGGACTAAAAGTGATATTAAAGGCTGTTAAAAAAAAACTATATAAATGTCATACGTAATGGATCTGTGGTTTTGCACAGAGCAGCCCCGATCCTCCTCTTCCTGGCCCCTCCCTCCAAACAGCTTGCTATGGGGGCTCCTGAGCAAGGTCACTCCCCAGATGCTGCTCTGCGTGTCCATTCACACACAGAGCCGTGGCTTGACCCCGCCCACTCTCTCTCCTCATTGGCTCACTGGCTGTGATAGACAGCAGCAGGAGCCGATGTCTCAGCCAATGAGGAGGGAGACTCTTCGTAGAGCTGAGGCTCTTGTGCACATCGCTGGATCGCAATGAGGCTCAGGTAAGTATAAGGGGGAGCATAGTGGACTGCTGCACACAGAAGGTTTTTTACCTTCATGCATAGAATGAAACTTAAGTTTTTAGAACCACCTTGTCAGTTGCTGGAGTCTGCTGAATGCTGAGACCAGGAGAGGTGGAAACGAGGGGGTGCTGGAGCTTCACATAGAGGTGCAGGACCTGTAGGAGGAGCTTTTCCTCCTCTCTGCCTCCAACTGCTGAGACAAAATGGGGGGCAGAGACGTGAGTGAGTGAGAGACTTGTAAAGCGCAACACATGCGAACTGAATCGCCTCTGGGCGCTGTATCCATTTCATGGGTAAGGAACCCCTTGACCTCAGAAGAGATGGGTTTTAATCTTTCTCCTGAAGGCCAAGTGGTCCGACTCCAGTCGGATGGTGGTTGGTAGAGTGTTCCACAGTCGAGGTCCCTGGACTGCAAATCTTCGATCTCCTTTGGACTTGTATCTGGCTTTGGGTATCTGGAGTAGGTTTTGATTGGTGGATCGCAGAATGCGATTGGGGTTATGGGCTTTTATTTTATCGCATAGATATTGGGGGGCGTTGCCTTAAATACACTTATGTATTAGGCAGAGTGCATTGAAAATGATTCTGTCTTGTCTCAGTGAAGGTGAGATTGATTCCCATGGTTTTTTCTCCAGTCACTAGTCGAGCGGCCGTATTTTGAACGACTTGCAGACGAGTGATTTGGTATTTGGGGAGTCCTAGATAGAGGGCATGTGCGCAGTCGAGTCTGGAATTGATGATTGTTCCCACCACGACTGCTATGTCCTCTTTCGGGATAAAGGGCGTGAGTCTGCGTAGTAGGCGCAGCAGATGGTGGGATCCGCTGACTACTGACCCTATTTGGGCATCCATTGTCATGTAGGTATCGAAAATGACTCCGAGACTTTTGACTTTGGTGCTAGGGGTGATAGTTTTGCCCAGAATGGATGGGGAAATCCATGTTGACG
This sequence comes from Rana temporaria, assembly GCF_905171775.1. Classification (NCBI taxonomy): domain Eukaryota; kingdom Metazoa; phylum Chordata; class Amphibia; order Anura; family Ranidae; genus Rana; species Rana temporaria. The sequence goes on from NC_053497.1 coordinate 14,574,301, forward strand.
CGGGGTGATTTTTCCGGTTAGCGCGAAACAGGAGAAGTTCTGTTTTCGAACCATTTAGTTTAAGATAACTGTTTGTCATCCAGTTATCTATTAGAGAGAGGGATTTCTCTAGTCCAAGAGAATGATCCTTTTTGTTGCAGATGCGGAAATACAGTTGTGTGTCGTCTGCATAGGAGTGGTAAAGTAACTTCTGGTTACTGATGATTTCAAAGAGAGGGCGAAGATAGATATTAAACAATACGGGCGATAAGGGAGATCCCTGAGGGGCTCCGCAAGACACCGTACGTTTTTCAGAAGTGAAAGACCCCAGTTTCACTATTTGTGATCGGTTTTCCAAGAAGGAGGAGAACCAGGGTAAAACACCTTCAGCGACTCCGGCTACTTCAGCTAGCCTAGCCAGTAGTAGTCCGTGATCTAAAGTGTCAAAGGCCGCGCTTAGGTCCAGCAGTATCAGGAGACAAGATTCTCCTTCGTCTGCGGCCTCTAGAGCGTCATCCCATATTTTGAGCATCGCCGTTTCTGTTCCGTGACCCGTACGGAAGCCTGATTGAAACGGGTCGAGTAATTTATGGGTGTCTAAATGCAGTTGCAGCTGTTGTACAACTACTTTCTCCATTACCATGGAGAAGACATTTAGAGGGCCTCCGGTTATGGGCCTCCAGTTGTTTGGGTCTTTGGGGTCGAGGGTAGGTTTTTTTAGAATTGGTTTTATTGTACCTTGTTTCAGCAAGGTGGGCACCATGCCCTCCTTGGATGATTGGTTAATGAGCTGCGTGATAGCTGGTGCCAGTATATCGGCACTTTCTTTCAGCAGTTTAGTGGGGATGATATCATTGGGTGCTGTGCTATTACGCAGAGTCCCGATGATATTTTTAGTGGCATCGATGGAAATGGGTTTTAGAGTGAATTTTGGTGATTGCGGCTGATTTATGTGGGTATTAGGTATGTGATTTGGGGGGGAGTTGGTGACGGTTCCATTTTGCTGAATACTTTCACAGATTTTTCCAATTTTATTAATGAAATAATCCGATAATTTGTTGCAAAATTCTTGTGAATCAGAATTGGGGGCCTCTAAACAAGCTGGATTCATAGTCTGAGTGACCAGCTTGAAGAGTTCTCGGAGGGGGAGTGCCGCAGCTGCATTCGAGGTGCAAGGGCCACATGAACTGGCACAACAGGCCTTGTATTTGACACATGTGCCATAGAGGACCCAGGATTGTGGACCTGCAACATCAAGAGCGACCTGCATTCACGGAAGGTCGCATAGTTCTACCCGCCTGGGTGGCTTTTTATCTTCTCATTCTCTTTTCATTTTATAGTAAGTAAAGACATCAGAGGAAACGTTGCCATATCTCTCTGCCCACAGCCATTGTCCTGAAGAACAGAAAGACCAGAGTAGAGGTCACATGACCACCACTAAAGACATTACAATGAAGGTTTTTTACATGTTCTTTTTGTATTCCTACTAATGGATCTGCATTAGCACACTGATTGCAATTGCTGATACTTTTCTTTTTTAAAGCATAGAAAATTTCAATGTTCCTCACACCCAAAGCCCTAATTTACTGCTAATCTCTGATATTTCTCTGACTTTAATGTTGACTTGCCGCAGCAAATTAACATTTAGTATGCATGCAGTACAATAAATATAAAATAAAAGTACAAAACATCGAAAAGGTCATTTCATTTAAAAAAATGTATTTTTCAGTTTTCTTTATGAAAAACATCATGACTTATTTATTACATTTTATATTACCCTAACAGGCCTTTGTTTTAGTATTACAGTGGGGAATTTTTTTTTGTAAATTTGCCCACTTACAAAGAAATTAAGGGTCTATAAATGTTATTATAGGTGTATTTTATATTATAGGGACAGAGGTCACTGGCTGAAGAAGGAACCAATGAGCTGTTCCGAAACACATCCCACCTCTATGACACACTTCCTGTCCACTTCCTGTTTGTGTTCCATGCTGGTTTCTGTCTCGCTTTCTCTGATGTCATCCCCAGGCTCCAGCACTATTGTGTCCCCTGAACACTCACAGCACAAGTTGGCTGCTATCTCGTGGACTTCCCTGGAAGCTTTACCATCACAGACTGGGACTGCCCTGCCACTGGAACATCTTCTGGACACACTTACCTGCTACATGCCTGTTTCATCCACCATCTTGTAAGTGTTTTTAACCCCTTTAGGGGATATTAAAAGTTTTATATTTCTGCACTTAGAGGCGCCTTGTTTGTTTTTCTATATGATAGAGACAGAATATCAACCAAAAATCCAGAAAAAAACGTATGATACAAATGTTATAAATTAAGTTCCAGTTCAGTGAGTAAAATAATTATTTGATCCCCAAGCAAAAGATGACTTAGCAGTTGGTGGAGAAACCCTTGTTGGGAAGCACAGAGGTCAGACGTTTCTTGTAGTCGGTGATCAGGTTTGCACTCATCTCAGGAGGAATTTTGCTCCACTATTCTTTACAGATCTTCTCTAAGGGCCAAATCCTCAGCCAGGCGGCGTAACTTAACTTTCAGCAGTTAAGTTACACTGACTTAAAGTTTTTACCTAAGTGCATGATCCACAAAGCACTTACGTAAAAATTTCAAGCAGTGTAACTTAAGTGCCTCCGTCGCAAGGCGTTCCTTCTCTCCGGGGGGCGTTTACAATTTAAATGAGGCGCGCTCCCGCGCCGGCCGTACTGCGCATGCGTGTGACTTCATTTTCCCGATGTGCATCGCGCGAACGTAATTGACGCCGGGCGGCCTTGTGGATTGCGACGGGACACTAAAGTTGCGACGGGTGAAAACAAAGACGCGCCGGGAAAACAAATAATTTAAAAAAAAAATGACAGCGTCGCTCAGCATGCATTCCTGAGAGGGAGAACTCCATGCCAATTTTCAAAGAAAAAACCGGCATGGGTTCCCCCCCCCAGGAGCATACCAGGCCCTTAGGTCTGTTATGGGTTGTAAGGAGACCCCCCTCCGCCGAAAAATCGACGTAGGGGGTCCCCCTACAATCCATACCAGACCCGTATCCAAAGCACGCTACCCGGCCGGTCAGGAATGGGAGTGGGGACGAGCGAGCGTCCCCCCCCCCTCCTGAGCCGTGCCAGGCCGCATGCCCTCAACATGGGGGGGTTGGGTGCTCTGGGGCAGGGGGGCGCACTGCGGGCCCCCCCACCCCAGAGCACCCTGTCCCCATGTTGATGAGGACAGGACCTCTTCCCGACAACCCTTGCCGTTGGTTGTCGGGGTATGCGGGCGGGGGCTTATCGGAATCTGGGAGTCCCCTTTAATAAGGGGGCCCCCAGATACCGGCCCCCCACCCTAAGTGAATGGATATGGGGTACATCGTACCCCTATCCATTCACCTGTAGGCAAAAAGTAAAAGTTAGTAAACACACAACACAAGGCTTTTTAAAATAATTTATTATTCTGCTCCGGATGCCCCCCCTGTCTTCGTTATTAGCTCAATTACCAGGGGGGGCTTCTTCTTCCACTCTCCGGGGGTCTTCTCCGCTCTCCGGGGGGGGTTTCTTCTTCCGCTCTCCGGGGGGGGGGCTTCTCCGGACTCCGGGGGGCTTCTTCCATCTTCTCCCCTCTTCCGCTGTTGACTCGGCGAACCCCGGTTCTTCTGCAGATGTACGGTGCCTTCTTCTTCAGCGCTGGCTGCCTGCTATGTTTGTGTGTTAGCTCGATTTCAAACAGGCAGCCGGCGCGGTCTTCTGTGACGTCAGGGTCTTCTGTTCTTCTCCCCTCTTCCGATGTTGCCTCGTCGCCTGTTGTCGCTGTAATGATGGAAGCGCACCTTGCATCCCATTTATATAGGCATCACCGTCCCATCATGCTCCGGCAGGTACCCACGTGGTGGGTGCACGTGGGTAGGCACCCACCACGTGGGTACCTACCGGAGCATGATGGGACGGTGATGCCTATATAAATGGGATGCAAGGCGCGCTTCCATCATTACAGCGACAACAGGCGACGAGGCAACATCGGAAGAGGGGAGAAGAACAGAAGACCCTGACGTCACAGAAGACCGCGCCGGCTGCCTGTTTGAAATCGAGCTAACACACAAACATAGCAGGCAGCCAGCACTGAAGAAGAAGGCACCGTACATCTGCAGAAGAACCGGGGTTCGCCGAGTCAACAGCGGAAGAGGGGAGAAGATGGAAGAAGCCCCCCGGAGTCCGGAGAAGCCCCCCCCCGGAGAGCGGAAGAAGAAACCCCCCCCGGAGAGCGGAGAAGACCCCCGGAGAGTGGAAGAAGAAGCCCCCCCTGGTAATTGAGCTAATAACGAAGACAGGGGGGGCATCCGGAGCAGAATAATAAATTATTTTAAAAAGCCTTGTGTTGTGCGTTTACTAACTTTTACTTTTTGCCTACAGGTGAATGGATAGGGGTACGATGTACCCCATATCCATTCACTTAGGGTGGGGGGCCGGTATCTGGGGGCCCCCTTATTAAAGGGGACTCCCAGATTCCGATAAGCCCCCGCCCGCATACCCCGACAACCAACGGCAAGGGTTGTCGGGAAGAGGTCCTGTCCTCATCAACATGGGGACAGGGTGCTCTGGGGTGGGGGGGCCCGCAGTGCGCCCCCCTGCCCCAGAGCACCCAACCCCCCCATGTTGAGGGCATGCGGCCTGGCACGGCTCAGGAGGGGGGGGGGGACGCTCGCTCGTCCCCACTCCCATTCCTGACTGGCCGGGTAGTGTGCTTTGGATACGGGTCTGGTATGGATTGTAGGGGGACCCCCTACGTCGACTTTTCAGCGGAGGGGGGGTCTCCTTACAACCCATAACAGACCTACGGGCCTGGTATGCTCCTGGGGGGGAACCCATGCCGGTTTGGAATTTACAAATTGCCGTGGAGTTCTCCCTCGGGAATGCATACCAAATGCCGTCGCTTGAATGGGCCTTTACAAGGTGTGACTAACTTTACACTTTGTAAAAGCAGCCCTAGTTTTACACCAGGCAAACTAACACTTACGGCGAAAAAACTAGGCACAAAAGCTTTGAGGATCGCTTAGGAAAACTGCTTCTGAGGATCAGTTCCAAAGTTAGAACCAGAGATACGACGGCTTACGCCGGAGTATCTCTTTTGTGGATATGGCCCTAAATCCTTAAGGTTTCCTGGCTGTCGCTTGACAACTCGAAGTTTCAGCTCTTTGCATTTGATGGCATGGCACAGTGGTGACAATTTTATGGCACAGTGGTGACAATTTTATGGCACAGTGGCCGCGTTTGATGGGGTTATTTTTTCGTTTGTTTGTGCCCCCCCCAAACATTTTGAGCACCAGCCGCCACTGCATTTGTATCTTGTGGTTTTCTGGATTTTTGGTTGATATTCTGTCTCTAGCATTTAAAATACACCTATGATAGAAATGATAGACCCTTCAATTCTTTGTGGCAAACAGAATCTGCAGGGGATCAAATAATAATTTCTCCCCACTGTAGATAAATAAATCTTTCATGGGAGAATTAATTCCTCAAAAGACCATAGAATTGGATATGCTTATTTTTCCACACATTAGATTTAAACATTTTCCTTTCTTTAATACTATATATTAATTACTATTACTATATATTAATACTTTAATACTATATTTTTATTCTCAAATTCACCCCCAACATTTCGGGGTGGATTTGGGCCATTCACTTAGCCAAGATCACAGAGATATGACCTCCAACCGGCAGGAGGAAAGTTCAAGACAGAAAAGGAGTCAATAGAGAATAAAGCTGGCACACAGTTATGTTTTTTTCATAAGCTTAAATAAAGATATTAAAAAAAAAATAATAATAAAAGAATAAAGCTGGCTATCCACTAGTAGGTTTTTTTTTCCACATTTTTAATTTTAAGAACATTTGTTTGATTTTTCAATCATCGGTTGACATCCAGAAAAGTTGAAGTCGCAGGAATGATTTTCTTTTCAAATGAACACATTTCTAACAGTGGATGTGGTTATTGTTCAGTAAAGTCAGTTCGATCCAAAAATCGAATGTTAAAAGCAAAAAAAATGTTTTAAATGACATTCGTCTAGCCCCCCCCCTGATGCTCAACATGTGGCATTTTTGGTGTAGCCCTCGGGGTCGACACTAATCTGTGTTCCCCTCTTGTGCTGTTTAAACAGTGATTTCTAGCAGTCATGTAACATTTCTCCAGTGTCTATCTATTGTATTATGTCCGCAGTCTCTGATCATCTCCTGTATCATGTCTGCAGTTTCTGATCATCTCCAGTATCATGTCTGCAGTCTTGTGCTGTTATAACAGTGATTTCTAGCAGTCATGTAACTCATGTAATATGTCTCCAGTCTATGACTGTCTCCTATAGCATGTCTCCAGCTACTATAGCATGTCCTCGGTCTCTGACCATCTATTGTATTATGTCCGTAGTCTCTGACCATCTCCTGTATCATGTCTGCAGTCTCTAACCATCTCTTGTATCATGTCTGCAGTCTCTAACCCTCTCCCGTATCATGTCTGCAGTCTCTAACCATCGCTTGTACCATGTCTGCAGTCTCTAACCATCTCTTGTATCATGCCTGCAGTCTCTGTCCATCTCTTGTATCATGTCTGCAGTCTCTAACCATCTCTTGTATCATGTCTGCAGTCTCTAACCATCTCTTGTATCATGTCTGCATTCTCTGTCCATCTCTTGTATCATATCTACAAACTGTCACCATCTCTTGTATCATGTCTGCAGTTTCTAACCATCTCTTGTACCATGTCTGCAGTCTCTGTCCATCTCTTGTATCATATCTACAAACTGTCACCATCTCTTGTATCATGTCTGCAATCTCTGATCATCTCTTGTATCATGTCTGCAATCTCTGACCATCTCCTGTGTAATTTCTGCAGTCTCTGTCCATCTCTTGTATCATGTCTGCAATCTCTAACCATCTCTTGTATCATGTCTGCAGTCTCTGATCATCTCCAGTATCATGTCTGCAGTCTTGTGCTGTTATAACAGTGATTTCTAGCAGTCATGTAACTCATGTAACATGTCTCCAGTCTATGACTGTCTCCTATAGCATGTCCCCAGTCTCCAGCTACTATAGCATATCCTCGGTCTCTGACCATCTATTGCATTATGTCCGTAGTCTCTGACCATCTCCTGTATCATGTCTGCAGCAGTCTCTAACCATCTCTTGTATCATGCCTGCAGTCTCTAACCCTCTCCTGTATCATGTCTGCAGTCTCTAACCATCTCTTGTATCATGTCTGCAGTCTCTAACCATCTCTAGTATCATGTCTGCAGTCTCTAACCATCTCTTGTATCATGCCTGCAGTCTCTGACCATCTCCTGTATCATGTCTGCAGTCTCCATCCATCTCTTGTATCATGTCTGCAGTCTCTGACCATCTCCTGTATCATGTCTGCAGTCTCCATCCATCTCTTGTATCATGTCTGCAGTCTCTAACCATCTCTTGTATCATGTCTGCATTCTCTGTCCATCTCTTGTATCATATCTACAAACTGTCACCATCTCTTGTATCATGTCTGCAGTCTCTAACCATCTCTTGTATGATGTCTGCAGTCTCTGTCCATCTCTTGCATCATATTTGCAAACTGTGACCATCTCTTGTATCGTGTCTGCAGTCTCTGATCATCTCTTGTATCATGTCTGCAGTCTCTGACCATCTCCTGTATCATATCTGCAGTCTCTAACCATCTCTTGTATCATGTCTGCAGTCTCTGACCATCTCCTGTATCATGTCTTCTGGGGGTAAGCATTAGTATTCGAAAGTTAAATACTTAAAAAAAAAAAAATACAGACTGAGAAAAAACTAAACGAAAACAAATAAAACCATAAAAAGGATTGCATACAACATTTTACATTTGTTCACATCCTGCTACCCACACACTGGGTTTATCTGTAGCCTTATTTCGACCCGTATTGATCAATGGTTAGAGGCAATCTAGACTGCATCAGTTTCAGATGCCACAGCTAATGCCAGACTAGTGCCATCCACATCCGTCTTGTTCCCGGCTCCGTCCATGCGTGAAAAGGTCATGGACCCAAGCTGAATTGTCCTACAGCAGCCGGTATAATTAGAGCTTCTAATTGCACTTTAATCAATTCTGCTTTACAAGTCTGATGAGTTGTCAATGAAAAGCCACTTGTTAACTCGCAGCTCTCTGGGGACCCGGCCAGTGTTAAGTGCTGTCGAAAAAATCCTCCGCTGCCGGCCAATATCAACGCCATTTGTTATCTTAAAACCATTGTTATTGATGCAGTTAAAAATTTGGAAGACAGCCGATGTAAGCTATTACTATACAGTTTACAGTTTACACAGCAGCACAAAATAAATGTATCCCTGAAATTCCAGGGCACATACCTAATTATGTCCTATCTTCCATCTCACTCCTTGTTTAGAATTCTTTATACAAAAAAAAAAACTAAAAGTAGATGTAAACTCTAACTGAAAGTCATAAGGGTGAATTTATAAAAATTCACTCTGTGAATGGGGCAAAATCGAATGTTCTCCGGCTTTATTGTCTGCAATTCAAATGTGTGAATGGAGAAAAAAAAAAAAAGGTTATGGCCACTAGATGGTGCAGAGGAGCTTACTTATTTCCTATGATAGCTGTAATGCGGTGTGGCCACTAGATGGTGCAGAGGAGCTTACTTATTTCCTATGATAGCTGTAATGCGGTCTGGCCACTAGATGGTGATGAGAAGCTTACTTATTTCCTATGATAGTTGTGAATGTACCCAATTTTCATACAAATGGGGGGGGTGAAATCTGGGGGCCCTCTTGTTAATGGGGCTTTCCAGATTCTGATAAGCCCCCCCCCCTCCCACAGACCCCGACAACCACTGGCTAGGGTTGTAGGGAAGAGGGCCTTATTCCCAAGGCAAGACAAGGTGCTTTGGGATGGGGAAGAAACCCCCCGGCAGTAAAGAACCCCCTTTTTTAAGGAGGGGTGAATGAGTAGGGATACGGTGTACCCCATACTCATTCACAGGGGGGGCTGGGATCTGGGGGCTCCCTGGTTAAAGGGGGCTTCCAGATTCCAATAAGCCCCCTGTCCGCAGTTGTGGGAAAGAGGCCCTTATCCCCAAGGCAAGACAAGGTGCTTTAGGGTGGGGAGGAAACCACCCCTCCCCGGCTGTTTTACGGAGTGGTGAATGAGTAGGGTTACAATGTACCCCATACTCCTTCACATGGGGGGAGGGCGGGATTTGTGGAGCCTCTCGTTAAAGGGGGCTTCCAGATTCCGATCAGCCCTCTGCCTGCAGACCCCCACAACCACCGGCTAGGGTTGTGGGGAAGAGGCCCTTATCCCCAAGGCAAGACAAGGTGCTTTAGTGTGGGGAGAAAACCCCCCCTGGCCCCAAAGAACCCCCTTATGTTCAGGGGGGTGAATGAGTAGGGTTACAGTGTACCCCATACTTATTCACAGGGGGGGCTGGGATCTGGGGGCTCCATGGTTAAAGAGGGCTTCCAGATTCCAATAAGCCCCTCTGCCCGCAGTTGTGGGGAAGAGGCCCTTATCCCCAAGACAAGAACCCCCTCCAGCCCCAAAGAACCCACCTATTTTAAGGAGGGGTGAATGAGTAGTGTTACAATGTACCCCATACTCATTCACATGGGGAGGGGGTGGGATTTAGGGAGTCTCTTGTTAAAAGGGGCTTCCAGATTCCGATCAGCCCCCTGCCCGCAGACCCCCACAACCACTGGCTAGGGTTGTGGGGAAGAGGCCCTTATCCCCAAGGCAAGACAAGGTGCTTTAGTGTGGGGAGGAACCCCACCTGCCCCCAAAGAACCCCCTTATGTTCTGGGGGGTGAATGAGTAGGGTTACAGTGTACCCCATACTTATTCACAGGGGGGGCTGGGATCTGGGGGCTCCTTAGTTAAAGAAGGCTTCCAGATTACAATAAGCCCCCCTGCCTGCAGTTGTGGGGAAGAGGCCCTTATCCCCAAGACAAGAACCCCCCCCCCCAGCCCCAAAGAACCCACCTATTTTAAGGAGGGGTGAATGAGTAGTGTTACAATGTACCCCATACTCATTCACATGAGGAGGGGGTGGGATCTAGGGAGTCTCTTGTTAAAGGGGGCTTCCAGATTCCGATCAGCCCCCTGCCCGCAGACCCCCATAACCACTGGCTAGGGTTGTGGGGAAGAGGCCCTCATCCCCAAGGCAATACAAGGTGCTTTAGGTCCCGGTCCCGGCCTCAAAGAACCCCCTCATGTTAAGGGCATGGGGCCTAATATGGTTCAGGAGGGGTGGGGCGCTCAAATGTCCTCCCCTTTCCTGGCCCACCAGGCTGCATGCTCAGATAAAGTTCTGGTATGGGTTGTTTTTTTTGTTGGGGGGTTGCCGGCAATTTTTTTTTTTTTTACATTTAGCTGTCAGCAGGGAAAATACAAATAATTTATTTTATATACTTTTTTTTACATTTTCTTTTCTTAATTTACTTTATTGCTTTCACAAGGAGGCCAACAAGCCCTCTATGTGACAGGTCCTCTTTCTGGCCTATTAGACCCTCAGAGCCCCAAAAAAGCTCTGGAGCCATGATCTTGCTTTAACCCCTTGTATACTGTGCCGTTTATAAACGTACCTTGGCAGACAAGGGCTTGAGCTACAGAAGTCATAGGTGGATAATTTATTGCATGCTAATAGAGACAATTATCTCTATCGGCCTCTATCACATACTCACCACAAATTTTGGGACATTCTAATGGATCATGCGTGAATATTTAATTCCTATTTATTCAGTAAATTGCTCTGCAAATTATAGTGATGGATTTGAATAAAGAATAAAAAAATAAATAAAAAAATAGAGTGATAAATAAATGTATCAGTTTTTAATCTCTGTGGATACATTGTATGCGTTATCTCCCACTCCTCGCTCTGATTTATTCCCTCAATCTATATCTCCCCGACTTCTGGCTCCGGGCTCCCTCCTCCTCCTCCTCCTCCTCACTCCGCAATATTTAATTCTTCTGGCTGCCCGGCTTTTTACTTTCATCCTCATTTTTTATTTTCTCAACGTTTGTCTCTTCCAATGCTCCTTCCTTTTCATTTTTGTTATCTTCCAGCCCCAATACTTCTGTCTGTATTTTTCTCTAGAAAAATATCCTAAAAATGTAATTATAAATTAAAGCACTTCTAACACTTTGACTGCCAAAGTAAATAAAAAATAATAATTCGCGCAAACATTACATTTTGTACATGAAAACACAATTAAAAACTCCAAAACATTTATATATTTTCTGAAAGCACCCAACATAATCAAACTGTGCTAGCTGAAAATTTGTATTTATTTATTTTCATTTATAATATTTATTTTATACTGTATAATGTTAGAAAAATCCTGTTTATCAAATGAATATTGAAAAAAAATATATATATATTTTAATGCACACAAACACAATACAATGTCCACATTTTCAATAAAATATAAAAGATGCTAAATGGATAGCAAATATGTCAAGACTTTTAATTGTGTGCCCATGATACAAAGGTTGATACCCAAAATTGTCCATAAGTGACACTTTAAAGATCTTCATATGTTGAGTTAACCATAAATATTGGCCTTAGAATTATTACTTGCACTAAGGCACGCGTGGCGATATCCAATATCTGTCTGGGCCAGTGGCGGTTCGTCCATAGAGGGCGCTGGAGCGCCGCCCCCTCTGGCTCTCACCGCCACCGAGTCTAATAACAGATTCATGCATTGCACGAATCTATGTTATTGTCGCCGCTGCCGCTGTTCTATTGAGCGCCGACCATCTGAATAATGGCAGCTGGTTGGCTGTACGGAAGTGCCTATCAGAGCCAGCGGCTCTGATAGGGTTTCCGAGTACAGCCCTCGGGTCCCCGGAAGCTTATCCTCGGAACGCACGGGGAGTGCGTTCCTTGGATAAGACTGACAGGCGTCTCGGCCAATCAGGTTGGCCGGTTCTAGCTACCGGTAACCTGATTGGCTGAAGCGTCATCGAGGGCGGGGGAAGACATCGAGGGTCGAGGACGTGGATGGCTGACTCCAGTAAATGTAAGTGTCGGGCAGGGGGGGTATTTTACAGGGCACAGCGGTGACGAAGGGCACAGTGACATCAATGGGCACAGTGGCGACAATAGGGACAATTGGCACATCGGCATGAATGGGCATAGTGGCGACAATTAAAGGGCACAGTGGTGACAATTGGCACAGTGGCGACAATTGATGGCATGGCACAGTGGCTGCGTTTGATGGCATGGCACAGTGGTGACAATTGATGGCACAGTGGCTGCGTTTGATGGCATGGCACAGTGGTGCAAATTGATGGCACAGTGGCTGCGTTTGATGGCATGGCATAGTGACTGCATTTGATGGCATGGAACAGTGGTGACAATTCATGGCACAGTGGCTGCGTTTGATGGCATGGCACAGTGGTGCAAATTGATGGCACAGTGGCTGCGTTTGATGGCATGGCATAGTGACTGCATTTGATGGCATGGCACAGTGGTGTGAATTGATGGCACAGTGGCTGCGTTTGATGGCATGGAACAGTGGTGACAATTGATGGCACAGTGGCTGCGTTTGATGGCATGGCACAGTGGTGACAATTGATGGCACAGTGGCTGCATTTGATGGGCACAGTGAGACTGCAATTTTTTTTTCTGTTTGCGCCCCCCCAAAAAAAATGTTGAGCACCAGCCGCCACTGGTCTGGGCCATGCCCACCGCCAGACTACAGACTACACTCTCCTGGGATTTCAGCCATCTGCCTATCACAGTTTCTCTCTGCTTCCATAGTTCTCCCCAAACTGCCATAATGGCCCAACGGTGCTCTCGGCCGCCACAGTGCCCCCCAAGCCTTTTGCAGAGCCTCCAGACCTCCACAGTGCTCCCAACCTCCAACGGTGTTGCAAACATAGACGTGCGCAGAGGATGTGTGCCAGGTGTGCCTGGGCACACCCTAATTACGGCTTGAGGTGCAGATTCCCCCTGCTGATATTGCAGCAATGCCCCTGAATTTTTTTGGAAAACAAATAAAAAGCTACTAACACTGTCTACAGCCCTACTGGCAAGTCCACTGCTCTACTGACACTGTCCATGTTTTAATACATTTGGGGTGCACACCCTAATGCAATAGGCTGCGCACACCTATGGTTGCAAAGTAACTCCCAACGTCGCATAGTGCTCCACAGCCCACTCCAGAAACCTCAACCCTTACAAGACTGGTTGTTATAGAGCGTTGAAATACTGGTGGCCTAGATCAGTGGTTCTTAACCACTAAGGCATGGTCCAATATCAGGCTGTAGACCCTCATCCCGCTGACCTTCGAGGCAGCTGCCTCCCACAATGCCTCCTGGTTCCCAAAGTTTCCCTCAACCTTTCACAGTGGCTCACGATGACCTCTTCCTAAACAATGACCCTCAACCTTCCAATAGTGCCCCCCATCCTTCTGCAGCTGCCTCTTACAATGCCTCTTCACTCCCACAATGTCCTCCAACCGCCCAAAGTGCTCTCCAGCCCCCTCCAGAAAACTCAGGGCATCAAGTCTGCTGGACAGTCCCTTAACCAACTCCTCAACCCCCCATGCCCCTTTCATGGAACCTCAACAATGACCCTCAAACATCCAATAGTGCCCCCATCCTGCTGCAGAGCCTCCAGCCCTCCACAGTGCCCCCAATCTCCAACTGTGTCCCACAGTGCCTCTCAACTTCCGACTGTGTTGCCTCCAGCCAGCTGCCTTTCGCAATGCCTCCCAGCTTCCATAGTTCCCCCCTACCTCTCATAATGGCCTAAGTTGCCTCCAGGCCCCCTGAGAGCGCTCCCAACCTTTACCAGTGTCCCACTGTGCCTCTCAACCTCCCATAGTGTTTCCCAGCCTCCAGCCCCCTCCAGAAACCTCATCACTTACAGGGCAGGTTGTTAGTAGCGGTGCCCTAGATAAGTGGTTTTTAACCATTGGGCCATAGACTAATCTCAGGTCACAAATTCCACTCTCCCAGGCCTTCCAGTCACCTGCCTCTCACAATGCCTCCTGGCTCCCATAGTTCCCCCCCAATCTTCCCTACTGGCCCACAAAGCCTTTACAAATGACCCTCAACCTTCCAATAGTACCCCACATCCTGCTACAGAGCCTCCAGACCTCCACAGTGCCCCCAACCTCCATATGTGCCTCTCAACCTCCCACAGTGCTGTGTTCCAGCCAGCTGTTATTCACAAAGCCTCTCAACTCCCATAGTTCCCTTCAACCTCCCATAGTGGCCCAAGGTTTCCCCCCTGAGAGCCCCCAGCCCTTCACAGTGCTCCCAATCTCCCACAAAGACCCAAAGTGCCCCCCCCCAGCCTCCTCCAAAAACACAGAAACCTCATCCCTTACAGGGCTGGTTGTTATAGAGTGTTGCAGTAGTGGCGGCCTATATCCATGGTTCTTAACTACTGGGTCATGGACCAATCTCCGGCCACAGCCTCCCCTTTATTGGGACTTACAGCCACCTGCCTCTCACAATGCCTGGCTCCTATAGTTCCCCCCAACCATCCATAGTGACCCACGATGCCCTCAGCCTTTACAATGACCCTCCACCTTAAACAGTGCCCCCATAATGCCCCAACCTCTAAATGTGTCCCACAGTACTGGCCTCTAGCCAGCTGCCTCTCATAAAGCCTCCCCTCAAAGTTCTCCCCAACCTTCCATATTTGCCAAAGGTGCCCCCAGGCTCCCTGAGAGCCCCCAGCCCTCCCAGCCTACAATAGTGACCAGGGCTGGACTGGGACAAAAATTTGGCCCTGGACTTCATCCAGACTGGCCCACTTTGACAGGTCTCTCCCATGGTGGCCGGACAACTCCCACACACCCCCCCCCCCCGGCCACCCAAGCCCCCTCTCCCCCTTCACTAGCCACTAGCTGTTCTACGTTATTATAGTAGAACGGCTGGTACTGGTACTCTTATAGGCAGTACCAGTGGGTAAGCTAGACATTATTTCACCTGGGACAAAGAATCAGTTAGGTGCCCCCCCTTATGGGACAAGATTAGGCAGAAGTGAGAAACTCCCAGGCCATAGCTGTTGAGTCAGTTGTCTGTCCCCTCCCCCATGCTCCTCTATTGCCCCCCCTGCCCCTCTGGTCCTCCTCTTCCTTCTCTGTCCCCCCCAGGTGAGTGATGCGGGGAGGGAGAGGAGGTGAGCGCTGCGGGAAGGGAGAGACAGAGGAGTGGAGGGGGGCGGCAGTCCGCTGTCACTGAAGCCGGCCCACTGAGCCATCGGCCCACCAGGAAACACCCTGTAGTCCCAATGGCCAGTCCGTCCCTGATAGTGACCCACAATGCCCCCCAAAGCTCCCAAAGTGCTCTCCAGAAACCTCAGGGTTGCAAAGTCCCCTATCCAACTCCACAACCCTTTCATGGCACCCAGCCCCTTTCAGAGTCTTCCAGAATTGTAATACTTTCTTTTTAATTATTTACTGTTGGGGCAGGGAAGGTTTTGGAAGAATTTACAGGGCCCTGGTCTCAAAAAAAAGTTGATAACTCTTGGTCTGGGCACATCTGACTGAAATAAAAAGACCATTTTTATTAAGGTTATATTTACAAAATGTCTTGTGTCGCACGTACACTTTACCAAATTGGTTTTCTTTTTAGATACATTTTAGCAACATTCTTCATTTATGACCACTGAGCCACTGAAACATTTTAGCACAGAGGCCACTGGAGGCCACAACATTTACTACCAGTTCTGCTTCAAAACAATATAACAAATCATCCAGAATTTATGTATGAACGCTGGAGTCTCATTAAAACAAAACACAATAATGGATGTGCGCGTCTAACCGTTTCATGGAAATCAACTTTTCTTTAATACGTAAACAGAGAACAAATTACAACTACAGTATCTTCAGAAACATTTCTAATTCAGAGCATTCATTTGTACTTCTGTCTATATCCAACTTTGGGAAATACACATCCCAGCCAGGCTGGTGACCTGACTTTTCCCTGCTGCAGTTACCCAATTCAGCATGGTCACATCCCGCCCCCCCCCCCCCTATCCTGTGATTGGACTATGAAGAAGCAGTAGAATACTGGTGCGCTCAATGGAATAAAATAATGACAAATGTTGGTCTTAAGGGTTCACAATCCTTTACGGCAGGGTTTGACAAATTTGCTTGTAATCTAGGAGCCAGCTAAAAAAGTTAGGAGCTAGAAAACGCACCCCGTCCTGACGAGCTTGCGCGCAGAAGCGAACACATACGTGAGCAGCGCCCGCATATGTAAACGGTGTTCAAACCACACATGTGAGGTATCCCTGCGATTGGTAGAGCGAGAGCAATAATTCCAGCCCTAGACCTCCTCTGTAACTCAAAACATGCAACCTGTAGATATTTTTAAACGTCGCCTATGGAGATTTTAAAGGGTAAAAGTTTGTCGGCATTCCACGAGCGGACGCAATTTTAAAGCGTGACATGTTGGGTATGAATTTACTCGGCGTAACATTATCTTTCATAATATAAAAAAAAAAATGGGGATAACTTTACTGTTGTCTTATTTTTTGATTAAAAAAAGTGTAATTTTTTCCCAAAAAAGTGCGCTTGTAAGACCGCTGCGCAAATACGGCGTGACAGAAAGTATTGCAACGATTGCCATTTTATTCTCTAGGGTGTTAGGATAAAAAATATATATAATGTTTGGGGGTTCTAATTAGAGGGAAGAAGATGGCAGTGAAAATAGTGAAAAATGACATTAGAATTGCTGTTTAACTTGTAATGCTTAACTTGTAATACCAACGGCCACCACCAGATGGCGCCAGCTCACACATCTGGTGGTAATAACTTGTAATACCAACGGCTCACCACCAGATGGCGCCAGCTCACAAAAAACCTTCCAAGCCAAGTCGCCAGGACACCATTTCTAGTCGCCATGGCGACCTGGCGCCCGGGATTTGTCGAGTCCTGCTTTACGGTAGATGATGCTTAAATCACAGGACGAGAAACTGTAACCAACGCGGTTCAAGGTGAAAAAACGCCTCTTTATAAGTACTTTCCAACCGGCAAACAGCTACAGCACAGGTCTTCCGTTTCCTGGGGTGCGCATCGAGCATGCTCTGTAACTGCTGTGCGCCCTGGACACAGCAGATCACAGATCGGCGTAAAGGGCCAATCACAACATCCCTTTCCAATCACAGCTGTCACAAGGTTAACAGTCTTTGCTGGTTATTGGTCCTCTTTTCCTCACACAGAGATAGAGCCGATCTGTGGGGGCACAGTATTTACACAGATAATCAGTGCCAGGATCATCAGTGCAGCCCTATCAGTGCACCTTCAGTGAAGCTTGTCAGTGCCCACCAGTGAAGCCTCGTCAGTGCCCACCAGTGAAGCCTCGTCAGTGCCCACCAGTGAAGCCTCGTCAGTGCCCACCAGTGAAGCCTCGTCAGTGCCCACCAGTGAAGCCTCGTCAGTGCCCACCAGTGAAGCCTCGTCAGTGCCCACCAGTGAAGCCTCGTCAGTGCCCACCAGTGAAGCCTCGTCAGTGCCCACCAGTGAAGCCTCGTCAGTGCCCACCAGTGAAGCCTCGTCAGTGCCCACCAGTGAAGCCTCGTCAGTGCCCACCAGTGAAGCCTCGTCAGTGCCCATCAGTAAAGCCTCATCAGTGCCCATCAGTAAAGCCTCGTCAGTGCCCACAATGCTGAGTGAACAGCGAGCGCCCAGCATGGCGCCTGCTGTTCACCTACGGGTCTAATCAGGTGCTTCCAAAAAAATACCCCGCTGCTGTAATTCAGGTGCCCGTCGCCCGAGGGGCGGGAGCGGTGACCATAGATAGATTAATGCAATGCATGAATCTATATATGGTGATAGAGAGGTGGCAGAAGAGAGAGGAGCACCACCACGCTCCCACCGCCACTTACCGGAGCCATAGGTAGCGGCGGAGCCGATCGAGTCCTTTTAGTGGCTGGGTATGGAGACGAGTGAGGGGAAGATGGCCCCCACCCGTCTCCATACCATAGCAGGGCGGAAGCGACGTGAAAACTTCACTTCCGCCCATAGCTCCTAAAAGGGCCATTTTTTTTCTTTTTTTATTGCATTTTAGTCCAAATATGAGATCAGAGGTATTTTTTGACCCCCAGATCTCATATTTAAGAGGACCTGTCATGCTTTTTTCTATTACAAGGGATGTTTACATTCCTTGAAAAGGGAATACAAGTGACACAATATATATATATATATATATATAAACAGCGTAAAAAAAAAAAAAAAGGTAAAATAAAAAATTTTAAACACGCCCCGTCCAGACGAGCTCATGCGCAGAAGCGAACGCATACGTGAGCAGCGCCCGCATATGAAAACGGTGTTCAAACCACACGTGAGGTATCGCCGCGATCGGCAATAATTCTATCCCTAGACCTCTGTAACTCAAAACATGCAACCTATAGAATTTTTTAATTGTCGCCTATGGAGATTTTTAAGTGAAAATGTTTGCCGCCTTTTCACGAGTGTGCGCAATTTTGAAGCGTGACATGTTGGGTATCAATTTACTCGGTGTAACATTATCTTTCACAATATATAAAAAAAAATTGGGCTAACTTTACTGTCGTCTTATTTTTTAAGTGTGCTTGCAAGACCGCTATGCAAATACAGTGTAACGAAGTATTGCAATGACGCCATTGTATTCTCTAGGGCAGTGATGGCGAACCTTGGCACCCCAGATGTTTTGGAACTACATTTCCCATGATGCTCAACTACACTGCAGAATGCAAGAGCATCATGGGAAATGTAGTTCCAAAACATCTGGGGTGCCAAGGTTCGCCATCACTGCTCTAGGGTGTTAGAAAAAAAAATGAATAATGTTTGGGGGTTCTACGTAATTTTCTAGCAAAAAAAAATTGTTTTTTAACTTGTAAACAACAAATCTCAGAAAGTGGTTCGGTCCTTAAGTGGTTGAAGGTTTAGTCCACCTTTGAGTTGTAACCCAAAACATGGTCTCACCTCAAAGGTCATTCTATAACAGGAAGCACCTTAACCACTTAAGACCCGGACCTTTAGGCAGGTAAAAGGACCTGGCCAGTTTTTGCGATTCGGCACTGCGTCGGTTTAACTGACAATTGCGCGGTCGTGCGACGTGGCTCCCAAACAAAATTGGCGTCCTTTTTTCCCCACAAATAGAGCTTTCTTTTGGTGGTATTTGATCACCTCTGCGGTTTTTATTTTTTGCGCTATAAACAAAAATAGAGCGACAATTTTGAAAAAAAAAAAGCAATATTTTTTACTTTTTGCTATAATAAATATCCCCCAAAAATATATATAAACACATTTTCCTCAGTTTAGGCTGATACGTATTCTTCTACATATTTTTGGTAAAAAAAATTGCAATAAGCGTTTAACGATTGGTTTGCGCAAAATTTATAGAGTTTACAAGATTGGGGATAGTTTTATTGCATTTTTATTATTTTTTTTTTTTTACTACCAATGCCGGCGATCAGCGATTTTTTTCATGACCGTGACATTATGGCGGACACTTCGGACAATTTTGACACATTTTTGGGACCATTGGCATTTTCACAGCAAAAAAATGCATTAAAAATGCATTGTTTACTGTGAAAATGACAATTGCAGTTTGGGAGTTAACCACTAGGGGGCCGCTGTAGGGGTTAAGTGTGACCTCATCTGTGTTTCTAACTGTAGGGGGGTGGGGCTGGACGTGTGATGTCATTGATCGTCTTTCCCTATATTAGGGAACACACGATCGATGACAGCACCACAGTGAAGAACGGGGAAGGTGTGTTTACACACAGCTCTCCCCGTTGTTCAGCTCCGGGGACCGATCGCAGGACTCCAGCGGCGATCGGATCCGCGGGACCGCCTCCTGCACATATACGTTGGCAGAATGGCACGGCTGGGCACAAGCATGTACCTGTACGTCCTCTTTAAGTGCCCAGCCGTGGGTCGCGCACGCCCGCGACCCACGGCTGGGCACTTAAAGAGGACGTACAGGTACGTGCTTGTGCCCAGCCGTGCCATTCTGCCGACGTATATCTGCAGGAGGCGGTCCTTAAGCGGTTAAAGGGGTTGTAAAGGTACAATTCTTTTTTCCCTAAATAGCTTCCTTTACCTTAGTGCCGTCCTCCTTCACTTACCTCATCCTTCCATTTTGCTTTTAAATGTCCTTATTTCTTCTGAGAAATCCTCACTTCCTGTTCTTCTGTCTGTAACTCCACACAATAATGCAAGGCTTTCTCCCTGGTGTAGAGTGTCGTGCTCGCCCCCTCCCTTGGACTACAGGAGAGTCAGGACGCTCTATACGTTGCAGATAGAGAAAGGAGCTGTGTGTTAGTGGGCGTCCTGACTCTCCTGTAGTCCAAGGGAGGGGGCGAGCACGACACTCCACACCAGGGAGAAAGCCTTGCATTACTGTGTGGAGTTACAGACAGAAGAACAGGAAGTGAGGATTTCTCAGAAGAAATAAGGACATTTAAAAGCAAAATGGAAGGATGAGGTAAGTGAAGGAGGACTACACTAAGATAAAGGAAGCTATTTAGGGAAAATAATTGTACCTTTACAACCCCTTTAACTAGGACCTTCATGGCAGGATCATCAAGGGATCATTTTAACCGCTTGGGATTCGCGCTATAGTCAAATGACGGCTACAGCGTGGATCCGAAAATCCAAGTGGACGTCAATTGACGTCCGCCCCTTTGCTCGTTCCCCGCGCGCGCTCCCGAGCGTGCAGCGGGCAAATTCTGTGTTGGCCGTGTCCCTTGGACACAGCCAATTACAGATCGCCGCGAACGGCCAATCAGAGTGGCCGTTTGCGATGCGATCTGTGCGGCCAATGAGAGATGATCTCATATGTAAACACAGAGACAGCGTCCTGTCAGGGAGAGAGGAGACCGATCTGTGTCTCTTGTACATAGGGACACAGATCGGTCACCCCCCCCCACCTACAGTTAGAACACAATGCAGGGAATACATTTAACCCCTTCCTCACCCCCTAGTGTTAACCCCTTCAATGCCAGTCACATTTATACAGTAATTAGTGCATATTTATAGCACTGATCGCAGTATAAATGTGAATGGCGCCAAAAATGTGTCAAAAGTGTCCGATGTGTCCGCCATAACGTCGCAGTCCCAATAAAAATCGCAAATCGCCGCCATTACTAGTAAAAAAATAAATAATAAAAAATAATAATTCTGTCCCCTATTTTGTAGGCGCTATAACGTTTGCGCTTATTGCCATTTTTTTTTTTTTTTTTTACCAAAGATATGTAGAAGAATACGTATCGGCCTAAACTGAGAAAAAAAAAGTTTTTTTTTTTTTTTTTTTTTAAATTGGGATATTTATTATAGCAACAAGTAAAAAATATTGTATTTTTTTCAAAATTGTCGCTCTTTTTTGTTTATAGCGCAAAAGATAAAAACCGCAGAGGTGATCAAATACCACCAAAAGAAAGCTCTATTTGTGGGGGGAAAAGGACGCCAATTTTGTTTGGGAGCCACGTCGCACGACCGCGCAATTGTCAGTTAAAGCGACACAGTGCCGGAAGCTGAAATTTCACCTGGGCAGGAGGGGGGTATATGTGCCCAGTAAGCAAGTGGTTAATAAAAGTTGCAGAATGAATGATATTGGAAATGACATGAACATGCTAAAGCCTCTATGAGACATTGTTGGTTGGGGGTTTTCATATCCTTCAATATGCCGTGATCTGTAACACTGGATCAAAATTCTACATTAGTGTCCATTTGCTATCATGAATTTCTTTATACATTTATGTTTCGTTTCGCAAAACATAAAAGAAGATGGCAGCTTTAGTGAGGAAATAAAGATGACGGGCCTGTACGAGAGAGACAAGAGGAAGATTGCTCTGCTAGATCATTACATTTGGCACTCGGATCCGAGGAACATTATACAGTGATGGAAGAAAAAAAACAGTGAAATGTAACTTCTCAAGTAATCATCCCTACGGGAATCTTTGGAGTCAGTGGGCTAGATTCAGATACCAGAAAGGCCGTCGTAACTCTGAGTTGCGGCGTCGTATCTATGCGTCTGATTCATAGAATCAGTTACGCATAGATTTCCCTAAGATCCGACCAGCGTAAGTGTCTTACACCGTCGTATCTTAGGCTGCATATTTACGCTGGCCGCTAGGTGGCGCTTTCGTATAGTTACGCGAGGAATATGCTAATTAGGTATATACGCCGATTCAGAAACGTACGTCCGGCCGGCGCATTTTTTTACGTCGTTTACGTTAGGCTTTTTTCGGCGTAAAGTTACCCCTCATAAAGCAGGGGTAAGTCATGTTAGGTATGGACGTTGGAAACGTACGAACAGCGTCGTATTTTAAGTCATTTGCATAAGTCGTAAGCGAATAGGGCTGTATGTAAGTTACGTTGTATGAGGCGTATCCTACGTTAAGTATGGACGTCATTCCCGCGTCGAGTTTTGAAAATTTTACGTCGTTTGCGTAAGTCGTTCGCGAATAGAGCTGTACGTAAGTTACGTTCACTTCTAAAGCAATGACGATTTGCGGCGAAATTTCGAGCGTGCGCACTGGGATTCTTTTACGAACGGCGCATGTGCCGTTCGTAAAATACGCGGGGTCACCATTCATTTAAATAAAACACGCCCACTTCATCCCCATCTGAATTAGGCGGGCTTACGCCGCACAACCTACGTTACGCCGCCGTAACTTAGGGCGCAAGTTCTTTCTGAATACGGAACTTGCGACCAAATTTACGGCGGCGTAACGTATCTGAGATACGTTACGCCCGCAGAAAGATGCGCTCATCTTTCTGAATCCAGGCCAATGTATCCAAGTATGAGGCCCAAAAATTTTCTCCGGCTGATTGGGCAGAGAAATTAGGAAGCTTCCCAAGGTTGCGTCCAGTGGCGTCACTAGGGTTGGTGTCACCTGGTGCGGTAAAATATGGTGTCACCCCCCCCCCCCCCCCCAAATAAATAACAGTTTCCAAATATTTTTTACCCTACTGTTTGCTCTCTGTTCTCTTTTCTTCCCCTTTTCTCTCTCTCCCTATCCATCTTTCTTGTTCGTTCTATCCCTTCTGCTGTCTCTCCATTTTTCTTTGTCCCCTCCCCCCACCTCTCTTTCTCCAGAACCGGAATTCACATCTCAGGAGCCTATAGGCCAGGGGCGTACCTAGAGCATTTGGCACCCGGGGCGGATCCAATATCTGGCACCCCCCCCACGTTAAAATGTAAAAACACCCCACTGTGCCCCCTGCATATCTCTGCATCCTTCAATATCTTTTTGTTACTACTGTGTACCCCCTCTCCACAACTGCATCTCTGGACCACTTTACATTACACAGTACCCTGCATCACTGGATCCCTTTACATTGCACAGCACCCTGCATCACTGGACCCCTTTACATTACACAGCACCCTGCATCACTGGATCCCTTTACATTGCACAGCACCCTGCATCACTGGACCCCTTTACATTACACAGCCCCCTGCATCACTGGACCCCTTTACATTACACAGCCCCCTGCATCACTGGACCCCTTTACATTACACAGCCCCCTGCATCACTGGACCCCTTTACATTACACAGCCCCCTGCATCACTGGACCCCTTTAAAATTACACAGCACCCTGCATCACTGGACCCCTTTACATCTCACAGCCCCCTTCACCTCTGGACCCTTTTACATTACACAGCACCCTGCACCTCTGGGCCCCTTTACATTACACAGCCCCCTGCACCCCTTGACATCACATAGCCCCCTGCATCACTGGACCCCTTTACATCTCACAGCCCCCTTCACCTCTGGACCCTTTTACATTACACAGCACCCTGCACCTCTGGGCCCCTTTACATTACACAGCCCCCTGCACCCCTTGACATCACATAGCCCCCTGCCCCTCTGGACCCCTTTACATTACACAGCACCCTGCATCACTGGACCCCTTTACATTACACAGCCCCCTGCATCACTGGACCCCTTTACATTACACAGCCCCCTGCATCACTGGACCCCTTTAAAATTACACAGCACCCTGCATCACTGGACCCCTTTACATCTCACAGCCCCCTGCATCACTGGACCCCTTTAAAATTACACAGCACCCTGCATCACTGGACCCCTTTACATCTCACAGCCCCCTTCACCTCTGGACCCTTTTACATTACACAGCACCCTGCACCTCTGGGCCCCTTTACATTACACAGCCCCCTGCACCCCTTGACATCACATAGCCCCCTGCATCACTGGACCCCTTTACATCTCACAGCCCCCTTCACCTCTGGACCCTTTTACATTACACAGCACCCTGCACCTCTGGGCCCCTTTACATTACACAGCCCCCTGCACCCCTTGACATCACATAGCCCCCTGCCCCTCTGGACCCCTTTACATTACACAGCACCCTGCATCACTGGACCCCTTTACATTACACAGCCCCCTGCATCACTGGACCCCTTTACATTACACAGCCCCCTGCATCACTGGACCCCTTTAAAATTACACAGCACCCTGCATCACTGGACCCCTTTACATCTCACAGCCCCCTGCATCACTGGACCCCTTTAAAATTACACAGCACCCTGCATCACTGGACCCCTTTACATCTCACAGCCCCCTTCACCTCTGGACCCTTTTACATTACACAGCACCTTGCACCTCTGGGCCCCTTTACATTACACAGCACCCTGCACCTCTGGGCCCCTTTACATTACACAGCACCCTGCATCACTGGACCCCTTTACATTACACAGCACCCTGCATCACTGGACCCCTTTACATTACACAGCACCCTGCATCACTGGCCCCCTTTACATCTCATAGCACCCTGCACCTCTGGACCCTTTTACATTACACAGCACCCTGCATCACTGCACCCCTTTTACATTACACAGCCGCCTGCACCTCTGGACCCCTGCATGTTACAGGGGCCGGCCCCCCCCACATGTCAGCTAAAAAAAAATATATATATATATATATTTTTTTTTTAAACGGGATGGTGTCACCCCTCTAGCGGGTGTCACCTGGGTGCGGACCGCACCCCCTAGCAACGCCTCTGGTTGCGTCACTCATTTTAATTTTCAAGATGGTTTGGCTTTGGTAGATTCTTTGGTTCTCAGTCTACAACAGGTAAGAGAAATAATCTTTTGGGAAGATTGTAATACCAAAAAAATATACCAAGAGAAGAATCACTCCTTGGGACCCCTTCATCAGCAGAATGGCACGGCTGGCCACAATCACGTACCTGTACGTCCTATTTAAGAGCCCAGCTGTGGGGTTGCGAAGAGTGGAGTGCTCGCGACCCGGTCCAAAGCTCCATGACCCACGGACCCGATCGCCGCCAGTGTCCCGCGATCGGGTCACAGGAGCAGAAGAACGGAGAGAGGTGTGTGTAAACACACCTTCCCCGTTCTTCATTGTGGCCTATTCACGTTCGTGAATAGGCGTATCTAGCTGATTTACATATTCTAGGCGTAAATCAGCGTACACGCCCCTAGCGGCCAGCGTAAATATGCAGTTAAGATACGACGGCGTAGGAGACTTACGCCGGTCGTATCTTAGCAACATTTAAGCGTATCTCAGTTTGAGCATACGCTTAAAGTTGCGACGGCGCGGATTCGGACTTATGACGGTATCTACTGATACGCCCATCGTAAGTCTTTCTGAATCTGGCCCTGTGTGTCTAAAACCCCTCAATACCAATCAGTTTTGTTTTCCAAACCATCACTGCCCTGTATTGGCTCTGTGGTTCTGTACAGCACAGAGGCAGGAAACAACATGCAAAAACGAAAGTAGAAACTACAGGCACATTATATGATTGATTTTTATCTATTTTTAATCGTTTTTAAAAGGAATCAGTTAACTATTATGTCTCTATACCATGTAAACAGTCATTTCAGCAAAAAAAATGTTTTATTTACAACTCCTTTAAGCCAGACATAAACGATTGGATCTCGTAACCGATTCAAACCATGTATGGGCAAGCTGAATGTACCCAAGTTGATTGATCAATCAACTTGGGTACAAATAGCTGCTGGATTTTCCATGCGATTATTGCAAGTGGCTGTTAAAGCTGCTAGCAATAATCCCTGTCTTGCACCGGAAGAACAAAATGGCTCGGCGGCAGGGATTCCTCTGTCAACCCGTTTCTCACGTAGGGCCAGTGTTGTCAACCGTCCGTATTTTTACGGACAGTTCGTAAAAACTGGCACTTTTTTTCCCCCGTTCGTAAATGTCTGTGGTTGCGGGAATGTGCCAGTAAAAATAGCCGAGATCGGTTCAGCTTGGCACTGCGCATGGAGATTGGAGACAGGGGGTGATTGGAGGCAGGGGGTGATGGTGTCTGTGGTGGCACCGCAGAGGGGGATGAAGGCAGGAGTCAATGGAGGCAGGGGGTGATTGGAGGCACCGCAAAGGGGGTTTGGTGGCACCGCAGAGGGTGGGGGATGGAGACAGGGGTTGTTGGTGGCACCACAGAGGGGGATGGAGGCAGGGGGCCTGGGGGAGATTGGAGGCAGGGGGAGATTGTGGCACCGCAGAGGGGGGTGAAGGCAGGGGGTGTTGGTGGCAGAGGGGGATGGAGGCAGGGGGTGATGTGACTAAATAATTTGCCCTTATTATATCGAAAATAACAAAAATATGTTTGTTTACCTTAATATCTCCCTTAAATGCCATTGCTATTTGCCTAGCCTACTTGTTTGTAGTCTAAATACTGAAATTTTCACCTAAAAATTTAATTTAGTAACTTTTGTGAAATGCCAGTAAAAACGTGGCTGCGCCAGTAAATTTCAGGTGTCGTGCCAGTAAATTTCAATCTGGTAGGTTGGCAACACTACGTAGGGCTCTTACAACCATCAGTAACACAATCACAAGGAATACTGGAATCTTCCAAGATCCAGCAATAGATGCAAAGTGAAAGAGTAGAGTGAGCCAAATGAAAAAAAAGAAAAGAAAAACGCAAGGAATTGTGGAGATCACCACTCTTCACACACACACACACCACGTCCTACCAAGAAAATAATCAATCCCTTGAAAAAAGGACTGAGCTGCTAATACACAGCAGCTAAACAGACTTTGGCAAGGGCTTGGAAATCGTCAAAGTGAGTGGTAAATGAAGCGGTGATTAAAATGAACAACCCTGTGACCCGTGCCAAGATGGCAGTTATAGAAACAGACATGATCCCTCAGTTTGAGAAAACGTGGAAACCCCTGGATCGCATACGCTATGCCATCATCTTCCCATAATAAGGTACTCATGCCATGGTGACTAGAACTATGAGAACAAATACATCTTTCTCTAGTTGTGGGGTTGGCTCTCGGCCTGACCTCGCGGACCCCTTCCATTCCATTTCTCTCTCTTTCTATTTTCTTTGCCTTTTCATATTTTTATTTTTTTAGGTTGTAATTTAAAGGGGTTGTAAAGGTTCGTTTTTATTTTCTAAATAGGTTCCTTTAAGCTAGTGCATCTTACCTTTTCCTTCAATTTCCCTTCTAAATGTTTTTTTTTCTTTGCCTGAATTTCACACTTCCTGTTTCTCCTCAGCATGGGCGTAGGAACCGGGGGGGACGGGTGGGACGCATCCCCCCCAGGAAATAATGCGGGGGGGACAAGTATGGTAAAATCCCCCCCAGATTAGGATAGGGAGATCGTCCCCGGATCGCAGGCAGGGGCCGCAGAGTCCAGCTGCGGGCACTGCTTTTCTCCCCCTTCAGTGCCGATCCAGCCCCGACCCCTCCCCTCCCCTCCCGAGCGGCGCACAGCTGATTGCACACAGACATGCATAGCTGTGCTGGCCGCTCTGCTGAATGGGAGAAAGGAGCAGGAAGGGGGCGGGGCCCAGACTCACACTCGTGGCCACACTACACCCGACCAGCCTGCAGAGAGACAAAGTTACATGTGATGAAGAGCCAGAACGACACAGTTGAGGTACAGGGGGAGGAGGTAAATGTTACAGAGAGGGGGGAAGTTACAGTTTACAGAGAGGGGGAGGTATAATATTCAGAGGGGGGGGGATGTTACAGTTTACAGAGAGGGGGAGGTATAATATTCAGAGGGGGGGGGATGTTACAGTTTACAGAGAGGGGGAGGTATAATATTCAGAGGGGGGGGGATGTTACAGTTTACAGAGAGGGGGAGGTATAATATTCAGAGGGGGGGGGGATGTTACAGTTTACAGAGAGGGGGAGGTATAATATTCAGAGGGGGGGGGATGTTACAGTTTACAGAGAGGGGGAGGTATAATATTCAGAGAGGGGGGGGGGGGTGTTACAGTTTACAGAGAGGGGACCACCTATAATATTCAGAGAGGGGGGGGGGTGTTACAGTTTACAGAGAGGGGGAGGTATAATATTCAGAGGGGGGGGGGTGTTACAGTTTACAGAGAGGGGGAGGTATAATATTCAGAGGGGGGGGGGGGTGTTACAGTTTACAGAGAGGGGGAGGTATAATATTCAGAGGGGGGGGGGGGTGTTACAGTTTACAGAGAGGGGGAGGTATAATATTCAGAGAGGGGGGGGTATGGTATACAGGTACTAACCTGGCACTGGATAGTCATAGATTCATGCTTTTAGTGCAGCTGATGGAAATGGGGAACAGGACTCTTATCTATTCATGTCATGTATTTACTCTGGCACTACCACTCTAACCTGGCACTACCACCCTAACCTTGCACTACCACCCTAACCTGGCACTACCACCCTAACCTGGCACTACCACCCTAACCTGGCACTACTGTATACCACCTAACCTGCCACTACCACCTAACCTGGCACTACCACCTAACCAGGCACTACTGTATACCACCTAACCTGGCACTACTGTATACCACCTAACCTACCACTACCACCTAACCTGGCACTACCACCTAACCAGGCACTACTGTATACCACCTAACCTGGCACTACTGTATACCACCTAACCTGGCACTACCACCTAACTTGCCACTACCACCTATCCAGGCACTACTGTATACCACCTAACCTGCCACTACCACCTAACCTGGCACTACCACCTAACCAGGCACTACTGTATACCACCTAACCTGGCACTGCCACCTAACCTGGCACTACTGTATACCACCTAACCTGGCACTACCACCTAACCTGACACTACCACCTAACCTGCCACTACTACCTAACCTTCCACTTCCACTTATCCAGGCACTACTGTATACCACCTAACCTGCCACTACCACCTAACCTGGCACTACTGTATACCACCTAACCTGGCACTACCACCTATCCAGGCACTACTGTATACCACCTAACCTGGCACTACCACCTAACCTGCCACTACTGTATACCACCTAACCTGCCACTACCACCTAACCTGCCACTACCACCTAACCTTCCACTTCCACCTATCCAGGCACCACTGTATACCACCTAACCTGCCACTACCACCTAACCTGGCACTACCACCTAACCTGGCACTACTGTATGCCACCTAACCTGGCACTGCCACCTAACCTGACACTACCACCTAACCAGGCACTACTGTATACCACCTAACCTGGCACTACCACCTAACCTGGCACTACTGTATACCACCTAACCTGGCACTGCCACCTAACCTGACACTACCACCTAACCAGGCACTGCTGTATACCACCTAACCTGGCACTACCACCTAACCTGGCACTACTGTATACCACCTAACCTGGCACTGCCACCTAACCTGACACTACCACCTAACCAGGCACTACTGTATGCCACCTAACTTGGCACTACCACCTAACCTGGCACTACTGTATGCCACCTAACCTGGCACTGCCACCTAGCCTGCCACCTAGCCTGCCACTACTACCTAACCTGGAACTATTGTCAATCACCTAACCTGCCACTACCAGCTAACCAGTTAATTTTTACTTATGCCATGTGGGTTGGTTGTTACTAATGCCACGTGGGTTAATTTTTACTAATGCCATGTGGGTTAATTTTTACTTATGCCATGTGGGTTAATTTTTACTAATGCCATGTGGGTTAATTTTTACTTATGCCATGTGGGTTAATTTTTACTTATGCCATGTGGGTTAATTTTTACTTATGCCATGTGGGTTAATTTTTACTTATGCCATGTGGGTTAATTTTTACTTATGCCATGTGGGTTAATTTTTACTTATGCCATGTGGGTTGATTTTTACTAATGCCTTGTGGCCCACAAGGCATTAGTAAAAATCAACCCACATGGCTTAAGTAAAAATTAACCCACATGGCATGTGGGAGTCCGAGTTTACTGAATAAGAATTTACCTGGCGAGTAAAAATGCTGTCCCCCCCAGATTTGTAAGGGTTCCTACACCCATGCTCCTCAGTAAGCTTGCCCCCATCATCCGAGCCGTTCTGGCTGGGGGTTAGTCAGCCAGAACAGCTTACTGAGGAGGAATAGGAAGTGAGAAATTCAGACACAGAAAAAAAACGAAGCGACACCTAGCGGCCAGCGTAATTATTGCAACCCAAGATACGACGGCGTAGGAGACTTACACCGCTCGCATTTTAGCCAAATCTATGCGTAACTGATTCTATGAATCAGGCGCATAGATATGACGGCGGCCATTCGGACTTACGACGGCGTATCTGGAGATACGCCGTTGTAAGTCCTTTGAGAATCTGGGCCAAAGTGAGAAATTCAGACAAAGAAAAAAAACATTTAGAAGGGAAATGGAAGGAAAAGGTAAGTGAACCAACAATGCACTAACTTAAAGGAACCCATTTAGAAAAAAAAATACGAACCTTTACAACCCCTTTAAAGTTTTTCTCTATGATTTGAAGCTCATGTTTTCAATTAAACGATAATCTGAATTATTTGAGAAGGCAAATAAGAAGGTTATTCCTACAATGTTTTTATTCTTGACACATTTGGTAGAACTGTCGATATCTTTTAACCACTTGCCTACCGAGGACGTCATATGACGTCATATGACGTCCTCGGCTTTGTGCGGTGATATCTGAATGATGGGTGCAGCTACAGGCATCATTCAGATATCACTGTCGATTCTCTGCATGATAAGATCAATCAAAGCGGCAGTTCCACCGCTTGATCGTTCTTATAGGCAGCGGGAGGGGATGTCCCCCCCTCCCGCCGCCATCCGGTGCTTCTCCGGGCTCTCTCGTGCCATCGGGGGCCCGGAGAACGAATCAGCCGGCGCTGGCTGGGGAAGCATAGAAATGACTGGTGACCAGAGGGTCGCCAGTCATCTCTATGACCGTTGAGTACCGTCTCTATGACCGTCGGGTACCGTCTCTATGATCGTCGGGTACCCGGAAGTAAGCAAAGCCGCAATTGCGGCGGTCGGCATGAGATCGATAAACATTTTTTTCATGATCTCATGCTTTCCAGCCTGGAGGAGAGATGTGAGGTCTTATTGACATCTCTCCATAAAGAGGACCTGTCACACACTATTCCTATTACAATGAAATTATTCCTTGAAATAGGAATAAAAGTGATAAAAAAAAATGTAAAAAAAAGTGTAAACATAAAAAAATGTAAAATAAAAAAAAAGTATTATTTTTATTTTTTTAAAACGCCCCTGTCCCCGGTAGCTCACTCTCAAAAGCGAACACACATGTAAGTCCCGCCCAAACATATGTAAACGCAGTTCAAACCCCACATGTGCGGTATCGTCGCGTGCGTTAGAGCGTGTGCAACAATTCTAGCACTAGACCTCGAAAATAGTAACCTGTACATTTTTTTAAAGCGTCGCCTGTGGAGATTTTAAAGTACCAAAGTTTGGCGCCATTCCATGAGTGTGTGCAATTTTAAAGTGTGACATGTCAGGTATCTATTTACTCAGCGTAACATCATCTTTCACATTATACAGGCTTTCCGAGTACAGCCCTCGGCTCCCGGATGTCTTATCCTCGGAACATATGGGGGGTGCGTCCCTTGGATAAGACTGACGGCCGTCTCAGCCAATCAGGTTCCCTGATTCTGGTTATCGATAACCTGATTGGCTGAAAGGTCACCAAGGCGGGAGAAGACATCGAGGGACGTGGAAGGAGTAAGGTAAGTGCATTTTTCAGGGCACAGCGGCGACAATGGGCACAGAGGCGACAAAGGGCACAGTGGCATCAATGGGCACAGTGGTGACAAAGGGCACAGTGGTGACAAAGGGCACAGTGGCATCAATGGGCACAGTGGCATCAATGGGCACAGTGGCATCAATGGGCACAGTGGCAACAATTAAAGGGCACAGTGACATGCACAGTGGCAACAATGGGCACAGTGGCACCAATTAAAGGGCACAGTGGCGCCAATTAAAGGGCACAGTGGTGACAATTGGCACAGTGGCGACAATTGATGGCACAGTGGCTGCGTTTGATGGCATGGCACAGTGGTGACAATTGATGGCACAGTGGCTGTTTGATGGCATGGCACAGTGGTGCGAATTGATGGCATAGTGACTGCATTTGATGGCATGGCACAGTGGTGATAATTGATGGCACAGTGGCTGCGTTTGATGGCATGGCACAGTGGCTGCATTTGATGGGCACAGTGAGGCTACAATTTTTTTTTTTTTTTTTCCGTTTGCGCCCCCCCAAAAATTTGGAGCACCAGCCGCCACTGGTTAGGGACCTTAGATTGTAAGCTCCTTGAGGGCAGGGACTGATGTGAATGTACAATGTATGTAATGTAAAGCAATGCATAATTTGACGACGCAATACAAGTACCCGAAAAAAAAAAAAATTAAGAATGAATAGCACCGCAACGCAGCAAATCCAGCATTTGCAGTTCACGGACAAGGTTGGAGAAGACTTTTTTTTAAGCTGCCTACAGAGGGGGCTGGATGTTGCACCAAAGCGCCGGGAGGCACATACTACAGCTGCACCACCTCGTGTGCAAGGGGCAATCATGGACTAGAAGGGTTTGAACATCAAATGGGGGCGATCCGGCCTTCATTTTCGGTTCTCAGTTGGTCAAAGAACGACACCAGGATGAAGCAAATGTTTGTTTGGGAATTTTAGAATGTACAATATTACAAGCTTCTTCCGAGTCACATTTTCCTTCTACGGAGTAATAATAAAAGTACAATTCTCCCGGCCGGTTTGGCGGCTACAAAGCAGAACTTTCTTCCCGTCTTTCCTCTGATGTTCGCAGCCCCGCGCTTCCTACTGAATAAACAGTTCAGTCCTGCCGTCTCCTTGGTGGACATGTGACTGTCAGCTTCATTGAGCGCATTTATTAACGGCGATGCAATGAGCTCAGTTCTATGCGTTCAAGCGTGAATAGAGATGCCCGCAACACATAAATCTTTCAATGGAAGCAAAACATACACTTGTGAGCAATTCATTTGGAAAATATTCTTTTTTTTTTTTGCGATACACGATAATGCCTTAATTATAGAGGCAGCTAGGGGGGCAAAAAAATAAAAAACAGCAGCTAGGGGGGCAGAAAAAAAAACAGCGCCCTCAGAGCGCCTACCTAAGACCTAACATACAGCCAGAGGGCGCTGTACACATATGATGATTTGCGTCACGGACGCAGCAAATTCAACGCGGCTCGCCGAGTTGACAGGTGGCCCCCGTCTGTCGAATTTGGCCATTCAAGTCCGTGGGGCCGTGCCGCAACCTCAAGCCAAACGCTTGGCGTGGGGATAGTTCCATGAAAAAATTGCCGCTCGGCAAAGAATATAAAGCAATAAATGAATAATGATAAAAAAAAAAACATTGACATTTACTAGGAAGCAGGATCGCCTGAGCGCCACGGCTTAACCATCCTTTGAAAAGAGATGCACGGCAGATCGCTTTTCAGCGACGGCCTATTTTTGGACCTAGATTACCATATTTATTGGCCTATAACGCGCACTTTTCCTGCTGAAAATAGAGGGCAAAGCACGGGTGCGTGTTATACGCCAATGGTGTACCTCGGAAGGGAAGGAGGGGGACGAATTCGCTGAGCCGTCTTCTCCTGTATAATCGGCTCTCACTCAGCTCTGACGTCGGACACACAGTCCTGCCTCCACCATCGGCTTTGGACCAGTGTTCTGTCACAGGAGCTGGTCCAATGCCGATAGCGGAGGCGGGACTGTGTATGTGACTGCCGACAGAGCCGAGTAAACAGGAGAGGATGGAGATGGGTACAGATCAGGCTGCATTGAGGCTGCAGAAGGGCACAGATCAGGCTGCAGATGGGCACAGATCAGGCCGCAGATGGGCACAGATCAGGCCCGCAGATGGGCGCAGATCAGGCCACAGATGGGCGCAGATCAGGCCACAGATGGGCGCAGATCAGGCCACAGATGGGCGCAGATCAGGCCACAGATGGGCGCAGATCAGGCCGCAGATGGGCGCAGATCAGGCCGCATTGAGGCTGCAGATGGGTACAGATCAGGCTGCATTGAGGCTGCAGAAGGGCACAGATCAGGCTGCAGATGGGCACAGATCAGGCTGCATTGAGGCTGCAGAAGGGCACAGATCAGGCTGCAGGTGGGCACACATCAGGCTGCATTGAGGCTGCAGATTGGCACAGATCAGGCTGCAGATGGGCACAGATCAGGCTGCACTGAGGCAGCAGATGGGCACAGATAAGGCTGCACTGAGGCTGCAGATGGGCACAGATCAGGCTGCACTGAGGCTACAGATGGGCACAGATCAGGCTGCATTGAGGCTGCGGATGGGCACAGATCAGGCTGCATTGAGGCTGCAGATGGGCACAGATCAGGCTGCATTGAGGCTGCGGATGGGCACAGATCAGGCTGCATTGAGGCTGCAGAAGGGCACAGATCAGGCTGCAGGTGGGCACACATCAGGCTGCATTGAGGCTGCAGATTGGCACAGATCAGGCTGCAGATGGGCACAGATCAGGCTGCACTGAGGCTGCAGATGGGCACAGATAAGGCTGCACTGAGGCTGCAGATGGGCACAGATCAGGCTGCACTGAGGCTACAGATGGGCACAGATCAGATTGCATTGAGGCTGCGGATGGGCACAGATCAGGCTGCATTGAGGCTGCAGATGGGCACAGATCAGGCTGCATTGAGGCTGCGGATGGGCACAGATCAGGCTGCATTGATGGGCACTGACCTTTATTTTGCTTCAAAGTGGTTACGTTTAGGAAAATGTTTTTTTCCTATAACTTCCCTCTTGAATTGAAGGTGCGTGTTATACGCCGATAAATACGGTAATTACTAAAACATTTAGCAGTTAGATTACAAACAAAAATAAATAAAATATTTACATACCTTAAAAAAAAAAAAAAAAATACGTAAATCTATGACCGATGCGATGCACAGCGAATCGCTTTTCAGTGACGGCCTCTTTCTGGACCTAGATTAATTACTAAAACATTTAGCAGTTCAATTACAAACAAATATAAATTAAATATTTAAAGGCCCTGGAGAATAAAATGGTGGGTATTGCAATTTTTTTTTGTTTCATGATATCTGCGCAGGCAAATCGTTGGGAAAAAATACACTTTAATTATTTTTAGCGCACATAAACACGATATAATAACATTTTTTTGGTAAAATTTTAAAGATGATGTTATGCTGAGTAAACAGATACCAAACATGTCTTGTTTTAAAATTGCGCACACGCCCATGCCAGCCGTTGGCTCTCTTGTAAAAGCAACCCTAGCGGCTTAACTAGGATTCATTTTTATGGGCTGCCCTACGTGCGACAAAGTTGCTCATGCCGCGTTTTTAACGTTAAGCTTTTTTTTTAAATCGCAATGTTTGACACTCTTTTGTTTTTGTTTTTTTACCAGGTTCGAAGTGCCAGTAACCATAAATGGCAATGCAAGCGAAATCGTGCGATTTTGCGGGCATTCGTGAAACACCAACGCGTGAATGCGGCCTAAAGGATGAGTATAAAGATACATATTGTATTCTGTATATATACTGTAGGCAGTTAATGCAAGCAGTTAGTACTGAATGTCATTTCTTTTGTTATGAAATATGATGTATGGGGTGATGAGGGGTGTTTAAGTCGGAATTCACAGTGCCGTGCACACTTCTGGCATCTGGAAGATGCTGAGAGTTCA
This sequence comes from Rana temporaria, assembly GCF_905171775.1. Lineage (NCBI taxonomy): Eukaryota > Metazoa > Chordata > Amphibia > Anura > Ranidae > Rana > Rana temporaria. The sequence continues at coordinate 14,610,182 of NC_053497.1, forward strand.
GCCGAGATTGTAAATCCATTGCACGTGCACGCACTGTAAAGGCCAACTTTAAATCTGCTAAATACATTCCAGGTGCATCAGAACACAATGCATTCAAAGTTGTATTACTATTTCTTTTAGAAGTAGTCACAGCCTGAGTAGAAAAGCCTGTTCCCTGCCAGCATGCTGCAAAGAAGGACCCTTGCCTGTCTATGTGGAAGCAGTGGTCTCCACGAGTAGGTCTGATACTTTCCTGGTGAGTCTCTCTAGAGCAAAGGGGCCGGATTCATAAAGAGTTACGCCGGCGTATCAGTAGATACGCCGACGTAACTCGGAATCTAAGCCCGTCGTATGTTTAAGTGTATGCTCAAACTGAGATACACTTAAACCTAGCTAAGATACGACGGCCTGCGCCGTCGTATCTTAGGGTGCAATTTTCCCGCTGGCCGCTAGGTGGCGCTTCCGTTGTTTTCGGCGTAGAATATGTAAATGACTAAATACGCCGATTCACGAACGTCGCAGTAAAGATACGCCGTTTCCGTAAGAGATACGCTGCGTAAAGATAAACCTGCCCCCTAGGTGGCGTAGCTAATGTTAAGTATGGCCGTCGTTCCCGCGTCGCAATTTGAAAATTTTACGTCATTTGCGTAACTCGTCCGTGAATGGGGCTGGACGTAATTTACGTTCACGTAGAAACCAATGACGTCCTTGCGACGTACTTTGGAGCAATGCACACTGGGAAATTCCACGGACGGCGCATGCGCCATTCGGGAACAACGTCAATCACGTCGGGTCACCAATAATTAACATAAAACACGCCCCCTCATCCTCATTTGAATTACGCGCGCTTACGCCGGCCCCATTTACGCTACACCGCCGTAACTTAGGAGGCAAGTGCTTTGTGAATACAGCACTTGCCTCTCTGACTTACGGCGGCGTAGTGTAAATACGATACGCTGCGCCGCCATAACAATGCGCGCCCCTACCTGAATCTAGCCCAAGGTCTCCAATCTTTTCAAACAAAGGGCAGTATATTGTCCTTCGGGCTTTAGGGGGGCTAGATTGTGGTTACACTTTAGATTTACAGAGGAGGCCTGGTGCCCATGATCTGAGATTCTCTGTGATACCTCACATGTGTGGGCCGATCACCGTTTGCGTGCGTGCGGGGGGATGGTGACACTTCTACATTTTTTTTATTTATTTTTTTAGTTTAATCACTTTTATTGCAGTCACAAGGAATGTAAACATCCTTGTGGCAGCAATAGGCAGTGACAGGTCCTCTTTATGGAGGGATCTGGGATCTATAAGACCCCAGATCCCACCTCTTCCCTTAAAAGCATTCAAAACACCAAGATAGGTAGATTTTTTGTTAAATGGCGCTGTTAACATCTGGGTAAACTGGAATGTTATGGTTATGTCAGGTCATCGCTTCCGGGTTACCATAGCCAAAAGCCAATCAAAGCCGATCCAGGCTTTGCTCGGTTCTCCAAACAGCCAATGGAAGCGCCGGCTGGTCGCTTCGGTGGGACAGGACAGCCCGAGAAAGCCATGGGGGGCGTAAGGAGGCAGCTACAGAGGACCCCGATTGGCACTCTTGGACATAAGAAAGGGGGTGTCAAATGGGCACTCCTGGATCTAAGAGGGGGGGGGGGCCTGATGGGCACTTCTAAATCTAGGGGAGGACTCTGATAGGCACTTCTGGATGTATGAGGGGACTACAATATTCAATTCTGGATGTAAAGATAGACTCTGATGGGCACTCTGGGATCTAAGGGAGGACTGATATGGGCAGTCCAGATCCTAAGTAGGGACTGTGATGGCCACACTTGGACCCAAAGGGGGCATTGATGGGCATTCCCAGATCTAAAAAGGAACCTGATGGGCTCTCCTTGATCTAAGGCAGGATGCCGATGGGCCCTCCTGGATGTAAGGGGAGACTCTGATGGACACTTTTTGGATCTAAGGGAGAACTCTTAGGCCTCGTACACACGACAGAGTTTCTCGGCAGAATTCGGCGAGAAACTCGGTCAGAGCCGGATTCTGCCGAGAAACTCTGTCGTCTGTACACTTTTGGCCCGATGGAGCCGCAGAGGAACTCGTCGAGAAAATAGAGAACATGTTCTCTATTTTCTCATTGTTCTATGGGAGAAGGCGGCCCGCCGAGCTCCTCGGCGGCTTCATCCCTGAACTCGACGAGGAACTCGATGTGTTTGGCACGTCGAGTTCCTCTGTCGTGTGTACGAGGCCTAATAGACACTTCTGGATGTAAAGGGAGAATCTGATGGTCACTCTTGGATGTAAGGAGAGACTCCGATGATTACTTCTGGCTCTAAGGGAGGACACTGATGGGCAGTCCTGGTACTAAGTAGGGACTCTGGTGGGCACGTCTGAACGCAAGGGGGACATTGATGGGTATTTCAAGATCTAAAAGGGGATCTGATGGGCACTCCTGAATCTAAGGGGGAACTCTAATGGGCCCTTCTGTACCTAAAGAAGGCCTCTGATAGGCACACCTGTATCTAAAGGAGGACTCTTACAGGCACTAAGAGGAGACTCTGAAGGATACTCTTGGATATAAGAGGGGACTCTGATAGGCACTCCTGGATATAAGGAAGGACAGGCTAAGCTGGGTGACTATTTGTAAAGCCTACAATGTAGCCGTCTTATTGAAGAGTTTGGAGACCCCTGGCATAGGAAGATGGCGGCACAGGACCTGGAGTGCAGCGGCGGAGGGGAAGGTTGGCAGCACAGGACCTGGAGTGCAGCGGCGGAGGGGAAGGTTGGCAGCACAGGACCTGGAGTGCATTGGCGGAGGGGAAGGTTGGCAGTGCGGGACCTGGAGTGCAGTAGCGGAAGGAAAGGTTGGCAGCACAGGACCTGGGGTGCAGCAGCAGAAGGGAAGACTGGCAGTGCGAGACCTGGAGTGCAGCGGCTGAGGGAAAGGTTGGTAGCACAGGACATGGAGTGCAGCGGCAGAGGGGAAGGTTGGTAGCACAGGACCTGGAGTGCAGCGCGTAGGGGAAGGTTGGCAGCGTGGGACCTGGAGAGCAGAGGTGGAGGGGAAGGTTGGCAGCGCAAGACCTGGAGTGCAGAGCCGGAGGGGAAGGTTGGCAATGTGGGACCTGGAGTGCAGCAGCGGAGAGGAAGGCTGGCAGCACAGGACCTGGAGTGCATTGGCGGAGGGGAAGGTTGGCAGTGCGGGACCTGGAGTGCAGCAGCGGAAGGAAAGGTTGGCAGCACAGGACCTGGAGTGCAGCGGCAGAGAGGAAGGTTGGCAGCACAGGATCTGGAGTGCATTGGCGGAGGGGAACGTTGGCAGTGCGGGACCTGGAGTGCAGCAGCGGAAGGAAAGGTTGGCAGCACAGGACCTGGAGTGCAGCGGCGTAGGGGAAGGTTGGCAGCGCGGGACCTGGAGTGCGGAGCCGGAGGGGAAGGTTGACAGCACAGGACCTGGAGTGCAGAGCCGGAGGGGAAGGTTGGCAGCACAGGACCTGGAGTGCAGCAGCAGAGGGGAAGGTTGGCAGCACAGGACCTGGAGTGCAGCGGCGGAGGGGAAGGTTGGCAGTGCGGGACCTGGAGTGCAGCAGCGGAAGGAAAGGTTGGCAGCACAGGACCTGGGGTGCAGCAGCAGAAGGGAAGACTGGCAGTGCGAGACCTGGAGTGCAGTGGCTGAGGGGAAGGTTGACAGTGCGAGACCTGGAGTACAGCGGTGTAGGGGAAGGATGGCAGTGCGAGACCTGGAGTACAGCGGTATAGGGGAAGGTTGACAGCACAGGACCTGGAGTGCAGCGACGGAGGGGAAGGTTGGCAGTGTGGGACCTGGAGTGCAGCGACGAAGGGAAAGGTTGCAGCAGGCAATGCTGTTTTTTTTTAGGACAACCAGTGGTACAGGCAACAGAAAAAAAAAATATATGTAAAGGGAGACTGAAGTTCCTCTTTAACTCTGCTTAGTATTATTTCCATACTAAGCAGAGTTAAAGAGGAACTTCAATCAAAGCGGTCCGAGTATTATGGATCTGTTGAGTAGGGCTAATTTGTCAAAGACACAACACAAGTCCTCATGTGGAGATCAGCGCCCTCTACAGGAGAAGCTTCTTCTACTGTCCTTCAGCCCTGATGCCAGCTCAATCCCAATACAGAATACGTATCACTCTGGAGTGGTTTCCTTCCCATAACCCTCTAGCAGGACGGACATCTGGGTTTTATTTGGTAGTTCACATGAAGTATAAGCTTTGCTTTCTAAATGAAAATCGTAAAAGTGAAATATTTGACAGATGTAACATTTGGCAGCGCTAATCAACGCATAAAAGCCATGCTGACCTCATAAAAGTTTAAATTGAAAACCTACTGTGAACCTGAGGCCAGCCTATGGACCCTCACATGACTTGGCATATGCTTAACAAGCAGCAAATTAGTTTTAAAACAAGCCCTCACTGACCTCCGTAGCTGCAGGCACTGTGGAAAAATCAATTCTCAGAAATCACAGTAAAAGCAACAAAATCGTTCAAGTCTTTCTCTCAGCAGCTCAGCTCCCCTCTGTTGGCAGTCATTCAGCAGCTCAGCTCAGCTCACCCCTCCCAGCAATGACTTATCAGCTTGTCTCATCCTTCAACACTCTCCTCAGCAGCTCAGCTTACCCTGTTCAGCCAACCCGCAGCAGTGACTCAGAAGCTCAGATAACCCTACTTTCCCCCTCTATGTGTTTTCCTTACAAATTAGAAGGCAGAGTCACTGCTGGGAGAGAGGGGGGACGGGGGGGACACAGTCACTGTTAAGAGGAGGAAGCAGGGGAGATAAGTTACTGATGGGAAAGGGGGAACTAAGCTGCTGAGGCACTGCTGGGAGGTGGGAGCAGAGTGACTGTTGGGAGGAGGAAGCAGGATAAGTCACTGATGGGAAAGGGGAAACTGAGCTGCTGAGGCACTGCTGGAAGGGGTGAGCAAGGCGAGTTAAAGAACCTTGCTCCACAGTGTCTGCAGCTACAGAGGTCAGTGAAGGCTTTTTTTTAAAGTTTCTTACTGCTTCTTAAGAATATGCTGGGAGGGGGAGCCGAGTCACTGTTGGGAGGAGGGAGCAAGGGAAGGTAAGCCACTGATGCGAGGGGGAGGAAAGCAAGTTGAGCTGATAGAGAGGCGAGCAGGAAACACTAAGCCACTGATGGGAGGGGCGAGCTGAGCTTCTAGTGGGAGGGAGACTTTCTTGCTTCTGATGAAAATTTGAAGATGAATTGCTCCATGTTGCCTGCAGCTACATAGGTCAGAGAGGGCTTATTTCAAAGCTTGTTTACTGATACTTAAGAATATGCTGGGGGGGGGGGAGCTTAGCCACTGTGAGTCACCATTGGGAGGAGGGGGCAGGGGGAAATAAGCCACTGATGGGAGGAGAAGCAAAACAGATTAAACTGATGGGAGGGGGGAACAGGCAGCACTAAGCCATTCCTGGGAGGGGGACTTTCTGGCTTCTGGTGTGCACTTTAAAGATCAATTGCTCCACGGTGTCTGCAGCTACAGAGGCCAGTGAGGACTTATTTGAAAGCTTATTTACTGCTTCTTAAGAATAGGATGGGAGGGGGAGCTAAGCCACAGAGTTACTGTTGGGAGGAGGGAGCAGGGGAAGATGAGCCACTAATGTGAGGGGGAGGAAATTAAGTTGAGTTGATGGAGAGGCGAGCAGGGAATGCTAAGCCATTGATGGGGGGGGCAGGGTAGGGGTGACCACGTGTCCCGGATTGCCCGGGACAGTCCCGCATTTTGCAGGTCTGTCCCGGGCACCTTCATTCCAGGACAATAGTGTCCCGGGAATGAAACTGACCCAGCCACCCCTCAAGCCAAACTAATGCCCCCAAAAAAGGCCGCCACATCACTGCTTTACTCACTGACAGTACTTGTCCTGGTCGGGAATGCCTGGAAAAGCACAGTCTCCACCCCCTGCTTGTGATTGGAGAAATCATAAATCCCGCCTCTTGTGTCCAATCACTGTGCTGTGATTCGTTATAGCACAAGCTGATTTTTGGGAAGGGGGTGTCCCTGAATGGTAGTTTGGAAATGTAGTCACCCTAGGGCAGGGGGAGCTGAGCTTCTAATCGGAGGGAGACTTTCTTGCTGAAGGAAAGCAAGTTGAACTGATGGGAGGAGGTAACAAGGAGCACTAAGCCACTTCTGGGAGGAGGACTTTCTTGCTTCTGGTGTAAACTTTAAAGATGAACTTCTCCATGGTGTCTGCAGCTACAGAGGTCAGTGAATGCTTATTTTAAAGCTTATTTACTGCTTCTTAAAGTGGATGGAAATCCGATTCTTGGAATTTGAGCTGGGCACATATATCTGCAGTGTTTTCTTATCTCTCTTCAAATCACTATGTCTCTTGACTGTCTCCTGCTCCTTTTTTTTGTTATCAATATGAGAACTTCTGACAAGTTCTCCATCAACTGTGATAAAACCAGCCTGAAATTTGTGTCAGGGTGGGTGCTATTAATAGATAAGCAGAGTTCTGGTCTGTTAACAGCGCAGGTCTGCAAGTCTCTGCCTATGTGGAGACGGGTGTGTGCCTTTCCTCCAATCAGCTGTCTCACAATGTATGGCAAGAATCCACACCCACAGGTGAATCGGGAAGAGAAACTTTTAACAGGATGTGCGCCTTAAACAGTATATGTGACGGGAGGGCCTGTGGAACCTCTTGGAAAGGTTGGGAAACCCTTGTTCCAGCTCCCCATGCACCTCTAATGTCTAAGTCAGCCTGTGCCATCCTGGCACAGGGTGACTGAGAAAATATATCTTGAATTACTTAAAAGTGATATTTATCCACAATGGGGTAGATTCAGGTAGGGCTGCGCACTCTTACGGAGGCGCAGCATACCGTTTTAACTCTACACCTCCGTAAATTACTGGCGCTACGCTTCATTCACGAAGCAGTAGCTCCGTAATTTGCGCGGGCGCTCCGTAGTAAAACTGGCCGGCGTAAGCGCGCGTAATTTAAAATGATCCCGTACGAGCGTGGATCATTTAAATTAGGCGCGTTCCCGCGCCGAACGTTGTGCGCATGCTCCGTCGGGAAACTTTCCCGACGTGCATTGCGGTAAATGACGTCGCAAGGACGTCATTTGCTTCAACGTGAACGTAAATGGCGTCCAGTGCCATTCACGATTCACTTACGCAAACGATGTCATTTTCAAAAATCGCGACGCGGGAACGACGGGTATACTTAGCATTGGCTGCCCCTGCTAATAGCATGAGCAGCCTTACGCAGAAACCGACGAACGCAAACGACGTAAAATGCGAACGCCGGGCGCGCGTACGGTTGTGAATCGGCGTGAGTATGCAATTTGCATACTCTACGCTGACCACTACGGGACCGCCACCTAGCGGCCAGCGTAAGAATGCAGCCTACGATACGACGGCATAAGAGCCTTATGCCAGTCATATCTTAGGCTACAGTCGGCGTATCGAGCTTTCTGAATACAGAAAAGTCGATACGCCGGCGCAAATTAGCAATTACGCTGCGTATCTATGGATACGCAGGCGTAATTGCTACCTGAATCTACCCCAGTATCTCCCAGGATATATTTAAAGACTATTCTTGGTTTGTTTGATTCTGAACTCAACATGTTAATTGAAAGAGCTGATCACATTGGCCTCTGTACAATGTAGGAGACGGGCCGACTGCCGCTGGAGCTCCTCTATTGTGTGAAGGTTTTTCCGAGTGTACACTTATGATAATGTATAATCTACTGTGTGAAGCTCGGTGACAATAAGTCTGACCTGTAGTGAAATCCTGATGGGCACGGAGTCACATCGTCTGCCCTAAGGGATTAGTTAATTAGCTCATGTTAATTTATGTTTATGGTGACAAATGTATTGTTAGAGTAATATCAGGAGGAGGGGTGAGCTCCCTCCTCTTCGACTGTATATAAAACTTGTATTCTGGTTCTAATAAAGAGTCCGTGTTCAGCAGACAAACAAGTATAGTCTCGTTGTGTGCTTGTGAGCAGTTGGAATATCTGATCTCTAGATTCAGACTGGGAGGAAGCGGTATATGACGAAAGCACTCAAGCGGGGTGTGGGACGTTTCGTTACAGTATATAAAGCTGAAGACAGCAGATATACATGTAAAACTTATGTGGGAGGATTTGTTTAATCCCTGTGTATCATCTGAGGCTGTTCACTTCACGGGGTATATGTGAGGGTTTACATGGACTTTAAGGATATGTAAATACTAGAATGTCTATAGCAGGGGTCCTCAAACTACGCTCCCGCGGGTCGAATCCAGTGTGATTTACCCGGCCCACGGACTGCCCCTTTAATACCGCAGCAATCCCCTTTCCCTCTGATATCTTTTTATCACACAAGATGAAAAACACGACAGGTCCAGACAAAAGGCGGGTCTTTTCAGTTAAGCAGCGGGGCGGTGTCAGCAATCAGACACCTGCCTTTCACTAGCAAAGTCCTGCCCTTTGTCCGGACCTGCCATGCTTCGTGTCTTGTGCTAATGAGATAGCAGAGAGGCGGAGTGCTGGGATGTTATAGGAGGGGTGGCAGTGTAATATCGATGGGGGGAGATCCGTGATGGGGGGGAGATCCGTGATGGGGGGGGATTTGTGATCGGGGGAGGGATCCGTGATGGGGGGGGATTCGTGATGGGGGGAATTGTGATTGGGGGGGATTCGTGATGGGGGGGGGGATTCGTGATCGGGGGAGATCCGTGATGGGGGGGGATCCGTGATGGGGGGGGAGATCCGTGATGGGGGGGGAGATCCGTGATGGGGGGAGATCCATGATGGGGGGGAGATCCATGATGGGGGGGGGGAGATCTGTGATGAGAGGAGTTTGTGTTGGTTGGGCTTTGTGATGGGGGGAGTCTGTGATGGGGGATCTGCTATTGGGGGGACCTGATATGGGGGCTTTTTGAAGGGGGGAATCTGTGATGGAGAGGAGTCTGTGATGGGGGGGGGGGCTGTTATTCTGGGCTTTGTGATGGAGAGGAGTTTGTGTTGGGGGGCTTTATGATGGGGAGGATCTGTTATTGGGGCTTTTTGATGGAGAGGAGTTTGTGGTGGGGGGTCTATTAATGGGGGCTTTGTGACAGAGGAGTTTTTGTTGGGGGGCTTTGTGATGGGGGGGTTAGTTATTGGGGGCTTTGTGATGGGGGGTCAGTTATTGGGGGCTTTGTGATGGGGGGTCAGTTATTGGGGGCTTTGTGATGGGGGGTCTGTTAATGGGGGCTTTGTGACAGAGGAGTTTTTGTTCGGGTGCTTTGTGATGGGGGGTCAGTTATTGGGGGCTTTGTGATGGGGGGTCAGTTATTGGGGGCTTTGTGATGGGGGGTCTGTTAATGGGGGCTTTGTGACAGAGGAGTTTTTGTTGGGGGGCTTTGTGACGGGGGTCAGTTATTGGGGGCTTTGTGATGGGGGGGTCAGTTATTGGGGGCTTTGTGATGGGGGGACAGTTATTGGGGGCTTTGTGATGGGGGGTCAGTTATTGGGGGCTTTGTCATGGGGGGTCAGTTGATGGGGGCCTAATATGGTGGGAAATCTGTGATGGAGAGGACTCTGTGATGGGGGGGGTTCCGTGATGAGGGGGGTCTGTGTTGGGGAGGGGTTTCGTGATGAGGGGAGTCTGTGAAATACTAATAAGTTTATCTTGATTAAAATTGTTCTTTATTTTAAATATTGTATTGTTTTTTCCTGTTTTTTTGCACTTCAAATAAGATGTGTGCATAGGTTCATATTTTTTTAAACTATAGTCCGGCCCCCCCAACAGTCTGAGGGACCGTGAATTGGCCCCCTGTTTATAAAAAGTTTGAGGACCCCTGGTCTATAGCCTGGGCATAGGTTTGCTTTAACCACTTCCAGACCACCGCATGTAGATATACGTCGGCAAAATGGCACGTACAGGCACATTGGCGTACCTGTACGTCCCTGCCTAGACGTGGGTCGGGGGTCCGATCGGCTACATGCGGCGGTCGGATTCCCGCGGGGAGCGATCCGGGACGAGGGCGCGGCTATTCGTTTCTAGCCGCCCCCTCGCGATCGCTCCCCGGAGCTGAAGAACGGGGAGAGCCGTATGTAAACATGGCTTCCCCGTGCTTCACTGTGGCGGCTGCATCGATCGCGTGATCCCTTTTATAGGGAGACTCGATCGATGACGTCAGACCTACAGCCACACCCCCCTACAGTTGTAAACACACACTAGGTGAACCCTAACTCCTACAGCGCCCCCTGTGGTTAACTCCCAAACTGCAACTGTCATTTTCACAATTTAAATGCATTTTTTTGCTGTGAAAATGACAATGGTCCCAAAAATGTGTCAAAATTGTCCGAAGTGTCCGCCATAATGTCGCAGTCACGAAAAAAAATCGCTTATCGCCGCCATTAGTAGTAAAAAAAAAAAAAATAAATAAAACTATCCCCTATTTTGTAAACGCTATAAATTTTGCACAAACCAATCGATAAACGCTTATTGCGATTTTTTTTACCAAAAATATGTAGAAGAATACGTATCGGCCTAAACTGAGGGAAAAATAAATGTTTATATATGTTTTTGGGGGATATTTATTATATTATAAAATATTTCATTTTTTTCAAAATTGTCGCTTTATTTTTGTTTATAGCGCAAAAAATAAAAACCGCAGAGGTGATCAAATACCACCAAAAGAAAGCTCTATTTGTGGGGAAAAAAGGACGCCAATTTTGCGACCGCACAATTGTCTGTTAAAGCGACGCAGTGCCGAATTGTAAAAACCCCTTGGGTCATTTAGCAGCATATTGGTCCGGTCCTTAAGCGGTTAAGTTATACTACATCACAGTATGGCTGAATTGTATTATATTCGAGTTTGAAATTCCTTCACTTTCCCACCACCCTCCACTCTCTGTTGGGTTAATACTGTGGATATTTATTTTCTTTTTTTTAATGATCTTATTGGATCACACAATATCTGAAGCAGAGCAATGTCAGTAACAGGATGTACCGACTTCACACAGCAGAGCTTTGAAATCCTCGCCTGCTGCTCCACGGTGTGAAAGGTTTTCTGCATCACAACCCTCACATTTACCATTCGTCTCTAGAAGAGTACAAAGTGTCAGAGACCTTTTCTGTGTTCAGCGCCGTATTAAAAGGGTCTGCAGTCCAGACGGTATTATGCCGCAAGAAATACGGGTTGGGTTTATCGATATCCTATACTAGGTTGCTTGGCTGAAACAATGGATTGAAGCAGCAGTTCATTAGTACAGTAGAGGGAGAATCGTCAATATCCATCAGGAGTGTATTCCTTTACAATGCCTTAAAATAAATGGATCACAGCAAAATGATAGCCCAGGTTTAAAAAATAAACTTAAAAAAATGTTATAAAAAAATCTCCATGACATAGTTACATAGGGCCATATTCTTAAACAAGTTACGTAGGCGTATCAGCAGATACGCCTACGTAAGTCCGTTTCCTATGTTTAAGTGTATTCTCAAACTGAGATACACTTAAACATGCCTAAGATACGACGGCTTGCGCCGTTGTATCCTAGGCTGCAATATTTACGCTGACCGCTAGGTGGCGGTCAGCGTAGAATATGCAAATGACTAGTCACGCCGATTCTCTAACGTACGCTTGCCCGCCGTAGTGTTTTAACGTCGTTTCCGTAAGCGATACACGGCGTAAAGATAAAGATGCCCCCTAGGTGGCGTACTCAATGTTAAGTATGGCCGTCGATCCCGCGTCAAAATTTCAAAATTTAACGTCGTTTGCGTAAGTCGTCCGTGATGGCGCTGGACGCCATTTACGTTACAGTCAAAACAAATGACGTCCGTGAGACGTCATTTAGCGCAATGCACGTCGGGTAATTTACCTGACGGAGCATGCGCATTACGATCGGCGCGGGAGCGCGCCTAATTTAAATGATCCACGCCCCCTGCCAGGATCATTTGAATTAGGATGGCTTACGCGGGTGGACTTTACGCGACGCCGCCGCAAGTTTACAGGTAAGTGGTTTGTGAATCCGGCACTTGCCACTTAAACTTGCGGCGGAGTAACGTAAAGTACATACGTTCCGCCGCCTTAGATGTATAAAAATATGGCCCATAGTAGATGAGGTTGGAAAAAGACAGAAGTCCATCAAGATGCAATAAAAGAAAAAAAAGAAAAGAAAAGAAAAAAAAAAACATCTCTCACTGCAATACTAACCCACCCCACATACTCACTGGGGTAGATTCACGAAGAATGGTGTATTTTTGTGCGGGCGTAACGGTTCCTATTTACGTTAAGCCTCCGCAACTTTTACAGGCAAGTGCCGTATTCTCAAAAGAAAGTTGCGGCGGCGTAGCGTAAATAGGCCGGCGTAAGCCCGCCTAATTCAAATTGTGAAGAGGTGGGCGTGTGTTATGTAAATTAACCATGACACGATGTGATTGACGTTTTTCACGAACGGCGCATGCGCCGTCCGTGGAATTTCCCAATGTGCATTGCTCCAAAGTACGCCGCAAGGACGTATTGGATTCGACGTGAACATAAATGACGTCCAGCCCCATTCACGGACAACTTACGCAATCGACGTAAAATATTCAAAATTCGACGCGGGAACGACGTCCATACTTAACATTGGTACGCCGCATGTACGCCACCATATAGCAGGGGTAACTTTATGCCGGGAAAAGCCTAACGTAAACGGCGTATCTGTACTGCGTCGGCCGGGCATACGTTTGTGAATTCGCGTATCTAGCTGATTTACATATTCTAGGCATAAATCAGTGTACACGCCCCTAGCGGCCAGCGTAAATATGCAGTTAAGATCCGACGGCGTAAGAGACTTACGCTGGTCGGATCTAATAGAAATCTATGCGTAACTGATTCTATGAATCAGGCGCATAGATACGACCGGCCAGACTCAAAGATACGACGGCGTATCTGGAGATACGCCGTCGTATCTCCTTTGTGAATCTACCCCACTGTGTTTAGATCCAGCACTGTTCATCTTATGGATTCACTGAACCCCAGGAGTCACCTGACCCACTTGCTGTGAGCACAGGGAGTCAAGGAGCTGCTCCCTGGGGGCGTGTCATCAGACCGCCCAGGAGGAATGCTGTAAAGAGCGGCTGTATATCATTCTTATTGTGCTGCTCTTTGCAGCATATAGGACCCATCTACTGCCGGATGGAGGAGCCCTGGACCCAGGGGTGTGCCGCCAATGAGGCAAAGTGAGGAGACTTGCTCTGGAGGTAAATCGGTAAAGGGCGGCATTGAGGCTAGAGTGTCCATACCAGGCACTTCCTTCTCACTACAGCCGAGTAACATTGACCTGGTAGTAAGTAACCGCGGCAAGCTCCTGCCTGGACCTCAACCGATGCAAAAAAATGGGGGCATGGGAAGCTGAAATTTTGCTTTTCCTCTTGCTTTCCTATCTAGCAGTCCCTTTATATCAAGGCTGTATACATAATGTATTATTTTCCCTGTCGGAGGCCCCCCTTATGTTGGTGTCCCCACTCCCCACCATAAGTCCCCCCCCTTTACATCAGTGTCCCCACCATAAGTCCCCCCCCTTTACATCAGTGTCCCCATCAGTACCCTCCTTACATTAGAGTCCACCCTTACATCAGAGTTCCCATCAGCGCCCCCCTTAGATCAGGATCTCCCATCAGAGTCCCCCTTACACCAGTGTCCCATCAGAGCTCCCCCTCCACTTTGCATCAGTGTCCCCGATCAGAGTCATCCCTTACATCAGAGTTCCTATCAGTGCACCTATCAAAGTCACCCCCTTACATCCGTTTTCCATTTAGAGTTCCCCTTACATCAGTGTCCTATTCAGAGTACCCCTTACAACAATGTCACCATCAGAGTCCTCACCTTACATTGGTTTCCCCATCAGAGTTCCCCTTACATTAGTGCCCCCATTAGAGTCTCCCCTTACTTCAGAGTCTCCATCAGCTCCCCCTTACATCAGTGTCCCCCTTAAATTAGTGTCCTCATCAGCAGCCCCCCTTATATCAGTGTCCCCCCTTTCAGAGTAACACCCTTATATCGGTGTCCCCAGCATAGCCCCCCCTCCCTTACACCAGAGTCCCCATCAGTGTCCCCCTTACATTGGAGTCCCTACCAGAGTCACCCCTTACATCAGTGTCCCCATCAGTGCCTCCCTTACATAAATGTCCCCTATGAGAGTCTCCCTTACATTAGAGTCCCTATCAGAGTCACCCCTTACATCAGAGTCCCTATCAGTGCCCCCCTTACATTAAGGTCCTCCCCTTACAACGGAGTCCCTATCAGTGCCCCCCTTACATTAAGGTCCTCCCCTTACAACGGAGTCCCTATCAGCACCCCTCTTACATTAGTGTCCCCATCAGAGCCCCCTCACCTCTGTAATTACGCTTACAGAGTGGTGCAGTAGCAGAAGGGCAGGAAGCTTCCTATGAATCCTTGGTCAGGGATGTCATTGGTTGCTAAAACGGTCCTAGCAACCAATGACGCAATGCAATGGAGGAATCCTGTACTCTTGCACTGGAGACTCACAAGTGGGGGGTCAGGGGTGCTATAGGGCACATAGAATAGAATCATAGAATCAGTTACGCATAGCTAGCCCTAAGATCCGACAGGTGTAATTGAATTACACTGTCGGATCTTAAGGATGCAATTCTAGGCCGGCCGCTAGGTGGCGAGGCCATTGCGGCCGGCGTAGAATATGCAAATGAATACTTACGGCGATCCCCGAATGTCCCGAACGGCCCGTCGATCTAACTCTATGTCGTTTCCGTCGAGTTACGCCACGTAAAACTAGGGCTGAGCCCTAGTTGTCTTAAGCCATGTTAAGTATGGCCGTCGTTCCCGCGTCGAAATTTAAACATCAACGTCGTTTGCGTAAGACGTCCGTGAATGGCGATGGACGTCATTTACGTTAACGTCTAAGCAAATGACGTCGGTGCGACGTCAGTTAGCGCAATGCACGTCGGGTAATTTACCCGACGGAGCAATGCGCAGTATGTCCGGCGTGGGAGCGCGCCTAATTTAAATGGGACTCGCCCCATTCGATTGGGCCCGCCTTGCGTCGGACGGATTTAAGTTACACCGCCGCAAATTTCAAGGTAAGTGCTTTGTGGATCGGGCACTAACTTGGAAAAATTGCGGCGGTGTAACTTAAATCGGAAAAGTTAAGTTGCGCCCGGGCTACGTGAATCTGGCCCAAGGTTCTGAAGATAGAGGTTCTGAATTAATAAAAAAAAAAATGTTTGCTTTGGTTGAACTCGATAAGACATGCGACTTTTTTTTTTTCAACCTAAAAAAACCCTGGAAAGTGTAACTGCAGACGGAATATACCATTGCCAAGCATTGTGCTACTAATACTTTACACTATAATTAGGATCTAAGAGTCTCCTTACCTCTACCTGTTGGCAGATCTGAATGAGTTTTGCCATTTGCGATTCAAGTTCACTGCTGTACTTGACCAAGCTGGTAAGATTTGACTCCAGAGTTTGCTAGAAACAAAGACACGAGGAATAAATTAACCCACCTCCAATCGTTATCAAGCTTTGTACATCGCAATGCATTTACAGTGTATGTACACACCCAACAATTAACTTATTTATTTGCTTAAATACATAAGTGAAAGCGTTTTGTTATATTGGTTTGATAAGTGCAAAAAAATAAATAAAATAAATGTTGATCCTGACAGAAATCTTGTGAGCGGATGACCTCCTGTGCTCTCAGCCTCTGCTGCACTTGATCAGTTACATTGTTCCCATTTCTCTCTGTGCATTTGTGACAGAACTCACATGATCCTTGCCGGCTCTCCCAGAATTTTCAGGATTCCTAATGCTTCCTGATGAATCAGTAGAAATTTGCTTGGTGGGTGGCCCTGTTGCCTGCTTACCACCCGACATCCCTCAACTGATAAGCAAAAGGAGCCGGGCAGAAAACTGTCAGCCAAACAGCGGCTGCATCCAATAAGATGCAGCTGCTGTTTGGAGTATTTTGACAGCTGGCAGAGTGGCTGTCGAAATAATATAGCCACAGTCTATCTGTGCTGTGTAATGTGCCTGGAGGAATCTCTTGGATCTTTATGTGTATGGCAAGTTTAGGACGTCCAGTACTCACAAAATCCCTGACGGGTCTTCCAGGGTTACCGGTACCTCCAGGGTTACTGGGCCCTCCAGTGTCACAGCCTGGACCCTGCCAGGCCATCCAGGATTCCTAGAACCTCCAGTACTCAGGGGATCCCTGCTGGGTCTTCCAGGATCTACCAAGTCACCCAGGATTCCTAAGACCTCCAATACTCAGGAAATCCTTGCCGAGTCATCCAGGATTCCTAAGACCTCCAGTACTCACAGGAACACTGCTAGGTCTTCCAGGATTACCGAGACCTCCAGTACTCACAGGAACACTGCTAGGTCTTCCAGGATTACCGAGACCTCCAGTACTCACAGGAACCCTACCAAGTCACCCAGGATTCCTAAGACCTCCAATACTCAGGAAATCCTTGCCGAGTCATCCAGGATTCCTAAGACCTCCAGTACTCAGGGAATCACTGTCAAGTCATCTAGGACTCCTAAGACCTCCAGTACTTAGGGAATCCTTGCCGATTCTTCCAGGGTCTCTGGGACCTCTAATACTCACAGGAACCCTGCCAAATCATGCAGAAATCCCAGAAATTCCATTACTCACAGGTACCCTGCCAGGATTCCTAAGACCTTCAGTACTCAAAGGAACCCTGTCGGTTCTTCCAAGATTCATAATACCTCCATTACTCATTGGATCCCTGCTAGGTCTTCCAGGGTTAATCGGGACCTCCCGTACTCACAGGAACCCTGCCAAGTCATCCAGGATCCCCTAATACTTCCAGTACTTCGGGAATCCCTGTTGGGTCTTCTAGGGTTTCTCAGGCCTTCAGTACTCACAGGAACCCAGGCAGGTCTTTCAAGGTTCTAAAGACCTCCAGTACTCTCGGGATACTGACTGGGTCTTCCAGAATTCCTAGGACCTCCACTAATTCCAGGTGTTCCAGAGTTTATAGAAGAGACACTGGGTGTGTCCCCTGACCAGAAGGGTATTTATTTTCCAACCTTTGAAGTGGCTGGTGCTCAGTTTTATCGCCAGCTACCTGAGAGCTAAAGCGCCATAACATTTACATGACAGTTAGCATCCCTGGGAATTACAGACCAGTTAGCCTAACATCATTAGTATGCAAGCTCTTGGAGGGGATGAAAAGGGACTATATACAAGATTTTAGTAATGAAAACGGTATCATTAGCAGTAATCAGCATTCATGAAGAATCGTTCTTGCCAAACCAATCTATTAACCTTCTATGTGGAGGTGAGCTGCCATCTAGATAAAGGAAGGCCCGTAGACGTGGTGTACCTGGATTTTGCAAAAGCATTGGACACAGTTCCCCATAAACGTTTACTGTATAAAATAAGGTCCGTTGGCATGAACCATAGGGGGAGTACATGGATTGAAAACTGGCTACAAGGCGAGTTCAGAGGGTGGTGATAAATGGGGAATACTCTGAATAGTCACGGGTGGAAAGTGGGGTCCCCCAGGGTTCTGTGCTGGGACCAATCCTATTAAATTTGTTCATAAAAAACCTGGAGGATGGGGTAAATGGCTCAATCTCTGTATTTGCAGACGATGCTAAGCAGGGCAATAACTTCTCCGCAGGATGTGGTAATCTTGCAAGAAGATCTAAACAAATTTATGGTGTGGGCAACTACATGGTAAATGAGGTGGAAAAATTAAAAATGATGCATTTGAGTGGCAAAAATATGAATGCAATCTATACACAAGGGGGAGAACCTCTGGGGGAATCAAAAAATGGATGCCAATCAGTGCCGCAATGGATGCCAATCAATGCCCACAATGGGCATCACTGATTGGCAGGCATTGTTTGGCACTGATTGGCATCCATTAGTACAACACATATGATAGTGCCCATCTATGCCCATCCATGCCGCCCATCAGTGCCCATCCGTGCCGCCCATCAGTGCCCATCCGTGCCGCCAATCAGTGCCCATCCGTGCCGCCAATCAGTGCCCATCCGTGCCGCCAATCAGTGCCCATCCGTGCCGCCTATCCGTGCCCAGCCATGCCACCTATCCGTGCCCATCTGTGCAACCTATCCGTGCCGCCTATCCAAGCCCATCCATGCCACCTATCCATGCCGCCTATCAGTGCCCATCCATGCCACCCATCAGTGCCACATATTAGTGCCCATCAATGGCACCACATCAGTGCCACCTTATCGGTGCCCATCAGTGCCGCCTTATCAGTGCCCGTCAGTGCAGTACCATCAGTGCCCATCAGTGAAGGAGAAAACGTACTTATTTACAATGTTTTATAACAGAAACAACAACAACAAACCTTTTTTTCTAAATTTTCGGTCATTTTTTTATTTTTTTTGCAGAAAATAAATATCCCAGAGGTGATCAAATACCACCAAAAGAAATCTCTATTTGTGGGTACAAAATTATAAAAATGTAGTTTGGGTACAGTGTAGCATGACCGCGCAATTGTCATTCAAAGTGCAACAGCGCTGAAAGCTAAAAATTGGTCTGGGCGGGAAGGTGTATAAGTGCCCCCCGGTATGGAAGTGGTTAATGAATAGTGGAGAACTGAATGGGAACAACCTAAAAAAGGTTTGTTTCTTCTTGGAATCTGCCATTTCCAGCTCCGTAAAGGTCTTACCAAGCGCTGGCAGCAGTCACGGCGCGGTAAACCCTTTTGCATCAGTTGGGGTTTATCGCACTGCTAGCCCTAGTTAGCTCCAAAATGGACTGAGGCCATTCCCTCAGCTTAATGCTTCAATGGCGCCACATAATGCTGTCAGTTATATGGACCCTTGAATGCGCAAATTGTGGCTGTAAGGTGAAAAAAAAATAAAAAAAATAACACAAAGCGAAACGTTTTATTTACTCCAAACGCATAAATATAGGAATATATCTCCATATGCTCAGGTTCTCCTCGGCTGAGCTGTCATTTAGCATTGTTCACGCGGCATTCTACGCTGTTTATCTGTCCGCTGTGCGCTATGCAATATTTATAAAGGCAGGAGAGTGCTTAGCGGAGCTAAAGATAATCCATTCGGAAGTATTGCTAGATTTCTTAACACACAAGACTACATACCACATAAATAATTTAGGCGACACAGAATTCCCATTAAACGACGTGATTTCTACTAAGAGGAAAGGTTTGGTATCTGAGACGGCGCTTTACCAACCTTGTAAGTGATACCGTATTAATAGCGCCGGCCTTCCAGGAAGGGAATTATCCGCTGTAACTAGTCAGAGGCTGGAAATAAATGAACGTTCCGGATTAATTCCGAGATGCCTGATGCAAACCTAGGCATTAGCAGACCTTACTGTACACTCCTAGGGCCAGATTCTCGTATCTCCGCAGGCGCAAGTTTTACGGACAAGTGCTTTATTCACAAAGAACTTGCCTGTAAAGTTGCGGCGGCGTAGCGTAAATCCTCCGGCGCAAGCCCGCCTAATTCAAATGATCCGGGTAGGGGGCGTGGATCATTTAAATTAGGCGCGTTCCCGCGCCGATCGTACTGCGCATGCGCCGTCCCTAAAATTTCCCGACGTGCATTGCGCTAAATGACGTCCAGCGCCATTCACGGACGACTTACGCAAACGACGTAAATTTTGAAATTTCGACGCGGGAACGACGGCCATACTTAACATTGGTTGCCCCTCATATAGCAGGGGCAACTTTACGCGTCGCAAATCTTACGTAAACGTCGTATCTTCACTGCGTCGACCGCGCGTACGTTCGGGAATTCGCGTACTTTGCTAATTTGCATACTCGACCGGGAAAACGACGGAGGCGACACCTAGCGAGGGAAAAAAAAATTGCATTTAAGATCCGACAGCGTAAGAGCCTTACGCCTGTCGGATCTAATGGTTATCTATGCGTAACTGATTCTAAGAATCATTTGCATAGATACGACGGGCCAGATTAGGACTTACGACGGCGCACATGGCGTTGCGCCGTCGTAAGCCCTTTCATAATCTGGGTCCTAGTGCCCAATCTGAAGCCCAGGAGGCGCATGTGGCCATTTGGTACTTTTTTGTGTGACCCTTGGGGCCCCTGTGTACACCAATCTGTGCTGTCTTCTTAAAGCGGAGCAGACAGGTATTTGCACCCACTTCTGGGACCTGCGAGTAGTGCGTCACCCCCCCCCCCCCCCCCGTGTTGTGTTCTGGGAAACACACGGCTCCCAGAACCCAGCAGGGGACCAGTGCAATCCCTGCATGGGCAGTAGGGAATCGGGCAGTGAAGCCGCAACGCTTCACTTCCCAATACCCTCACCGAGGATGGCGGTGGGGGCAGCAGAGAGACCAGCGATTGCTCGATTTCTGCTGCCGACGTCGCTGGATTCCAGGACAGGTAAGTGTCCATTTATTAAAAGTCAGCAGCGGCAGTATTTGTAGCTGCTGGCTTTTAATATTTGTTACGGCGGAGCTGCGCTTTAAAGCAATCTCTAGCAGTCTTGTGTAATGTGTTTCCAGTCTATAAATGTCTTCTGAAGCGTGTCCCTAGTCCCCAACAACCCCTATGGCTCGTCTCTGAAAGTCTCTTGCAGCATGTCTGCGGTCTCTGACAATCTCCTGCAACATGTCCGATATCTCTGACCATCTCCTGCAACATGCCCGATGTCTCTGACCATCTCCTGCAACATGTCCGATGTCTCTGACCACCTCCTGCAACATGTCCGATGTCTCTGGCCATCTCCTGCATAATGTCCACAATCTCTGACCATCGTCTGCAACACGTTGGATGTCTCTGACCATCTCTTGTTTCTTGTCTGCAGTCTGTGACCATGTCCTATAATCAGGGCCATTTGAAGGATTTTGGGGGCCCCAAGCAAAATGGACATGGAGGCCCCCCCAAGCCCCCCCCCCCACACACACAAAGCCTCACTCCCTGTGTCCTTCTTACTCTGCCCTCCCCCCCCCCCCCCCGTGTCCTTTCAGTTTCCTGTTCCCGGCCGGACTGAAAGGAAGTGAGCACTCAGTGTGCACTTCCTGTCAGTCTGGCCGGGAAAGGAAACTGAATCTCCTGTACCATGCGGTACCCGGCTGGACTGACAGGAGGAAGGAAGAGGAGCTCGGCCACGCTACAGGGAAGGGGAAGTGACAAGAGAGGCAGCAGTGCTGCAGCCGCCTGAGGCTCTCTATAGAGCGCTTAGGCGGCTGCAGCATTTATAGGAGGCGCAGCAAGGGCCCTGCTTGAGGCCTCAAGCAATTGCTTGGTTTGCTTGCCTTGTCACGACGGGCCTGCCTATTATATGTCTGCAGTCTCTGACCATCTCCTGTAATATATCTGAAGTCTCTGACCATCTCCTGCAACATGTCTGTAGTCTCTGACCATCGCCTGCAACATGTCTGTAGTCTCTGACCATCTCCTGCAACATGTCCGATGTCTCTGACCACCTCCTGCATAATGTCCGATGTCTCTGACCATCTCCTGCATAATGTCTGATGTCTCTGAACATCTCTTGTTTCTTGAATGCAGTCTCTGACCATCTCCTGCAACATGTCCACAATTTCTGACCATCGTCTGCAACACGTTGGATGTCTCTGACCATCTCTTGTTTCTTGTCTGCAGTCTCTGACCATGTCCTATAATCAGGGCCATTTGAAGGATTTTGGGGGCCCCAAGCAAAATGGACATGGAGGCCCCCAAGCCCCCCCCCCCACACACACAAAGCCTCACTCCCTGAGTCCTTCTTACAGCGCCTCCCCCCCCCCCCCCGTGTCCTTTCAGTTTCCTGTTCCCGGCCGGACTGAAAGGAAGTGAGCACTCAGTGTGCACTTCCTGTCAGTCTGGCCGGGAAAGAAAACTGAATCTCCTGAACCGTGCGGTACCCGGCTGGACTGACAGGAGGAAGGAAGAGGAGCTTGGCCACGCTACAGGGAAGGGGAAGTGACAAGAGAGGCAGCAGTGCTGCAGCCGCCTGAGGCTCTCTATAGAGTGCTTAGGCGGCTGCAGCATTTATAGGAAGCGCGGCAGGGGCCCTGCTTGAGGCCCCAAGCAATTGCTTGGTTTGCTTGCCTTGTCACGACGGGCCTGCCTATAATATGTCTGCAGTCTCTGACCATCTCCTGTAATATATCTGAAGTCTCTGACCATCTCCTGCAACATGTCTGTAGTCTCTGACCATCTCCTGCAAGTTGTCTGTAGTCTCTGACCATCTCCTGCAACATGTCTGTAGTATCTGACCATCTCCTGCAACATGTCTGTAGTATCTGACCATCTCTTCTATCATAATGTAAGATAGGTTGAAATTAAAGCACCACACAACTAAGAGGTCCAGAGTGCCTTAAAGGTCAGGGGTACAATTCAAGAAATAGCCAAAGCATTTCGGGAGTCTAAGTGTCCCCTTCATCAGGGCTTGACTGGCAACAAAGTGAACAAACCAGTAGTGAACTGGACCAACAATTATATTTATTCCACTGTGAGTTGAAAGCTGAGGCCTAATCAGCAGCTTGGTTAGTTACCAGTCAAGCTCTGATGAAGGGGGTACTTGGACCCCTGAAAGGCATTGACTATATCTTGAATTGTTCACTTGACCTTTAATGGAATAAAGATGCATCCGGAACGCTTAGCAGTTGTGTGGTGCTTTCATTTCAACCCTTCTTATATTACACTACAAGCCAAGGAGACTGTGGAGATCCTCTGGGGTGTAGAAGCTGTCTGCCCAGGAACCAGATCATTTACGCCAACAGTAATACTGTAACGAGACCCTTGCTCGCTCGCTTCCGCTCTCCCGACACTCCTCTGCTACTAGTGAGTCAGCTTGCAGATCGCAACGTCTGATGGTTCGGTCATCCAAGGCTTCAAGATCCGAACTACAGCTATGTGCCATTCGGAATCCATTAGAACAAACACCAGGCAGGCTGTATGTAAGTTCAAACAGGAAGACCTTTATTGGAAGTACACAACACACTTTTAAACAGAATTTGGAACATCCCGCCCCCAACAATCGCTTTCCTATTGGTCAATTGTAAAGTACATGTAGTCCTCCTTCAGGTCCTCCTTAGCCATGCAAATGAGGACTTGAAAATGAGTCAACAGGGATTGGTCCAATAGCTTGAATGGAGGGACTGTTATGTGTAATGAGACGGAAGCCCCAGTGGCAATCAATATACACAATAGCCAGACACAGAACAATGGAGCTGTCTGGAGCTTTAAGACAGGGAAGAAGACCCCCCACTGTGTAACAGCTTTCAAGGAGGAACACTTCTGCATTCCAAGGTCCATGACAAATACCTTAAATGGAACTTCCGCTTTAAATACTGGTGACCCTCTGACATGCCACATTTGGCATGGGGGGGGAGCGGGTACCCAGTTTTGACAGGCACCCAGCTTCCACTTCCTCCCCGGAAGTTGATCTCTCCCCCTCCCTCCCTGCTCTGGGAGACAACACAGGTCCCAGAAGATTGCCCGGCCATTCACAACAGACAAAAAGTCCCCTATGACCAGTGGTACCCAACTTTTTAAGCACCAGGGCCCGCTTTCATAGAAGAAAAGTGTGGCAAGGACCGGGGGAGTGGGGAAGATGTTTGGGGTTGGGGGTATGGCGGTTGGGGGGCAGGTGTTAGAGCTTCAATTATCCCAACACCATAGTTGATATGGTGTCAGGATGATTGCAATACATAATTTTTATTCTTGCATTGTAATAAAAACTTGAACTCTTGCCACTGTCGCCTGGCACCCCAGCCACCAGATGCAGCTTATCACTAGCCGGCCCCCCCTGCCACCAGATTCAGCTTGTCACTAACTTGCCACCCCAGACACCTGATGCAGCCTGTTACTAGTTTGCCACCCCAGCCACCAGATGCAGCTTGTCACTAGCCTGCCACCCTGGGCACCAGATGCAGCTTGTCACTAGCTTGCCACCCTGGGCACCAGATGCAGCTTGTCACTAGCCTGCCACCCTGGCCACTAGATACAACTTGTCATTAGCCTGCCACCCTGGGCACCAGATGCAGCTTGTCACTACCCTCCCCCCCCCCCCGGCCACCAGATGCAGCTTGTCACTAGCCTGCCACCCCGGGCACCAGATGCAGCTTGTCACTAGCCTGCCAACCCGGGCACCAGATGCAGCTTGTCACTAGCCTGCCCCCCCAGCCACCAGATGCAGCGTGTCATGAACTTACAACCCCAGGCACCAGATGTAGCTTGTCACTAGCTTGCCAGCCCAACCACCAGATGCAGCTTGCCACTAGTCTGCCACCAGATGCAGCTTGCCACTATTATGCCACCCTGGCCATCAGATGCAGCTTGTCACTAGCCTGCCACTCGGCCACCATATGCAGATTGTTACTAGCTCTCCATTGGCTAAAACAAAAACACTCATGCTTGAAAATGGCAAAAAAATGCACTTACAAAAGCAGATGCTTGAGGAAGCTCAAGCGTGAACCTACAAACATAAAAACGTCTCCATATTTTATTTCCCACATGGCAAACTCTTGTAAATGGCAGTTATTCATTTCACAGACAATCCCGGTCCATAGATGATTTATTTTTTTATTCCTACACCTCCCAGGAGGATAAACTCATCACTTCAATGTGGCTACTTCACCACAGCTATATATTATTTATACTGTACGTCTTCTCTATTAGATTTTTCCAAGTTTCGGGATCCAAAGCCAACTGTACATTTTTATTTCATGGGCTGAAGATCTCTTTTTTTTTTTTTATCACCTAGTGATATTCCTCAGACAGTCTTCGGGAAGAGATCTGGCCTAAAGACGGGCATACATGAAAACCCAAAGACTTGTCTCACAGATCCTTGCCAAGGGAGAAGACAAGGGCCCAGATTCAGAGAGAGCAAGGCGCACATTACGCCGCCGTAGAGCAAACACTGTACGCTACGCCAACGCAGCGCAGAGAGGCAAGCATTGCATTCAGCAAGCCAGTTCTCCCAACGCTGCGCCAGCGTGGCGTGGGTTTTGAAGGCGTACGCCAGCGTAGGTGAAAGTGGGCGTGACCCAATGCAAATGAGGCATGACCCCATGCAAATGATGGCCCGAGTGCCAGACAAGTACGTATCACGAACTGCGCATGCGCCGTAACGTGGACGCAACCCCCTGCGCCTGCTCATTACCACGCCGGCACAACTGCCTAAGCTACGCCGGATCCATGCGTACGCCGTGAACATAACGTACGCCCAGCCAGACGCACAATACGCCGGCTTGTGTTCCCTGGTGCAGACCTGAGCATGTCTGTTGCTGGGTTGCACCTCCTTTATGGGGAATAACTTTACGCCGGACGTACAACTTACGCACATCTCGCGTAGCATGCGCCGGGCACACACACGTTCGTGAATCGCCGTATTTCCATGTTTGAATGGATAATCAATGGAAGCGGCACCATGCTTCCAGGCTAAATGTACGCCCAACCTACGCCGGCGTTAGCAACGTCAGTCTAGTCATGGGCACAGTGAGGCATGGGCACAGTGAAGCATGCACATGGACACAGTGAGGCAAAGTGAGGCACAGTGAGGCATGCACATGGACACCCTAGGCTTATACTAGAGTCAATAAGATTTCCCATTTTTTTGTGGTAAAATTCGGTGCCTTCGGCTTATATTCGGGTCGGCTTATACTCGAGTATACACGGTAGTAGAAGTATCCAATGTGCAGTCAAGCTATTCAGAGGCGGCTATATTGCTAATTGCAGATCACAGATTTTTTCTATATCCCTGCTCCTTGGACTATTGGGAACTACAGACTATTATATTGAGGTACCTTTGCATTGTGCCTTCTTACTTGTTAAAAGGCTATATTGCTAATGACTACAGTACTAGCGTTGAGCGCATAAGCAGCCCGCCAGTTGGGAAGCAGTGGTGTCTTGGCAAAAGTGATGGAAGGCCTTGGTAGAGAAGGAGCTTGTGTGCTTAGTTGCCTTCCCTAGTGACTGAAACCCCAATACTAGGTCTGACACGCAGCACAGGGCATCCTAGGGACCCAGCCTGGAAGTCACGGAAGATGGAGTGAGGCCTCGGAAAAAGAATAAAGTATGAATGTTGTGCAAGAGTCAAGGTTCCTAGTATTTAAGTGTCATATAAGAATTAATGTCACTGGCAGTGAGGTGACTGGTAACTGGGCTGGGCTGGCCAGTACAAGCTGAATGGTAAAGGCTCAGAAATTCTGCACAATACAGAAAGTCTATTCAGATAGCCGGACCTTGGGCGCCGGACACCTGAATAACGGCAGCTGGTTGGCTGTGTGGAAGTGCCTATCAGAGCCAGTGGCTTTCCGAGTACAGCCCTCGTCTCCCGGATGCTTTATTCATGAAACTTACGGGGGTACATTCCTTCTGTAAAACTGACGGCCGTCTCAGCCAATCAGGTTCACCGATTCTGGTTATCGGTAACCTGATTGGCTGAAGCGTCATCGAGAGACGTGGAAGCAGAAAGGTAAATGCATTTTACAGGGCACAGCGGCGACAATGGGCACAGAGGCGACAAAGGGCACAGAGGCATCAATGGGTACAGTGGTGACAAAGGGCACAGTGGCGACAATGGGCACAGTGGAGATAAATTAAAGGGCACAGTGACATGCACGGTGGCAACAATGGGCACAGTGGTGACAATGGGCACAGTGGCAACAATTAAAGGGCACAGTGACATGCACAGTGGTGACAATGGGCACAGTGGCAACAATTAAAGGGCACAGTGACATGCACAGTGGCGACAATTAAAGGGCACAGTGGTGACAATTAAAGGGCACAGTGGTGACAATTAAAGGGCACAGTGGCGACAATTGAGGGGCACAGTGCCTGCGTTTGATGGCATGGCACAGTGGTGACAATTGATGGCACAGTGGCTGTGTTTGATGGCATGGCACAGTGACTGCGTTTGATGGCATGGCACAGTGGTGACAATTGATGGCACAGTGGCTGCGTTTGATGGGCACAGTGAGGCTGCAATTTTTTTTGTTTTGTTTGCGCCCCCCCCAAAAATGTTGAGCACCAGCCGCCACTGAGCCTCAATCTACCTTTAGGGACAGTAGCAAGCACTTTCTTCTGGTCCACACTCGGGCACAGTGAGGCCTGCCCACACACATGCATGGGAGCTTCCTCTCCCAGCCTAGCCAATCAAGATGGTGGAAGATCCCAAACCCAGAAGAAGAAGAAGGGGCTAAGATGCCAACAAGGGAGTAATGCTGCGTACACACGATCATTTTTCGGGATGAAAAAAACTTTGTTTTTAAAAAATGTAATTCAAAACGATCGTGTGTGGGCTTCACATCATTTTTCGGGTTCTGAAAAACGACCCAAAAAAATTCGAACATTCTGCATTTTTTTAACGACTTTTTTTTTTAAACAATGTCGTTTTTCGGGTTGTAAAAAATGACCGTGTGTGGGCTAAAACTACGTTAAAAACCCACGCATGCTCAGAAGCAAGTTATGAGACGGGAGCGCTCGTTCTGGTTCGTAATGGAGTAAGCACATTCATCACGCTGTAACAGACAGAAAAGCGCCAATCGTCTTTTACTAACACAGAATCAGCTAAAGCAGCCCCAAGGGTGGCGTCATCCGCATGGAACTTCCCCTTTATAGTGTTGTACGTCACCGTGCTTTGCTAGAGCATTTTTTTTTAAACGATGGTGTGCGGGCAACGTCGTTTTAATGATGAAGTTGGAAAAACGTTGTTTTTTTCTACATGCCGAAAAACTTAGTTTTTTTTTTCGTGCCGAAAAATGATCGTGTGTACGCGGCATAATGTTTTGCTTTAAAAAAAATATTATAAGCAACAAGAGGCTGGGTTACAAGCATTTTGTATCCACAATTGGACTCCATGTTCTTTAGCATATTGTTGGTAACAAAGTAATACCTGGATGTGATCTGGGACCAAACTACTCTGTAAGCAATATATTGTGGTTCCGTTGCAGAAACACAGTGGGGGTGCAGAGATCAGCAGCCCTGAGCTGTATTAAAGGATGAACAAAAAGATGAAAGCAGCAAAATTTATTCTTCAGCAAATAAAAGCTATAGATTTAGGTTTTACATCTACTTTAATGCGTAACACAGAATTTTGAATGGATAAGTTTGACACTACTTCTTCTAGGGAAGTTTTCAAGATTCCACTTTGTCACATAATGCTAGCCTCCAAAGAAAACTGGGACAGCGCAGACCATCCAAACTGCCTTAAGCATCAATGAAAGAAAAAGCATCTGTTACTGAACTATTTATCCTGTGCTATTCTGGCTGAACTCTACATAAAATTAAAAAAAATTGAGAAATTGGCATAACAGTAAAGCACATCAAAGAATCACAAAGTTGACAACCATGGAAACAGGTCAACAAAGACAACCATGGAACCCAGTCAAAAGGTGAAAACAATGGAATCAGGTCAACAGTGAAAACAATGGAACCAGGTCAACAGTGACAACCCACGGAACCAGGTCAACAGTGACAACCACAGAACCAGGTGGTTGTCACTGGTAGAAAAAAAAAAACATGGAACCAGGGGCCCAGTCAACTGGGGTGGGCAGGGAACCAGGTCAACTGGGGTAGGCAGGGAACCAGGTCAACTGGGGTAGGCAGGGAACCAGGTCAACTGGGGTAGGCATGGAACCAGGTCAACTGGGGTAGGCATGGAACCAGGTCAACTGGGGTAGGCATGGAACCAGGTCAACTGGGGTAGGCATGGAACCAGGTCAACTGGGGTAGGCATGGAACCAGGTCAACTGGGGTAGGCATGGAACCAGGTCAACTGGGGTAGGCATGGAACCAGTTCAACTGGGGTGGGCATGGAACCAGGTCAACTGGTGTAGGCAGGGAACCAGGTCAACTGGGGTAGGCATGGAACCAGGTCAACTGGGGTAGGCATGGAACCAGGTCAACTGGGGTAGGCATGGAACCAGGTCAACTGGGGTAGGCATGGAACCAGGTCAACTGGGGTAGGCATGGAACCAGGTCAACTGGGGTAGGCATGGAACCAGGTCAACTGGGGTAGGCATGGAACCAGGTCAACTGGGGTAGGCATGGAACCAGGTCCACTCTGGTAGGCATGAAACCAGGTAAACTGGGAAAACCATGGAAACAGGTCAACAGGGACAACAATGGAACCAGGTCAACAGGAACAACCATGGAACCAAGTCAACAGGGACAACCATGGAACCAGGACAACAGGGACAATCATGGAACCATGTCAACAGGGACAACCATGGAACTAGGTCAACAGGGACAATCATGGAACCATGTCAACAGGGACAACCATGGAACCAGGTCAACAGGGACAACCATGGAACCAGGTCAACAGGGACAACCATGGAACCAGGTCAACAGGGACAACCATGGAACCAGGTCAACAGGGCAACCATGGAACCATTTTAGAAATAACTATGGAACCGTGTGCCTAACAAGAGTAATGTGTGCTGCTTTTACTTGTTTTAAAAGAAAAAAAACGGCGAGCACGCTGACTAACCCCCAGCCAGAACGGCTAAGAAGATGATGGGGGAAAGCTTACTGAGGAGGAACAGGAAGTGAGATATTAAGACAAAGAAAAAAAACATTTAGAAGGGAAATGAAAGGAAAAGGTAAGTGAACCAACAATGCACGAGCTTAAAGGAACCTATTTAGAAAATAAAAAACAAACCTTTACAACTCCATTAATGCTGAATTTGTTTTATATTGCCGCACTACAGCAATAGACTACTCAAAGACATATGTTGAGGGACTCTGAAGTCTTGGCGACATCTGAAAAGAGCGTACAGGAAAATTCTTAGTGGTCCTGTTAATCTATAGTGATGTACAAGGTACATAAAAACACAATGGTTGAAAGAAACTGTTAGGAGACGTTGAAATGAACAGACACAACGCAACGGAAAATTCTGACACAGTCCGACTCTATTTTCATCTTTATGCTCTAAAATCTACCCATTGGGGATATGAAGGGACACAGAAATAACCATTCGCCGGTTTGATGGATGCCACATCTTTACTTATGTGTGTGTTAAAAGAAAGATGAGACATGCTGTGTGCATCAAAAATAGGAACCTCAACTGCCATTTTTAACGCTCAACAGAATTCCAGCTACAGTAACCTCTATTAGACGTTTTTTTTTTTTTAGAGACCATAAGGGCTCATTTACATGACCGTTTTTATTGGTAAACTTTTCTTTACGTACAGTGCCTTGAAAAAATATTCATACCCCTTGAAATTTTCCACTTTTCGTCTTGTTACAACCAAAAACATAAAAGTGTGTTTTATTGGGATTTTATGTGATAGACCAACACAAAGTGGCACATAATTGTGACGTGGAAGGAAAATGAGAAATGGTTTTCCGAATTTTTTACAAATAAATAGGTGAAAAGTAGGGTTGTCCCGATACCGATACTAGTATCGGTATCGGGACCGATTCCGAGTATTTGCGGGAGTACTTGTACTCCCGCAAATGCCCCCGATGCCTGGCCGAATACTCGCCCACCCCCCCCCCGCCGCCGCCGCTGCTACGCCGCATCCCTGCTTGGTTAATATGGGCGGGGAACATTACAGCTTTCATTTGAATAGCTGTAGTGTTTCCCGCCGTGCCACGTATAGACACTCCCCCTTGCTCAGGTGAACTGTCCAATCCCGAGCAAGGGGGAGTGTCTATACGCAGCGCGGCGCGAAACACTACAGCTATTCAAATGAAAGCTGAAATGTTCCCCGCCCGTATTAACCAAGCGGCGGCGCGGCAGCATGTAGGTAAGGGGGACATGGCTACATATATGGGGAGGACATGGCTGCATATGGGGGGACATGACTGCATATGGGGGGACATGGCTGGATATGGGGGGGGACATGGCTGCATATGGGGGGGACATGGCTGCATATGGGGGGGACATGGCTGCATATGGGGGGGACAAGGCTGCATATGGGGGGGACAAGGCTGCATATGGGGGGGACATGGCTGCATATGGGGGGACATGGCTGCATATGGGGGGGACATGGCTGCATATGGGGGGGACATGGCTGCATATGGGGGGGACATGGCTGCATATGGGGGGGACATGGCTGCATATGGGGGGGACATGGCTGCATATGGGGGGACATGGCTGGATATGGGGGGGGGACATGGCTGCATATGGGGGGACATGGCTGAATATGGGGGGGGACATGGCTGCATATGGGGGGGACATGGCTGGATATGGGGGGGACATGGCTGGATATGGGGGGGCATGGCTGGATATGGAGGGACATGGCTGGATATGGGGTGGGACATGGCTGCATATATGGGGGGGACATGGCTGCATCTGTGGGGGGACATGGCTGCATCTGTGGGGGGACATGGCTGCATTTGTGGGGGGACATGGCTGCATTTGGGGACACATTTAAAAAAAGTATCGTATTCGGTATCGGCGAGTACTTGAAAAAAAGTATCGGTACTTGTACTCGGTCCTAAAAAAGTGGTATCGGGACAACCCTAGTGAAAAGTGTGGCGTACATTTGTATTCAGCCCCCTTTACTGTGACACTCCCAACTAAAATCTAGTGGAACCAATTGCCTTTAGAAGTCACCTAATTAGTCCACCTGTGTGTAATTTAATCTCAGTATAAATACAGCTGTTCTGTGAAGCCCTCAGAGCTTTGTTAGAGAACCTCAGTGAACAAACAGCAAGGAACACACCAGACAGGTCAGGGATAAATGATAGTGATTCACAAAAACCTTATTCCCGTGAACAAACAGCGCTTGCTATTATTGTGTACCATCAAATGCATTAAACAAAAATTCATAAAACACAAAAAACATGTGAAAAAGTGTTCATAAGTCCTATGGCGATTGATATGAAGAAAAAACGTATTGCCCAGAGTACACGCTCCTGCCCTAATCCCACAACCAGTGACTTGTTATTCCATGTGCTCCCAAACAAATGCCTCATCGAAGTTAAGTGAAGGTCCCCACTCACCGAATGTAGATGACGCTCAATGTCATATAACAAGAGGAGTCAAATGAGGTTGAGCGGTCTCCGTGACCAGGAAATTTACCAACCGGCTCCAATCGTTCCCGCGTTACAGCATTGCGTAACTCCAAGTATGAATCACGTGGCAGTCAGAAAAAAAACTGAAAGCGGGCTCCACATAGCGTAAAAAAGTCTTTACTCTTTAGTAAAAGCCTTCAGGCAGGTTTAGCATACAGTAAAACTTTGCAAACCCTTCCTATACAGGTAACTGTATCAAGACATAAAAAAAACATAAAACCGCTCTGGCGTTTTGGCATGCGTGCCACCTAGAGCTCTCCATAGTGAACTGTGCATCTTAGCTTGGCGTGTTTCGTCATCAGAAGGTCAGGAATAAAGTTGTGGAGAGGTTTACAGCAGGATTAGGCTATAAAAAAATAATCCCAAGCTTTGAAGATCTCACGGATCTCTGTTCAATCCATCATCCGGAAATGGAAAGAGTATGGCACAACTGCAAACCTACCAAGAAATGGCTGTCCACCTAAACTGACCGGGCCGGGCAAGGAGAGCATTCATCAAAGAAGCAGCCAAAAAGTCCATGGTAACTCTGCAGGAGCTGCAGAGATCCACAGCTCAGGTGAGAGAATCTGTTCATAGGACAACTATTAGTCGTGCTCTCCACAAATCTGCCCTTTATGGAAGAGGGGCAAGAAGAAAGCCATTGTTGAAAGAAAGCCATAAGAAGTCCTGTTTGTATTTTGTGAGAAGCCATGTGGGGGACACAGCAAACATGTGGAAGAAGGTTCTCTGGTCAGATGAGACCAAAATTGAACTTTTTGGTCTAAAAGCAAAACACTATGTGTGGCGGAAAACTAACACTGCACATCACCCTGAACACACCATTCCAACTGTGAAACATGGTGGTGGCATCATCGTGTTGTGGGGATGCTTTTCTTCAGCAGGGACAGGGAAGCTGGTCAGAGTTGATGGGAAGAGGGATGGAGCCAAAAACAGTACAATCTTAGAAGAAAACCGGTTAGAGTCTGCAAGAGACTTGAGACTGGTGCGGAGGTTCACCTTCCAGCAGGACAACGACCCTAAACATACAGCCAGAGCTACAATGGAATGGTTTAGATAAAAACATATTCATGTGTTAGAATGGCCCAGTCACAGTCCAGACCTAAAACCATTAGATAATCTGTGGCAAGACTTGAAAATTGCTGTTCACAGACGCTCTCCATCCAATGTGACAGAGCTTGAGATATTGTCATGGACATGCAATAATGTCTGGCAGCTTACCTTCTTCTCATGTCTCCATCAGAGGCCTGACTCTCTTCTGGCTGCCTTTTTATCACCTCTCCTTCCTGTATGGCCCCACCCCAGGCCATCCCAGGAAGTCTATATTAACTGTTGCACTGCAGGTCTGCTTTGCTGTTCAACCGTGTTGTTAGCTTAAGTTCCTGTCTGCAGTGTGCTACGTTTACCTTCCTGTGTACCGTTTTTGGCTCGTCCCTGACTTCTCCTGTTTACCTGTGACCCTGATCTTTTGCCTGTCCCTTGGTTACCCTTGTCTGCCTGTTGCCCTGTCCTCGGCTTACCCATCACTATCGCTTGTCCTGGTTGCCGTTTCCCCTCTTTCCCTGCGGAGCATGACCTAGGGGATCCCAGGGGTCGCAACCTGGATCCAGCTGCGGCGAAGGCCATCCTCACCACTAGAGGCTCTGGTGAACACAAAGCTGGGTCTTAGACTCCTCGCCCTGGGGAATCTTGGGTTCACGCTTCCTCTCTGATTGCAACAGTCGGCTATAGGGTTCACTACCCTGTGGTGCATCCCTGACCCCAACGGGGTGCACTTGTCACCTGGCCACAGGTGACCTGACAGATATTTTACAAAGAAGAATGGGCAAAAATGTCCCTCTCTAGATGTGCAAAGCTGGTAGAGACATCCCCTAAAAGACTTGCAGCTGTAATGGCAGATAAAGGTGGTTCTACAAAGTATTGACTCCTGGGGGCGCTATACAAATGTACCCCCCACACTTTTCACATATTTCTAAAAAAATAAATTGAAAACCATTTATCATTTTCCTTCCATGTCACAATTATGTGCCACTTTGTGTTGGTCTATTACATAAAATCCCAATAAAATACATTTAAGTTTTGGGTTGTAACATTTGCTTTTTTACTTTTAACACAAATAAATGGTGGCGTTGGGCTTTAAACTTACACTGAAATACAAAGAAGAACAGACACTTTTGGGAGTTGCATTCCTTTGGTAAGTATAAAGAAAAGGAAAAAGAACGGGGATTGTTTTTTTTTTTAAACAGCGGGGAGCTTGTAGTATCTTTGACCTGCAGTGTTTGAAGAACAGTTTGCAAACTTTATAAAAAAAATAATTCTATCAGGATCAAAGTTTCTTCAGATACTGACTTCACCGATTAAAACACAATAAACGGTTTAATAAAATCAGGCAAATTAGGCTGTAGACAGAGATTTCTCCGGAACCATTAACACATAATAGGAGAGAGAGAGGGAGGGAGGAGAAGCCGGCGGAAAGGCGCGGGGACGGAGACTCGTCTGGTTTATGCCTATAAACATTGGAAACTACGGGCTAGATTCACAGAGAGATACGACGGTGTATCTCCTGATACGCCGTCGTATCTCTGACTTAGGCCGGTCGTATCTATGCGCCTGATTCATAGAATCAGTTACGCATAGATATGCCTAAGATCCGACAGGTGTAACTGTGTTACACCGTCGGATCTTAACTGCAATTTAAAAATGGCCGCGGGGAGGCGTTCTCGCTGATTTACGCTGAGAAATATGTAAATCAGCGAGATACGCCAATTCACGAAACGTACGCGGGCCCGACGCAGTTTGTTACGACGTTTACGTATCGGGTTTTCCCGGCGTATACTTACCCCTGCTTCTATGAGGCGCAGCCAATGTTAAGTATAGCCGTCGTTCCCGCGTCAATTTTTTTTTTTTTACGTCGTTTGCGTACGCCAATTCTCAAACCCGATCGTCGCAAGTTATGCTCACGCCGAAACCACTGACGTCCTAGCAACGTCAGTGGGAGCAATGCACGCTGGGAAAATTCACGGACGGCGCATGCGCATTTAAATCGGCGCGGGGACGCGCCTGATTTAAATAGTACACTCCCCCTAGCCGAGGAATTTGAATTCCGCCGGGGGATTTACGATCCGCCGCCGCAAGTTTGGAGGTAAGTGTTTTGTGAATTACCCACTTGCCTCTCAAACTTGCGGCAGCGGATCTTAAATCACATAGGTTACGCGGATCTAAAGATCCGCTGATCTATATGAATCTAGCCCATCGAGTTGTATTGGTTCCTGGTGTATCCTGTCCCATCACTCAAGAACTCTCCTGTGAGCCGGTATCCCAATATCCTCAGGATGAAGGCCCTGGCTGGGTTAATAGCAGCAAGCACGATTAGCTTGCCTTCTGGTGAGCACACACTCTGTGTGGTGGAGGTGCACCAATTCAACCATCAAGCTATATGTATTTGTGTTAATGGACTGGTTATGCGCAATATTTTTTGAGTTCACATGCATTTCAATATGTTTATAACATTCACTCATATGGAATTTATTAGCGCAGCTCCTTTTTTATGATCTTTATTATTGTGGTGTGCATTTCGCCTTGAGTTTACTGCTTTCTTTTCACATTTTTTTAAGTAGCGTGTTTTTTTCTTATATTTATTAACACATAATAGGTCGTTATTCTTTAGTTTTGACTTATGCTTTCGCCTTCTGGAAAAGGTTTTTGAGAACAAAGAATCATGGCTGGAAAAACCTTGGAATGAGTGAGTGCTGCTACTCTACTACAGATTTGTACGTTCTGGTAGCCCTATCAGCTTCACAATGTAAAGACCAATGTACATTTTTAGTTTTTCCAGGCCTTCGCCAGGTCAGAGGTGTACATAGTCTTGCCACACAAGGCACTTGCCCCCGCCCTTCTACCGATGTCCTGGGGTCTCCTTCTGAATGCTTTGGCTTCCCTGCTATCATTTTGGTCTTCTCTGCAGTAATTGTTGCCATAACTTGAGTACTGAGAGTCCCAGATCTTCTATTGAGTGCCCTGAGTCTCCAATTGAGTTCCCCAAATCTTGTTCCAAGTTTCTTGGGTCTTCAACCGACTTGTTCCATGTCTTCAACCGACTGTTCCATGTCTTCAACCGACTGTTCCAGGTCTTCAACCGACTGTTCCAGGTCTTCAACAGACTGTTCCAGGTCTTCAACAGACTGTTCCAGGTCTTCAACAGACTGTTCCAAGTCTTCTACCGACTTGTTCCAGGTCTTCTACCGACTTGTTCCAGGTCTTCTACCGACTTGTTCCAGGTCTTCTACCGACTTGTTCCAGGTCTTCTACCGACTTGTTCCAGGTCTTCTACCGACTTGTTCCAGGTCTTCTACCGACTTGTTCCAGGTCTTCTACCGACTTGTTCCAGGTCTTCTACCGACTTGTTCCAGGTCTTCTACCGACTTGTCCCAGGTCTTCTACCGACTTGTCCCAGGTCTTCTACCGACTTGTCCCAGGTCTTCTACCGACTTGTCCCAGGTCTTCTACCGACTTGTTCCAGGTCTTCTACCGACTTGTTCCAGGTCTTCTACCGACTTGTTCCAGGTCTTCTACCGACTTGTTCCAGGTCTTCTACCCATTGTTCCAGGTCTTTTAATTACAGTTCCAGGTCTTTTAAGGACTCTCCTAGTCAGGGCTTTTTTTCTGCTGGAACTTGGTGGAACTCAGTTCCACTACCCCTGGCTCAGGCCCTCTGCTTTCTGTTCACCTCTATTGCTATCCCTGACCTGTCTGGTGTGTTCCTTGGCCTTCATGATGCTGTCTGTTCACTAAGGTTCTCTAACAAACCTCTGAGGGCTTCACAGAACAGCTGTATTTGCACAGATTAAATTACACTAATTAGGTGACTTCTGAAGGCAATTGGTTCCACTAGATTTTAGTTAGGGGGTATTGGAGTAAAGGGGGCTGAATACAAATGTACCCCCCACACTTTTCACATATTTATTTGTAAAAATAAATAAAAAACAATTTATCATTTTCCTTCCACTTCACAATTATGTGCCACTTTGTAAAGACACCCCCCCCCTTAGTGCAACCCCCCTCTCAGTGCAAATCCCCCCTCAGTGCAACCCCCCCCTCAGTGCAAACCCCCTTGGTGCAACCCCCCAGTGCAAACACCCCCCCTTAGTACAACCCCCCCCCCCACTCAGTGAAATCCCCCCAGGTGCAAACACCCCCCCTCCCCATTCAGTACCTCAGATCATCGCAGGCAGCGCCACGGCACATGGACAGAAGGTCCCCTCAGCCCCTCCCCCTCTGTACACACAAACAGAGAGGAGGGGGCTGTGCCTGTGTGCCGACTGCCGACCACCGCTAACAGCCCGTGGCATGTTTTTTTTAAATCGGAATGGTGTCACCCCCTCTAGCGGGTGTCACCCGGGGCGGACCGCACCCCCCTAGCAACGCCTCTGCCTCCAGGCATTCCCAGCCGGGACAAGTACTGCCAGTGAGTAAAGTGGTGATGTGGCGCCCTTTTTTGAGGGGCATCAGATTGGCCCGGGGGGTGGCTGTGTCCGTTTCATTCCGGGACACTGTATTGCCCTGGAATGAAGGTGCCCGGGACAGACCTGCAAAATGCGGGACTGTCCCGGGCAATCCGGGACACATGGTCAACCCACCAGGGGGGCCATACTAAACTGGAACGCGGGCCGCATTTGGCCCGCGGGCCAGACTTTGGACATACCTGCTTTAAGGCCTATCAGAGGATTAACCATGCAAGCTGAAAAAAAGAAAGAAATTTAAATTCTGTCCTTGAACACTCCATCTAAAAAGACCTACTTGACATAGTGACAACTGACAACATCATAAAAGAGCTACGTGAAGTTCTCAGCAACCTTGAAGGTCTGCCAGAGAGCGCAAGTCAGCTGGAAACAGAAGAAGGAGATCTATTCCTTCCAAATACTACTTAATCATGAAAAAAAAAGCTGCACTGATGGCATCTGTCAGAAACACATACCTGATTATCGCTGGCAGCTGAAGGGAAAGGCATGCCCCGCAGCACCGCAGCCCCGCCGCACCACCGGTGACTCAAAGCCTTTACATTGAACAAGACGTTGGTGGAGGAAGTAGAGAGGGAGTACATGGAGATTACAAGTCACCCATGTTCACCTCTCCTCTCATGCGAGTTCCCACGCCGACACAAAGCCAGAAAGTAGAAGAAAAGTTCAGCTCGCCGGATCCTCGTTAAGTTAAAACAATCTCAGTTGGTGACCGGTCTAGCGCTTTGTAATACACTTGAAGGGAGACCAGATGAAACATGAAGACAGAAAGTCCTGAGAAGAATCTTCAGGAAATAGAGTAGCTGGACGCCAGCCATCCAACGTCAGACAAAGACTTTGATGTATCAGTGGCGGTGGGTCCATAAAGGGCGCACGGCGCCGTCCCCTCTCTCCTGCCACCTGTCTATCACCATTAGGGTGACCAAATGTCCCGGATTGGCCGGGAAAGTCTCGCATTTTGCAGGTCTGTCCCGGGCACATTCATTCTAGGACAATACAGTGTCCCGGAATGAAACCGACACAGCCACCCCCTCGCCAATCTGATGCCCCCAAAAAAGGCAGCCACATCACCGCTTTACTCACTGACAGTACTTGTCCTGGCCGGGAATGCCTGGAGGAGCACAATCCCGCCCCCTGCTTGTGATTGGAGAAATCATAAATCTTGTGTCCAATCACTGTGCTGTGATTCGTTAGAGCACAAGCTGATTTTTGGGAAGGGAGGGTGTCCCTGAATGGTAGTTTGGAAATGTGGTCACCCTAATCACCATAGATAGATTCATGCAATGCATGAATCTATCTATGGTCGCCGCTGCCATCCCCTATTCAGGTGCCCGGCCCCTTTTCGGGCGCCGGCACCTGAATTACAGCGGCGGAGTGTTTTTTGAAGCACCTGATTAGAGCCGTCGGCTCTAATAGGCGTCCAAAAAGGTGAACAGCGTTGTGTTAGGAAAGCGAATACATTTTCGCTTTCCTAACACGGAACCACCTCTCAGCCAATCAGGTGCTCGGGTCTGTTACCAGATTGGCTGAAACGGCAGGCACTGTGATTGGATCAGGCATTCAATCATAGCAAAGGATGCCTCTATGACCCCTGTGTGTCCCAAGGGTCTCCAGAATTTCCGGCTCCAAACATCCTCTGTGAGCCCTGGGTGTTCCAAAAGTCTACAGTGTTCCTAGCTCCAATCATCCTCTGTGACCCCTGTGTGTCCCAAGGGTCTCCAGAGTTTCTGGCTCCAAGGATCCTATGTGGCCCCTGTGTGTCCCAAAACTCTCCAGCATTCTCTTCTCTAAGCATCCTCTATGACCCCTGTGTGTTCCAAGGGTCTCCACTGTTTCCAGCTGCAAGCATCCCCTATGACCCCTGTGTGTTTCAAGAGCTTCCAGTGTTCCCAGCTCCAAGCATCCTATGTGACCCCTGTATGTCCCAAGAGCCTCCAGTGTTCCAAGCTCCAAGCATTCTCTATGACCCGTGTGTGTCCCAAGGGTCTCCAGTGTCTCTAGCACCAAGCATTCTCTATGACCCGTGTGTCCCAAGAGTCTCCAATGTTCCTAACTTTTGTGTCCCAAGGGCCTCTATTGTTTTTAGTTCCAAACATTCTCTTTGACCTCTGTGTGTCCCAAATAACCTCCAGTGTTCCCAACGCCAAGTTTCCTCTATAACCCCCATGTGTCCCAACAGCCTCCAGTGTTCCGAGCTCCAAGCATCCAGCCCCGCTATTCCAGAGCAGGAGGTCGCGGGCCGCATCAGAGGGCTTCGCGGGCCACATATGGCCCCCGGGCCACTGGTTGGCCACCCCTGCTCTATGTTATGGAGACTGGGGGGTTCTGTAGTCCTAAAACACTTCCTGTCCTAGGGTGACAATGCTGCTCTTCCACAGATACAGTGCAGAGAGCACTGTCACCCTAGGGCAGGATGTGATGTGGCGGCCTTTTTTGAGGGGCATCAGATTGGCCCTGGGGGGTGGCTGTGTCCGTTTCATTCTGGGACACTGGGGTGGATTCAGGTACGACTTGCGCCCTCTTACGGAGGCGCAGCGTACCGTTTTAACGCTGCGCCTCCGTAAATTACCTGCGCTACGCTTCATTCATGAAGCAGTAGCTCTGTAATTTGCGTGGGCGCTCCCTAAAACTCGGGCGCGTAATTTAAATGATCGCGTAGGGGGCGTGGATCATTTAAATTAGGTGCGTTCCCGCGCCGAACGTAGTGCGCATGCTCTGTCGGGAAGGACGTCATTTGCTTTAACGTGAACGTAAATGGCGTCCAGCGCCATTCACGATTCATTTACGCAAACGACGTAATTTTCAAACATCGCGACGCGGGAACGACGGGTATACTTAGCATTGGCTGCTCCTGCCAATAGCACTGTCACCCTAGGGCAGGAAGTGGCAGGATTACTGGCAGGATCACCAGTTTGATATAAAGGAAAGAAAATCCTGAAAAAAAATGCAGCCATCACATCTGGGTAAGTTGCAATATAAGACATTTTTGGTTTTGGGTTGAGATCTGCTTTAATTCCGCGCTCATTCATCCATCCATGTCTTACTGCCTCAAAGGATAGTCGCATGTAGACCTATATGCAAAGTTTATTTATTAACTTATTCATGCAGGCATGTGCTTGTGTGCCCATGTCAATTTTGATGGATGATATTCAGCAGCAAATAAAACTGAGATTAATATTTTGCACAGTAATCCCTGAGCTATTTTTCAAACAATTTCACAGTCTATCATCACATCATACCAAAATCAAATGGATTCTAGAGTTTGAAGTTAAAGAATCTGCTAGCTCAGATCTACACTTTCACCAGCAGGGGGAACTCTCTCCCTAAATACCCAGCTTCAAAATTCCATTCAACAAACCACACCATCATCGCTAAGGGGGTGATATACTCAGGGCCAGATTAAGAACATCATGGGCCTGGTGCTGAGGATTTTGGTGGGGCCTTTCAGGCTGCATTCACACCTCCGCGACAAGTAACGCCGCGTACGCGGCGTATTTTGCCGCGAATAGTGTAACTTTTTTTTTACAAATCCTTCCTATTGCTTTGTATGGCCAAACGCCAATGCCGCCTGAAAAAAAGGGTCCGGGACTTTTTTTCATGCCGCAGGTGTACGGCGTCTATGAGATGTGAACCATCTCATAGACAGCAATAGGAATTCTCCCCTCCAGCGGCACGAGCGGCGTCGGGCGTTTTGTCGTGGAGGTGTGAATGGGGTGTAATAAATAATAAATAAATGCGTGGGAATGACATGAACGCAGCCCAGCCAAGGCAAGTGACCAAAGGCACAGAACCCAGAAGGAAGACCGGGGTGAAGATGGAAGTGCCCGGGCCCCGCCTGATTCATCACATCGCAGCACTGGAGGGCTCAGTCTGAAAATTGAAGTGTACACTAATGTGCTAATATGCTGTGCATACTTGTACGTTGTGGCATAACCTACCCCAGGGCCTCTAAAAAGTAGTAATGTCAGGAAAGTTTACTACCGCTTTATTATCACAGGATCCCAGGAGCCTCTCATGGGGCCCCCTACTGACCCGGTGGACGGTGGCCCTTGGGCAGTGCCTAAGTGCACAGTTGCCAACATTTAAAAAATATTTTCAGGGCCACTTTTTTATATAAGTGCTATATTTAGAGTAGCTGAGATCCCCGATGTTCCTCTATACATCATAGTAGTAATCACAAAATTAAATGAGTACTAATAATGGGGCAGAACAAATATGAGAACTAATATTTCCTTTAGTTGAAGTAACAAAAGTGTGTCCATTCTAGAGCTGGTAACATTGAGGATATTCAGTATAATTTTAAAGAACTGTTTTTGTGGGTAAGCGACATAGGGGAGGAGTATGGACGGTATATAAGTGGGAAGTATGTGCAGGTGAGGGAGAGGAATGTGGAGGGTCTAACAGTGGGCACTATGTACAGGAGAGGAGTACAAAGGGTACGGAAAAAAGCACTATGTACAGGAGAGGAGTGTGAAGGGTATGACAATGGGCAATATGTACAGGAAGAGTGAGGGGGTATGACAGAGGGTAGTACGTACCAGAGAGAAGTGTGGAGGGTATGATGGGGCAGTATGTACAGGAGAGGAGTGTGGAGGGTATGACAGTGGGCAGTATGTACAGGAGAGGAATGTAGACGGTATGATAGTGGGCTCTATGTATAGGAGAGGAGTGTGGAGGGTATGACAGTGAACACTATGTATAGGAGAGGAGTGTGGAGGGTATGACAGTGGGCACTATGTATAGGAGAGGAGTGTGGAGGGTATGACAGTGAGCAGTATGTACAGGAGAGGAGTGTGGAGGGTGCGACAGTGGGCACTAAGTACAGGAGAGAAGTGTATGACAGCAGGCACTATGTACAGGAGAGGAGTGTGAAGGGTATGACAGTGGGCGCTATGTATAGGAGAGGAGTGTGGAGGGTATGACAGTGGGCACTATGTACAGGAGAGGAGTGTGTAGGGTATGACAGTGGGTACTATGTATAGGAGAGAAGTGTGGAGAGTATGACAGTGGGCACTATGTACAGGAGAGGAGTGTGGAGAGTATGACAGTG
Source organism: Rana temporaria (assembly GCF_905171775.1). Lineage (NCBI taxonomy): Eukaryota > Metazoa > Chordata > Amphibia > Anura > Ranidae > Rana > Rana temporaria. Next base: position 14,652,664 of record NC_053497.1, read on the forward strand.
AGCACTATGTACAGGAGTGGAAGGATATTTAGGGACTGCGTAGTGGTTAAGCGGGTCATACATGGATTGAAATTACGCCAATTATGCAGAGACCAGCATTGTCAATCTATGTATGGGCTAGCTGGTTTTACACAAGTCAATCTATTAATCAACTTGAGTACAACCAGCCTGTTTTTTTTCTTAAAACAATCAGTGCTGCCAGCTAAAGTTAGCAACACTGATCATTGTACGCACTGGCAGAACACAATAACACTGCAGGAGTGATTCCCCCATCCACAGGTCAGCAGGTGAGAGGGTGTGTGGGGACAGGCTGGGGAGAGATACTAGTCAGTGGCTGGGTAGGCACTGGTAGTATCAGAGCCAGATACACACAGGTTACATACGCCACGATTGTTAGAGCGAGAACAATAATTCTAGTACTAGACCTCCTCTGTAACTCTAAACATGTAACCTAAAAAAATGTAAAGCATCGCTTAGGATACCAAAAAAAATTGTGCTAACTTAACTAACTAACTGTTTTTTTAATGAATGAAACATTTTTTTTCAAAAAAACATGTTTGAAAAATTGCTGTGCAAATACCGTGCTAGAGCTGCACAATTAATCGTTAAAAAATTGTGATCTCGATTCAACCCCCCTGACGATCTTCAATGCAGAGTTTGCTGATTCTTTAATATAACAAGTGGAGAGACTTTCAGCTGTCAAAAGAAAATATCTGGGCAGTCTGCCAAGTTTTTAACAGGAAACATTGTAACTGACACTTCCTTCTTAGATCAAAGGGATACACTTCTGTGTGTAAAGAACAAATCTGGGCAGTCTGCGAAGTTTGTAAACAAAATGAAACATTGTAACTAACTAACATTGTAACTAAATTTAACCACTTAAAGTCCAACACTTGTTTCTTAAGTTAGAAAGCAATATTATTTGCTAGAAAATTACTTGGAACTGCCAAACATTATATATATTTTAGCAGAGACTCTAGGGAATACAATGGCTATTGCTGCAATATGTTATGTCACACTGCATTTTCCCACTTCAATGAATAATAAAAACCATAAAAACAAAACAGTGAAGTTAGCCCATTTTTTTTTTTTTTTATGTGAAAGATGATGTTACGCTGCAACAATCGTGAGAGAATCGTGATCTATCTTCTAAGCAAAAAAATTGCAATTCTCATTTTAGCCAGAATCGTGCAGCTCTGTACCCTGCAACATAAAAAGTGCAAAGACCACCATAGAGTAATTTTCTAGTAAAAAACAAATGATGATTTTTACATGTAGGAGAGAAGTGTCAGAATTGGCCTGGGTGGCAAGGGGTTAATTACCATGAGTAATATACAAATAATTATTATAAGCCCTGTGATCCTATCAGTCTGCTGCAGTGTGTCAGCTTGTATTTATATTGGCCGCTGTGAATGTAGCTTCTGACAGGCTGTGTAAGCAGGCCCGTATCTCCGGAACCATAAATGATAGCCGTCCCATATTTTAACCAGTTGTGGGGTAGCTCTTCCAATGCCTACCCCAAATGTGGGGTTTCTGTGACCTCTGGTCATCGAGCTACAACCCCCCAAATTCGATCTTAGAAAAAAAAAATTCTTAAAAAAAAAAAAAAAGAAAAATTTTTTTTTTTTTTTTTTTTTTTGGGCAAATGGGCCTATCTTGAGAAAGGGGCCTGGAGCTGCAGCTCCATCAGCCCCATTGTTAATCCGGCCCTGGATATACTAAAGGCAAATAGGAAAATTTCCTTGCAAAGTGACCAGCTTAAGTCCCAAGGGTCTTCAGCTTTTCTGTCTCCAAGCATCCTGTGTGACCCCTTTGTGTCCCTAGAGTCTCCAGTATTCCTAGCACCAAGCTACCTCTATGACTTCTGTGTGTCCTGAGGGTCTCCAGTGTTCCCAGCTCCAAGCATTCTCTGTGACCCGTGTGTGTCCCTAGAGTCTCCAGTGTTCCCAGCTCCAAGGATCCTCTATGACCCGTGTGTGTCCCTAGAGTCTCCAGTGTTCCTAGCTCCAAGTATTCTCTGTGACCCCTGTATGTCCCAAGAGTGTCCAGTGTTTCCAGCTCCAAGCATCCTCTATGAATCCTGCGTGTCCCTAGATTCTCCAGTGTTCCCAGATCCAAGCATTCTCTATGAATCCTGTATGTCCCAAGAGTCTCCAGTGTTCCCAGATCCAAGCATTCTCTATGAATCCTGCATGTCCCAAGAGTCTCCAGTGTTTCCAGCTCCAAGCATCCTCTATGAATCCTGCGTGTCCCTAGATTCTCCAGTGTTCCCAAATCCAATCAGCCTCTATGAATCCGGCGTGTCCCTAGAGCAGTGTTTCTCAACTCCAGTCCTCAAGGCGCCCCAACAGGTCATGTTTTCAGGCTTTCCATTATTTTGCACAGGTGATTTGATCAGTTTCACTGCCTTAGTAATTACCACAGCCATTTCATCTGAGGGAAATCCTGAAAACATGACCTGTTGGGGCGCCTTGAGGACTGGAGTTGAGAAACACTGCCCTAGAGTTTCCAGTGTTCCCAGATTCAAGTATTCTCTATGAATCATGCGTGCCCCTAGCCTCCAGTGTTCCCATATCCAAGCATTCCATATGAATCCTGCATGTCCCTAGAGTCTCCAGTGTTCCCAGATCCAAGCATCCTCTATAAATCCAGCATATCCCAAGAATCTCCAGTGTTCCCAGATCCAAGCATTCTCTATGAATCCTGCATATCCCAAGAGTCTCCAGTGTTCCCAGATCCAAGCATTCTCTATGAATCCTGCATGTCTCTAAAGTCTCCAGTGTTCCCAGATCCAAGCATTCTCTATGAATCCTGCATATCCCAAGAGCCTCCAGTGTTCCCAGATCCAAGCATTCTCTATGAATCCTGCATATCCCAAGAGTCTCCAGTGTTCCCAGATCCAATCATCCTCTATGAATCCTGCATGTCCCAAGAGTCTCCAGTGTTCCCAGATCGAAGCATCCTCCCATGAATCCTGCATGTCCCAAGAGTCTTCAGTGTTCCCAGATCCAATCAGCCTCTATGAATCCGGCGTGTCCCTAGAGTTTCCAGTGTTCCCAGATTCAAGCATTCTCTATGAATTATGCGTGCCCCTAGCCTCCAGTGTTCCCATATCCAAGCATTCCATATGAATCCTGCATGTCCCTAGAGTCTCCAGTGTTCCCAGATCCAAGCATCCTCTATGAATCCTGCATATCCCAAGAGTCTCCAGTGTTCCCAGATCCAAGCATCCTCCCATGAATCCTGCATGTCCCAAGAGTCTCCAGTGTTCCCAGATCCAATCAGCCTCTATGAATCCGGCGTGTCCCTAGAGTTTCCAGTGTTCCCAGATTCAAGCATTCTCTATGATTCATGTGTGCCCCTAGAGCAGGGGTGGCCAACCAGTGGCCCAGGGCCATATGTGGCCCGCGGAGCCCTCTGATGTGGCCCGCGACCTCCTGCTCTGGAAAAGCGGGATTGGCAAGCCCAGATCGCAGGTTGCCGATCTTCCATACCACAGCATCAGTGTTGTGAATGAAGCTGGTGGTAGAGGAAGAAAGCGTGTGCGGAGCAGAGCCCCATAAGCTGATGTTTCCTCTACAGCGCTGGCTTTGCCACAGAAGGTGTCTATGGCAAAGTTCAGCTAACCCGCAGGATAGACACAGGTGCACTACGCTGCACCCGCGGTGTGGGTAAACCGCCATCAGTTGAAAGCAGCCTTAGGCCCTTTTCACATGATCAGCCCAACCAAATGGGACCCTCAGTTCACCTCTACAGAGCGACAGATGGGCCGCCACTGGTGGAGACTACGAGCCAGGCCTTTCTCATCCAACATCAGTGCCTGACCTCACAAATGCTCTCCTGGAAGAATGGTCCAACATTCCCACAGACACACTCCTAAACCTTGTGGACGGCCTTCCTAGAAGAGTTGAAGGTGTTATAGCTGCAAAGGACGGGGCCAACGCAATACTGAACCCTACGGACTAAGACGCCATTAAAGTTCATGTGCGTGTAAAGGCAGGCGTCCCCGGGTTTGCGTTTTTTTTTTCTTAAGCCCAAGTTCTGCTTTAAGCAAGGACAGATAAAAGCACAATGCGAGTACGGCGCTCCGTGACCTTCTTCCGGCAGGGAGGAGTGCGGAGTTAATGAGGATCCTTTGTAATTGATAATCGCTGTAACAATTTGTAATGAAAAACCTTCAATAAAATGATACGTGATCCAGATAGAAGTCACTGATTGTTTCCCTGCAGCAGTCCGCTAATGGATTACTGGAGGTCGCGCCAAGGCAGGTGTCCCATTTTCTATCTCTGCAAGACTCTATTAGAGAATCCGACCCGACGCCACCTCCGATGTACAAATGGCAACAATACGGGAAGCTGCTGGTTATATTCAGGGGAAAAAAAAACATCCCTGGAAAACACGCATTCATTGCTGTACACCACTGTGCCATGCCAAACGCAGCCACTGTGCCATGCCATCAATTGTTACCACTGTGCCCACATCAATTGTCGCCACTGTGCCCACATCAATTGTCGCCACTGTGCCCACATCAATTGTCGCCACTGTGCCCACATCAATTGTCCCCACTGTGCCCACATCAATTGTAGCCACTGTGCCCACATCAATTGTAGCCACTGTGCCCACATCAATTGTCGCCACTGTGCCCACATCAATTGTCGCCACTGTGCCCACATCAATTGTAGCCACTGTGCCCACATCAATTGTCGCCACTGTGCCCACATCAATTGTTCCCACTGTGCCCACATCAATTGTCCCCACTGTGCCCACATCAATTTCCCCCACTGTGCCCACATCAATTGTCCCCACTGTGCCCACATCAATTGTAGCCACTGTACACACATCAATTGTCACCACTGTGCCCACATCAATTGTAGCCACTGTGCCCACATCAATTGTAGCCACTGTGCCCACATCAATTGTCCCCACTGTGCCCACATCAATTGTTCCCACTGTGCCCACATCAATTGTTCCCACTGTGCCCACATCAATTGTCCCCACTGTGCCCACATCAATTGTTCCCACTATGCCCACATCAATTGTTCCCACTGTGCCCACATCAATTGTCCCCACTGTGCCCACATCAATTGTCCCCACTGTGCCCACATCAATTGTCCCCACTGTGCCCACATCAATTGTCCCCACTGTGCCCACATCAAGAGCCGCTGCCTCTGATAGGCACTTCCGCACAGCCAACCAGCTGCCGTTATTCAGATAGCCGGCGCCCAATGTCCGGCCATCTGAACATCCCTGGAAAACACGCATTCATTGCTGTACATAGGAAACCTGATATTCATAGTGATTTAAAAATGCAATGCATTGTAGCGTTGTCCACACCACCCCCCCCCCCCCAGCTTTTTTTAACCACCTAAGCCCCGGACCATTATGCAGGTAAAGGACCGGGCCCCTTTTTGCGATTCGGCGCTGCGTCGCTTTAACTGACAATTGCGCGGTCGTGCGACGTGGCTCCCAAACAAAATTGACGTCCTTTTTTTCTCACAAATAGAGCTTTCTTTTGGTGGTATTTGATCACCTCTGCGTTTTTTTATTTTTTGCGCTATAAACAAAAATGCAGCGACAATTTAAAAAAAAATTCAATATTTTTGACCTTTTGCTATAATACAGGGAGCGCAGAATTATTAGGCAAATGAGTATTTTGACCACATCATCCTCTTTATGCATGTTGTCTTACTCCAAGCTGTATAGGCTCGAAAGCCTACTACCAATTAAGCATATTAGGTGATGTGCATCTCTGTAATGAGAAGGGGTGTGGTCTAATGACATCAACACCCTATATCAGGTGTGCATAATTATTAGTCAACTTCCTTTCCTTTGGCAAAATGGGTCAAAAGAAGGACTTGACAGGCTCAGAAAAGTCAAAAATAGTGAGATATCTTGCAGAGGGATGCGGCACTCTTAAAATGGCAAAGCTTCTGAAGCGTGATCATCGAACAATCAAGCGTTTCATTCAAAATAGTCAACAGGGTCGCAAGAAGCGTGTGGAAAAACCAAGGCGCAAAATAACTGCCCATGAACTGAGAAAAGTCAAGCGTGCAGCTGCCAAGATGCCACTTGCCACCAGTTTGGCCATATTTCAGAGCTGCAACATCACTGGGGTGCCCAAAGGCACAAGGTGTGCAATACTCAGAGACATGGCCAAGGTAAGAAAGGCTGAAAGACGACCACCACTGAACAAGACACACAAGCTGAAACGTCAAGACTGGGCCAAGAAATATCTCAAGACTGATTTTTCTAAGGTTTTATGGACTGATGAAATGAGAGCGAGTCTTGATGGGCCAGATGGAAGAGCCCGTGGCTGGATTGGTAAAGGGCAGGGAGCTCCAGTCCGACTCAGACGCCAGCAAGGTGGAGGTGGAGTACTGGTTTGGGCTGGTATCATCAAAGATGAGCTTGTGGGGCCTTTTCGGGTTGAGGATGGAGTCAAGCTCAACTCCCAGTCCTACTGCCAGATTATGGAAGAGACCTTCTTCAAGCAGTGGTACAGGAAGAAGTCTGCATCCTTCAAGAAAAACATGATTTTCATGCAGGACAATGCTCCATCACACGCGTCCAAGTACTCCACAGCGTGGCTGGCAAGAAAGGGTATAAAAGAAGAAAAACTAATGACATGGCCTCCTTGTTCACCTGATCTGAACCCCATTGAGAACCTGTGGTTCATCATCAAATGTGAGTTTTACAAGGAGGGAAAACAGTACACCTCTCTGAACAGTGTCTGGGAGGCTGTGGTTGCTGCTGCACGCAATGTTGATGGTGAACAGATCAAAACACTGACAGAATCCATGGATGGCAGGCTTCTGAGTGTCCTTGCAAAGAAAGGTGGCTATATTGGTCACTGATTTGTTTTTGTTTTGTTTTTGAATATCAGAAATGTATATTTGTGAATGTTGAGATGTTATATTGGTTTCACTGGTAAAAATAAATAATTGAAATGGGTATATATTTTTTTTTGTTAAGTTGCCTAATAATTATGCACAGTAATAGTCACCTGCACACACAGATATCCCCTAAAATAGCTAACGCTAAAAACAAACTAAAAACTACTTCCAAAAATATTAAGCTTTGATATTAATGAGTTTTTTGGGTTCATTGAGAACATGGTTGTTGTTCAATAATAAAATTAATCCTCAAAAATACAACTTGCCTAATAATTCTGCACTCCCTGTAAATATCCCCCCAAAAAATATATATATATATATATTTTTCTCAGTTTAGGCCGATACGTATTCTTCTACATATGTTTGGTAAAAAATACTAGTTACTGGCGGCGATCAGCGATTTTTTTCATGGCGGCCGTTCTGTGCAGGATCGCGTATACATGCGATTTGGCACCCCTGCCCAGGGAGGGTGAACACACGTGGAAGCCAAGCTGCAGGTGCTGAGCACTGGATGTCCGCCGCAACCCGCTGATCTTTGGGAAGAGACACAGAACAGAGCTCTACCTATGTAAACAATGCAGATCTCTGTTCTGATGGGGGAAAGTGATGGCTTTTTGTGGGGGCCTTTCCAGGGAATAAAATCCATCACTTAGTAAAGGCAGCAAACAGTATACACAAAAACACTGGCTAGGCAGAACCCTTTCACCAACCTAGTGGTTTAAACCCCTTCCCTACCAATGTCATTAATACAGTCACCAGCAGCGCGCCCATTAGGGGTGCACAGGCGTCGTCGCCCCCCCCCCCTCGGTCCATGCGTACAACCCCCTGATCTACCTACAGGGCGCCGGACGCAAGGATTCCAATGGCGGGGGTGTTTTTTTGAAGCAAGTGATTAGAGCCAGAGGCCATAATAGGCTTAAAAAAAAGGGTGGGCCCAGGGCACTGAGCATTGCACCCCGATCCCACCCAGTTGTATGACAATAACGAATATTTGCTGTTGCCGCACTGATCCTCCTTCCAGCCAATCAGGAAGTAGGTCTTGAGACCCGTCACCGCATTGGTTGAAAGGACAGATGATCCTATTGAACACCTAGGAGGAGGGAGGAGCCGCACGGCGGAAGCTGCCCTGATGCAGAAGAAGGGAAGAGGAGACAGGAGCCACTGTCAGCCGCCCATAGGAGCCCGCAACCCACCTGCCACTCGTAGGAGTCCACAACCCACCCGCCACCCGTAGGAGTCCACAACCCACCCGCCACCTGTAGGAGTCCACAACCCACCCGCCACCCATAGGAGCCCGCAACCCACCCGCCACCCGTAGGAGTCCACAACCCACCCACCACCCGTAGGAGTCCACAACCCACCCGCCACCCATAGGAGTCCACAACCCACCCGCCACTCGTAGGAGTCCGCAACCCACCCGCCGCCCGTAGGAGCCCGCAACCCACCTGCCACCCGTAGGAGCCCGCAACCCACCTGCCACCCATAGGTGCCCGCAACCCGGCAGCTGCCCGCAACCCGGATGCTGCCTATAGGTACCCAAAACCTGGCCGCCCATTGGAGCCCAAATACACGCAACATAGATAGGGTAAGTGACAGGAGGGGTGGGAGGTGGGGGTTGCTGCCGTCCAACCAATCATCCTGGGGGGGGGGGCCGTTTTCTGCCCCACCCCCCCAAAAAAAAGCCACCGCTGACAGCAACAGTGCATATTTTTAGCACTTATCACTGTATTAGTGTCACTGGTTGCTGCAAAGTGTCCGGTAGTGTCCGATTGGCCGCCGCAATGTCGCAGTCCGCAATATAAGTCACCGATTGCTGCCATCTTACAAAAAAAAAATGTAACTAAAAATAAGTGAAAATTATAGTATATACACTCCATAGTTTGTAGACACTTGAACCTTTGTGCAAATCAATCAATATATGCTTTTTACCAAAAACATGTAGCAGAATATATATATTGGTCTAAATAAATGAAGAAACTTGATTTTTTTTTTATTGGATACATTTTAAAGCAGAAAATAAAAAAAAACGGTTTAGTTTATATCACAAAAAAAAAAATTTTTTACTTGTGTACCGCATTGCATGAATGCGTTAAAAAAAAATTGCCAGTGCTGCATTGCAAAAAATGGCCTGGTCATGAAGGGGGGTAAATCTTCTGAAAGTGGATAACAAATTACGGGGTATTTTTTTTGTTTCGTTCTTTTTTTATTTCTATAATAAAAAATAAAAAAAACAGTGGTGATCAAACACCACCAAAAGAAAGTTCTATTTGTGTGAAAAAAAAAATTATATAAATGTAATTCAGGTACAGCGTCACACTTAATTAACCACTTAAGACCCGAACCTTTAGGCAGCTAAAGGACCTGGCCAGTTTTTGCGAATTCGGCACTGCGTCGCTTTAACTGACAATTGCGCGGTCTTGCGACGTGGCTCCCAAACAAAATTGGCGTCCTTTTTTCCCCCCACAAATAGAGCTTCCTTTTGGTGGTATTTGATCACCTCCGCGGTTTTTATTTTTTGCGCTATAAACAAAAATAGAGCGGCGATTTTGAAAAAAATTCAATGTTTTTTACTTTTTGCTATAATAAATATCCCCCCCAAAAATATATATATAAAAAATATATTTTTTTTCCTCAGTTTAGGCCGATACGTATTCTTCTACATATTTTTGGTAAAGAAAATTGCAACAAGCGTTTATCGATTGGTTTGCACAAAGTTTATAGCGTTTACAAAATAGGGGATAGTTTTATTGCATTTTTATAAAAAAAATATTTTTTTACGACTAATGGCGGCGATCAGCGATTTTTTTTCGTGACTGCGACATTATGGCGGACACTTCGGACAATTTTGACACATTTTTGGGACCATTGTCATTTTCACAACAAAAAATGCATTGTTTACTGTGAAAATGACAATTGCAGTTTGGGAGTTAACCACAAGGGGACGCTGAAGGGGTTATGTGTGACCTCATCCGTGTTTCTAACTGTAGGGGGTGTGGCTGTAGGTGTGACTTCATCGATTGTGATTCCCAATATTAGGGAACACACGATCAATGACGGCGCCACAGTGAAGAACGGGGAAGGTGTGTTTACACACAGCTCTCTCCGTTCTTCAGCTCTGGGGAGCGATCGCGGGACTCCAGCGGCGATCGGGTCCCGCGGTCATGGAGCTTCGGACCGGGTCGCGGGCGCGCCCCCGCAACCGGGCACTTAAAGAGGACGTACCTGTACGTGCTTGTGCCCAGCCGTGCCATTCTGCCGACGTATATGTGCAGGAGGCGGTCCTTAAGCGGTTAAAAGTAGCGCAGTGCTAAATAGCAAAATATGGCCTAGGAATGAAGGGGGTAAAACCTTCCAGAGCTGAAGTGGTTAATGACACCACAAATCGGTTAAAGTAAACTCTTGCAGGATGATCTCTACGCTTGTCCGGCGCTCGTACCCGGACACAATGACATGATGGTGGAATGACAGATGGGGAGCCGAGAGCTTCCTAGCAGAACGTTCCGACACTGATACTGTAACTGGAGCTGCTTTATGTTCCCACCGAGACCCATTGAAGTCTGCGGTCCTTATGAATTGAATAAAGCCCCAATGTACTGCAGGTAATAACTATGATTTATATCGAATGTTATGTATACACAGGAGGGAAGATACAGTGCTTGTAGGATGGCAATAGAGCAGAACAAATGGCCAGACTGCACATCGGAGGATAGAAATGGGGAAGAAATCCATAGAACTGGCAACTGGGATCACAGAAGACTCACAGCAGTTTAACTGGAAAAAACGGAAATACCAACCTACAGACAAAAATACGGAACATTCTTCCCACTGATCACCAATGTAAGGAACATTCTTCTCACTGATCACCAATGTAAGGAGCATTCTTCTCACTGATCACCAATGTAAGGAACATTCTTCCCACTGATCACCAATGTAAGGAACATTCTTCCCACGGATCACCAATGTAAGGAACATTCTTCCCACTGATCACCAATGTAAGGAGCATTCTTCCCACTGATCACCAATGTAAGGGACATTCTTCCCACTGATCACCAATGTAAGGAGCATTCTTCCCACTGATCACCAATGTAAGGGACATTCTTCTCACTGATCACCAATGTAAGGGACATTCTTCCCACTGATCACCAATGTAAGGAGCATTCTTCTCACTGATCACCAATGTAAGGGACATTCTTCCCACTGATCACCAATGTAAGGAACATTCTTCCCACTGATCACCAATGTAAGGGACATTCTTCCCACTGATCACCAATGTAAGGAACATTCTTCCCACTGATCACCAATGTAAGGGACATTCTTCTCACTGATCACCAATGTAAGGGACATTCTTCTCACTGATCACCAATGTAAGGAACATTCTTCCCACTGATCACCAATGTAAGGGACATTCTTCCCACTGATCACCAATGTAAGGAATATTCTTCCCACTGATCACCAATGTAAGGGACATTCTTCTCACTGATCACCAATGTAAGGAACATTCTTCCCACTGATCACCAATGTAAGGAACATTCTTCCCACTGATCACCAATGTAAGGAACATTCTTCCCACTGATCACCAATGTAAGGAACATTCTTCCCACTGATCACCAATGTAAGGAACATTCTTCCCACTGATCACCAATGTAAGGAACATTCTTCCCACTGATCACCAATGTAAGGAACATTCTTCCCACTGATCACCAATGTAAGGAACATTCTTCCCACTGATCACCAATGTAAGGGACATTCTTCCCACTGATCACCAATGTAAGGAACATTCTTCCCACTGATCACCAATGTAAGGAACATTCTTCCCACTGATCACCAATGTAAGGAACATTCTTCCCACTGATCACCAATGTAAGGGACATTCTTCTCACTGATCACCAATGTAAGGAACATTCTTCCCACTGATCACCAATGTAAGGGACATTCTTCTCACTGATCACCAATGTAAGGGACATTCTTCTCACTGATCACCAATGTAAGGGACATTCTTCCCACTGATCACCAATGTAAGGGACATTCTTCCCACTGATCACCAATGTAAGGGACATTCTTCTCACTGATCACCAATGTAAGGGACATTCTTCTCACTGATCACCAATGTAAGGGACATTCTTCCCACTGATCACCAATGTAAGGGACATTCTTCTCACTGATCACCAATGTAAGGGACATTCTTCCCACTGATCACCAATGTAAGGAACATTCTTCTCACTGATCACCAATGTAAGGGACATTCTTCCCACTGATCACCAATGTAAGGGACATTCTTCCCACTGATCACCAATGTAAGGGACATTCTTCCCACTGATCACCAATGTAAGGGACATTCTTCTCACTGATCACCAATGTAAGGAACATTCTTCTCACTGATCACCAATGTAAGGGACATTCTTCCCACTGATCACCAATGTAAGGGACATTCTTCCCACTGATCACCAATGTAAGGAACATTCTTCTCACTGATCACCAATGTAAGGGACATTCTTCTCACTGATCACCAATGTAAGGAACATTCTTCTCACTGATCACCAATGTAAGGGACATTCTTCCCACTGATCACCAATGTAAGGGACATTCTTCTCACTGATCACCAATGTAAGGGACATTCTTCTCACTGATCACCAATGTAAGGGACATTCTTCTCACTGATCACCAATGTAAGGAACATTCTTCTCACTGATCACCAATGTAAGGGACATTCTTCTCACTGATCACCGATGTAAGGAACATTCTTCCCACTGATCACCAATGTAAGGAACATTCTTCCCACTGATCACCAATGTAAGGAGCATTCTTCTCACTGATCACCAATGTAAGGAACATTCTTCTCACTGATCACCAATGTAAGGAACATTCTTCCCACTGATCACCAATGTAAGGAACATTCTTCCCACTGATCACCAATGTAAGGAACATTCTTCCCACTGATCACCAATGTAAGGGACATTCTTCCCACTGATCACCAATGTAAGGAACATTCTTCCCACTGATCACCAATGTAAGGAACATTCTTCTCACTGATCACCAATGTAAGGAACATTCTTCCCACTGATCACCAATGTAAGGAACATTCTTCCCACTGATCACCAATGTAAGGAGCATTCTTCTCACTGATCACCAATGTAAGGAACATTCTTCCCACTGATCACCAATGTAAGGGACATTCTTCCCACTGATCACCAATGTAAGGAACATTCTTCTCACTGATCACCAATGTAAGGAACATTCTTCCCACTGATCACCAATGTAAGGGACATTCTTCCCACTGATCACCAATGTAAGAGACATTCTTCCCACTGATCACCAATGTAAGGGACATTCTTCTCACTGATCACCAATGTAAGGAACATTCTTCCCACTGATCACCAATGTAAGGAACATTCTTCTCACTGATCACCAATGTAAGGAGCATTCTTCCCACTGATCACCAATGTAAGGAACATTCTTCTCACTGATCACCAATGTAAGGAACATTCTTCTCACTGATCACCAATGTAAGGGACATTCTTCTCACTGATCACCAATGTAAGGAACATTTTTCACATTTTACCTATTCAACACAATTTTGTGTTTGTGGGATTTTGTGCTGGAAACATTGATGCTTTGGGGCTGTTTTTTTCTGCTAAAGGTCCAGGCCGACTTTGTCGCATTGAGGGGCCAATTGACGGGTGCCATTTATTGTAAAATCTTGGATGAGAACCTTCTTCCCTCAGCCAGAACACTGAAGATGGGTCTTCCAGCATGACAATGACCCAAAACATATCACCAAGGCAACAACGGAGTGGCTCAAGAAAAAGCACATTGAGGTCATTGAGTTGCCTAGCCAGTCTCCAGACCTTAATCCTATAGAAAATGTATGGACGGAGCTGAAACTTTGAGTTGCCAAAAAACCTTATGGATTTTGAGAAGATCTGTAAAGAAGAGAGGAGCAAAATCCCTCCTGAGATGTGTGGAGACCTGATCACCAACTACAAGAAACGTCTGACCTCTGTGCTTCCCAACAAGGGTTTCTCCACCAAGTACTAAGTCATGTTTTGCTTGGGGATCAAATACTTATTTTACTCCCTGAACTGCAACTCAATTTATATTGTATCGTGTTTTTTTCGTGATTTTTGGTGGATATTCTGTCTCTATCATATAAAACACACCTATGATAGAAATTATAGACCCTTCATTTCTTTGTAAGTCGGCAAACTTACAAAATCAGCAGGAGATCAAATCATGGGGCCAGATTCAGAAAGAATGTCTTAAGTTTAGGCGGGCGTAGCGCATCTCATATATACGCTACGCCGCCGTAACTTAGAGAGGCGAGTACCGTATTCACAAAGAACTTGCGCCCTAAGTTACGGCGGCGTAGTGTAAATGGGCCGGCGTAAGCCCGCGTAATTCAAAGTAGGCTGGTAGGGGGCGTGTTGTATGGAAATGAATCGTGACCCCACGTAAATGACGCGCCTAGCGAACGGCGCATGCGCGCGCATGCTCAGTATCACATAAAATTTTCTCCCTACGTTACGCCGGCTCAATGCTTAGTCGACGTGAACGTAACCTACGCCCATCCCCATTCACGTACGACTTACGCAAACTACGTAAAATACGACGCTGTTCCGACGTTTCCGACGTCCATACCTTAACATGACTTACCCCTGCTTTATGAGGGGTAAAGTTACACCGGTCGTACGCCTTACGGAAACAGCGTATTTTAATACGCCGGGCGCTAGTACGTTCGTGAATCAGCGTATCTAGCTCATTTGTATATTTAACGCGGAAATATACGGAAGCGCCCCTAGCGGCCAGCGTAATTATGCACCTAAGGTACGACGGCGTAAGAGACTTACGTCAGTCGTATCTTAGACAAATTCTGGTGTATCTGATTCTTTGAATTAGGCGCCGAGATACGACGCCTCACATTCGAACTTACGACGGCGTATCTCCAGATACGCCATCGTAAGTCCGAATGTGAGGCGTCGTATCTCGGCGCCTGATTCAAAGAATCAGATACACCAGAATCCTTTCTGAATCTGGCCCATTATTTCCCCCACAGTAACAGGAGAAATACACCGGATGCGAGTCTCGCTTTAAGACATGGTGAACGCAGTTGCTTCCACGGTGATCATTTTCACCATCGTCTCTCCTGCCGTACAAATATAAATACATCTAAACCTGCAAAGACAAATATGTAATATACCAACTAAATCTCCCCGCATTCATCAGCGGCCTCATTATGCCGGCGATGCACTTGTGGAGCCGCGGCTCAGTTTTTTGCTTTTATTCGCTCTCATTGAAGGCATCTCTGTTTCTTCGATGAACCTTCGCCCGAGAGCAGCGAGCGGAGGCTATAAAAGGAGATCTGTAATGAGAAGAGCAGGAATGTTCCAGTTTATACAGGGCGAGCTCCGCCGCTACTGAACAACGTCTGTCTCGTGTTTACGCCAATATGCCAGACACCGCTCTCCGCGCACACATTACACCGCGGACAGAAAACATTAGCACCCCCCCACCCCCCCTTTACAGATGTCCCATAAAATACTGACTTTTATTTCACCCGGCCGCTCCCCCGACACGCCGCGCACATCTCTACTACGGGAAAATGGTGATTCCTGGGAGGAAAGAACATTTAAAATGTATCATTTAAAGTATCATATTATGTCCGGTACAAAATGCGTCCGTTTTTATATTCCTCATTACAGATGTCTAAAGGCGAAAGTAGGCGTAAACCTCGTCGCTAAGGCTCCATTTATATCTGCGCATTTCATGTACAAAAGCATGCATTTTCACACACGTTCACGGAACGCGTGAAAAATGCGCATCGAGCATGCAATGCGATTAAATGTGAATGGCACGCCACACATGCATTTTTTACACACGTTTACGGAACGCGCAAAAAACGTGCATTGCAGTTGTAGTGCCATTAATTGTTAATAGCAATTCATATGTGCATTCTAACACAGGTTCATGAAACAATATGTGTGCATTTTTGCACGCGTTCAAGGAATGTGCAAGAAACATGCATCACACTTGTGGTGACATTAATTTTAAATTAATTGGGTTGCCATTAATTGTTAATTGCACCCCAAACGTGCGTTTTCACACACATTCACCTAACACGCAAAAAAAAAAAAATGCACATCGCACTTGCGGGGCCATTAATTGTTAATGGTGATCCATACAAGCATTTTCGCACATGTTCACGGAATGTACATCATGCCTGCGGTGTGATTAATTAATATTGCGGGAAAAAATGTGCATCGTGCTTGCGGTGTGATTAATTAATATCACTCCATATGCGTGTTTTCGCACACGTTTACAGAACGTGGAAAAAATGTGCATTGCGCTTGCGGTTCAATTAATGGCCAACGGCACTCTATACGTGCGTTTTTGCACAGCTTACACACAAAAAAAAACGCGCTTGCAGTGCCATTAATTGTCAATGGTGTTCCATACACGTTTTCGCACCCCTCAACTCTGCACGCGGCGAGCCCCCTCAACTCTGCACGCGGCGAGCCCCCTCAACACTGCACGAGGCGCGCCCCCTCAACTCTGCACGAGGCGCGCCCCCTCAACTCTGCACGAGGCGCGCCCCCTCAACTCTGCACGCGGCGCACCCCCTCAACTCTGCACGCGGCGCACCCCCTCAACTCTACATGCGTTTTTGCACAGAGTACACACAAAAAACGTGCTTGCAGTGCCATTAATTGTCAATGGAGTTCCATACACATGTTTTCGCACCCCTCAACTCTGCACGCGGCACACCCCCTCAACTCTGCACGCGGCACACCCCCTCAACTCTGCACGCGGCACACCCCCTCAACTCTGCACGCGGCACACCCCCTCAACTCTGCACGCGGCACACCCCCTCAACTCTGCACACGGCACACCCCCTCAACTCTGCACACGGCACACCCCCTCAACTCTGCACGCGGCGCACCCCTGAACCCTAGACTTTATACGTAACACACTCGTAACGAGAGACCGAGAGAGCACTCGGCTGTCAATGAATGCCATATGTGCTTGTTGAAGCCCACCCTCTTTGCCGCGACACAAATATGTTACAGGGGTGGTAAAAGAACGAGGTCCATATTTTAGGTCTGAAGATTAGTTAAAACCCCCAAACATTATATGTTCTCTGAAAGCTGAGACTATGGAGAACAAAATGGTAGTCCTTCCAATTTTTTCTTGATTTTAGCGTAACAGTTTATCAAAATGCACATTTTTTGCCAAAAAAAACAATATAGTTTTAGTGCATCGGGAACTTGTCCGGTCCAGCAGGGACCCACAGAATTTCTATCAATGATACAGATAGTCAACACATTTCAGAAGCTCGAAACTCCCTTCCTCAGGGTTATGAAACTAAACAACATAAAATTGCATAAACTGAGTGTACAATGACAAAGGTACAGATCTACGAAAAATAGGCACCAGCAATGTGATCATAAAATTCAATCTCACATACTGATACATGGTCCATGTCATAATGTCACCCTGCCATATGGGCTTCCAATTGAGACCACAAGCAGTAGCTTCAAAACACAATATAGATGCTTGGTCTACGGTTATCCTCATCAGGAAACTCCAGGGTGGTGGGCCCTTGATGACTGGGCTCACAGGTAGTGGGTGAATGATGTTGAGCTTCACTTAACTCAAAAGAGGCCCAGCACTGGACTCCAGAGCAGAGATCCTGATGGGGGTGAGTATTGCAATGAGAGCTGCTATTTTAGTTAAGGCAAAGATATTTTATTTTAAGTTTGGTCTTTTCATTGGTTTACATATTTCTGGGTCTGGTCTCTGGGGGGGCAGAGCAAATAGCCCTCCTTGGCTCTACTGCTTCTAGTTTTTTTTTTGTAGTTTGATTTTTGTTAGACTGTCCTCAGTAACTGTTCTTTTGAAAGCCTCCTCCAATCAGGTGGTGAGTTGATGGGGAAGTGTCAAGAGCGTGTAGCTGTTTTTGGCTGTGGCATTCTCCTCGTCTGTGTGTCCACCTGCAAGGTCACTCATGTGGTCGGTTTCTGGGTGGAGACCAAACCTGATTTAAGCCAGCCAAGCCTGCAGTCTCATGCTTCTCCAAGCTCCCCGTTTGTCTGCCCTGCTGATTGGATTTCCCTGTTTAGGACCTCGAATTAGATATCAACTACTCTCTGAACGCTGCCTGTCTTTCGACTACGGATTTGACCCCGACTATTCTGAACCTTGCCCGTCTTGTACCTGAACTGTCATTGAACCATTCTGTCTGTCTGCCAACCGCAAGTACCTGTTTGCTGTGCTCAGTTCGCACCTGCCCCGGCGTGGTAGCCAGGCACGGTAGCATTGTGTATAAGGCAACCGAGTACCGGTAGGCCTGCTTGCCTAATGGGAAAGGGGGCTGCTATAGGTGAAGAACACAGAAATCAGCTATAGTGCCTAAACACCTGTGTTGGGGTAAACGTGACAGGAAGTTTACATTTGTGCTATTTTTGTTCAATCAGGTGGTGGGTTCAGGGGCACTCCACCTAGCGAGTATCCACTTGTGTGATATTCCTCCAATAAGGGAGTCTCCGCTTGTACAAAACCCCTACAATCAGTGAGTTTGGGGGCATTCTTCCAATCAAGTGATCAGTTCGGGGCACTTGAACGAGGGAGTCTCAACTTGTGTGATATCCCTCCAATCAGGTAAAGAGTTTGGGGGCACTCCTTCTAGAGAGTCCTTACATATTCGATATCCCTCTGGATAGGTGGTCAGTTCGGGGGACATTTCTTCTAGGGAGTCTTAAATTAGTTGATGAGTTTGGGGGCACTTCGTCTAAGGAATATCTGCTTGCAGGATATCCATCTAATCAGGTGGTGAAATATGGACATTTCGCCTAAGGAATCTCCAATTGCGGGATATCCTTTTAATCAGGTGGTGAGTCAGGGGTACTTCACCTAAGGAATCTCCGCTTGTGGGACTTCCATCTAATCGTGGTGAATTAGTGGCACTTCACCCAAGGATACTCTGCTTGTGGGATATCCATCGAATCAGGTGGTGAGTTAGGGGTACATCACTTAATCTCCTCTTGCGGGCTATCCCTCTAATTAGGTGGACAGTTTGGGGGGACATTCCTTCTTCAAATCAGTTGATGAGTTTGGAGGCACTTTGGCCAAGGATTCTCCACTCGTGGGATATCCATCTAATCAGGTGGTGAGTTAGGGGCACTTCGTCTAAGGAATCTCCTCTTGCGGGATATCCATCTAAGCAGTCGGTGGGTTAACTGTATGTCACCTAAGGAGTCTCTGCTTGTGGGATATCCATCTAATCAGGTGGTGAGTTAGGGGCACTTTGCCCAAGGAATCCCAGCTT
This sequence comes from Rana temporaria, assembly GCF_905171775.1. Taxonomy (NCBI): domain Eukaryota; kingdom Metazoa; phylum Chordata; class Amphibia; order Anura; family Ranidae; genus Rana; species Rana temporaria. Next base: position 14,671,876 of record NC_053497.1, read on the forward strand.
GCAGGATATCCATCTAATTAGGTGGTAAGTAGAATTGAGCGCACACCTGGATGTTCGGGTTCGACGGGTTCAGCCGAACTTCGGAAAAAAGTCCGGGTTCGGGACCCAAACTTGACCCCCGAACCCCATTGAAGTCAATGGGGACCCGAACTTTTCAGTACTAAAATGTCTCTAAAAAAGTAATGGAAAGGGCTAGAGGGCTGCAAATGGCAGCAAAATGTTGGTAAGAGCATGGCAAGTACTCTGCAAACAAATGTGGATAGGGAAATAAATTAAAATAACATAAAACACCTAAAAATAAATAATCTTGACCTATATATTTTTTTGCCCTAAATGGGTGTTTTTTGAATAGCAAAATAGAAGAACAGTAGCTAAAGTGTTTATCTCACACGTACAGATATGGAGGAAACACTGCAAACACTGGAGGAAACACTGCACAATAATTTTTTTTGCCCTAAATGGGTGTTTTTTGAATAGCATAATAGAAGTAAAGTATCTAAAGGGTGTATCTCACAGTAACATATGCAGTGCTGGTGTAATTTGATTTCTGAAGCAGGACTGACTCCTACCTATTTCTCTCCCTAAAAGCAAAACCAGGCAGGAACCTTTCCCTAAAGTATCTAAAGCAGAGTGACTTGCACATATGCAGATCGCTGAGTAATTTGATTTCTGAAGCAGGACAGTCTGACTCCTATCTAATTCTCTCCCTCAGAGCAGCAGCAGCGCCAGCCTTTCCCTACCCTATCTAAAGCAGAGTGACATGCTGTGCTATGTGCCTCTAGCTTATATAGAGGCGGGTCACATGCTGCACTGGCCAATCATAGCCGTGCCATTAGTAGGCATGGCTTTGATGGCTTCTAGATCACACAACGAGTTAAACTAATGTTGATTGGCTGCCCTGCAGCGCGCCATTACATTGCCGAACACGAACTCACAGCAAATTGTTCAGGTTCAAGTCTGGGTACCAAAAATCCAAAAGTCCGGTACGAACCCGAACTTTACAGTTCGGGTTCGCTCAACCCTAGTGGTAAGTTAGGGGCACTTAGCCTAAGGAATCTCATCTTGCGGGATATCCATCTAAGCAGGTGGTGGGTTAAGGGTTCCTTTAGGGGTTGCTATGGAGCCCTAGGGTTCCTTTAGAGGTTGCTATGGAGCCCTAGGGTTCCTTCAGAGGTTGCTATGGAGCCCTAGGGTTCCTTCAGAGGTTGCTATGGAGCCCTAGGGTTCCTTTAGAGGTTGCTATGGAGCCCTAGGGTTCCTTTAGAGGTTGCTATGGAGCCCTAGGGTTCCTTTAGAGGTTGCTATGGAGCCCTAGGGTTCCTTTAGAGGTTGCTATGGAGCCCTAGGGTTCTTTCAGAGGTTGTGTGGGGTTCCTTAAGCAATAAGCAACTTCTGCCTCACGGATGAGTAACTACAGACACCAATGATCTTTTTAACATTGGGGTATTCTTCCTACTGACCCTTTATGTAAGAAGCATTCTTCCTTTTGACCACTTAAATACCATGAGCTGTAAATATAGTAAATAATAATAGGGGTTCCCCAAGACCAGAAAGGTATTTCAAGAGCTCCTCCATATCAAAAATAGGTTGAGAAAGGCTATTCTATTTTTTTTATTGTTATTATTTCCGATCTAAGTAGGAACAGTCACTGTACTTCGATCAACAAATTCATAATGACTACGTTCAATAAAATAAGAATAGTAATTTTCTTACAATAAAAGTAAACCTAGAGCAACATGAACATTCGGTTCCGGGAAGGATACATATCTCTATTTTCATCTGACAAGTATCTTATAACTAACTGCCTGGCAAACACACAAGTGACCTTCACAGTATGATTTCCCCCAACACTTGACACTGTTGTTTCTTTTTTTTTTTTTCTAGCAAATGTGACACTGTTCTTGTCAGATGGAGTTAGCATCAGATAGAAATAAGGCTACAGACAGACCCGTTTATAAAAGTCAGATGATGGAGCCCCTTTTCATATGCTAATTCTACACTTATCTGCAAGGTCATTCCCGATATGTAGAGACTTCTGAATATGCTTACATCCGATGGAATCTGCCTACTACCATCCACTTCTATGGTCCGGATAACCTAATTACATCCAATAGATGTCTAGATCACAGGAGATGATAGCCTGACAAGTATCTTTTGAACACTATCCTGGGGATCCAGGCAATGACCTCTAACCAACTGCTGCAACGTTGGCCCTAACCATGGATCTATACCAGCAGGGCTGTCTTTAAGGCAGGGCAAAAGGGGCCCCGTCGTTGTGGGGCCCAAAGTAGCCGCCTCATATTTGCCAACTATCCCAGTTTAAATTCCCTTGTCCCTTGAAGTTTTAGTCCTGTGTCCTGATATCTCAGTGTGAAGTGCTGCTACTAATGCTGCCCAGCTCTGCCTTATTGTTGTGTACAGATGACTCACCTGCAGACCCTGGCCCAGATTCACGTAGATAGGCGTAAATATAAGCGGGCGTAGCGTATCGTAGTTACGCTACGCCGCCGCAACTTAGAGAGGCAAGTGCTGTATTCACAAAGCACTTGCGTCTAAAGTTACGGCGGCGTAGCGTAAATGTGCCGGCGTAAGCGCGCCTAAATCAAATGAGGAACAGGGGGGCGTGTTTTATGTAAACTAAGCATGACCCCCACGTAAATGACGCTTTTTTCAGTATCACGTCGAATTTTCAAATTAAATTATGCCCGCTCAATGCCTAGACGACGTGAACGTAACTTACGCAAAGCCCTATTCGCGAATGTTTTACGCAAACGACGGAAAATTAGACGCTGTCCCGACGTCCATACTTAACATTGCGCACGCCTCACTATAGCAGGGGTAACTTTACGCCGGCCCGACGCCTTACGCAAACGACGCATATAGATACGCCGGGCGCACGTACGTTCGTGAATCAGCGTATCTACCTAATTTGCATATTCTGCGCGTAAATCTACGGAAGCGCCACCTAGCGGCCAGCGTAAATATGCAACTAAGATACGACGGCTTAAGAGACTTACGTCAGTCGTATCTAAGCAAAAATCCGGCGTATTGCTTTTTGGATACAGAAAAAAGATACGCCGGCGCATCCTAGAAGTTACGCAGCGTATAGATACGCCGGCGTAACTTCTTTGTGGATCTGGCCCCCTGTGTAAATAATCGCATTCATATGTAAACATCGGTGGCTGGCGGCATTCATATGTATATTATGCCCCTCTACAGTGAAGAGATGATGTGCTGTAACCTCTAGAAACCAATCAGTGAGGAGTATTACTGTACAGCAGGGATCGACAAAAGACGGGCGCAATTGCGACAAGAAATTGTGACCTGGCGCCTGGGGAAGCTTAGGCCTGTAGAAGGCCGCAAAGCCATGGCCTCAATTACCGGCCGGCGCGGCGGGGGAGGTGGGACGCCCCCACCTCCCCCGCCTCGCGATCGCAGGTAATTGAGGCCACAGCTTTGGGGCCTTCTGCAGGCCTTTGGCATTACAAGTAAAACAGCAGTTCTAATGTAATTTTTCACTGTTTTCACTGCCATCTCCTTCCCTCTAATTAGAACCCCCAAACATTATATATATTTTTTATTTTAACACCCTAGAAAATAAAATGGCGATCGTTGCAATACTTTCTGTCACACCGTATTTGCGCAGCGGTCTTACAAGCGCACTTTTTTTGGGAAAAAATTACACTTTTTTTAATTTAAAAAATAAGGACAACAGTAAAGTTATCTCCATTTTTTTTTATATTATGAAAGATAATGTTACGCCGAGTAAATTGATACCCAACATGTCACGCTTCAAAATTGCGTCCGCTCGTGGAATGCCGACAAACTTTTACCCTTTTAAAATCTTCATAGGCGACGTTTAAAAAATTCTACAGGTTGCATGTTTTGAGTTACAGAGGAGGCCTAGTGCTAGAATTATTGCTCTCGCTCTACCAATCGCGGCGATACCTCACATGTGTGGTTTGAATACCGTTTACATATGCGGGCACTACTCACGTATGCGTTCGCTTCTGCGCGCGAGCTTGGCGGGACAGGGTGCGTTTTCTGGCTCCTAACCTTTTTAGCTGGCTCCTAGATTCCAAGCAAATTTGTGAAACGCTGCTGTACAGTAATCTCTAGCAACCAATCAACAAGAAGATATCATGTGCTGTAACCTCTAGCAACCCATAAGTGAACCGTAATGTGTGCTGTAACCTCTAGCAACCAGTCAGTAAGTGGTAATGATATGCTGTAACCTCTGGCAACCAATCACAAGCGCTGCCTGATCTGATACAGTAAACTGATTTCAAGTCTAGCTGATATTTATTGTATGTCTCAGAGCAGGTGGAGAGCAGAATTGCATGGGGGGGGGGGGGGGGCCCAAGAAAAATTTTCAGTTCAGGTTTCTCCACTGAAAGGTGATGCTATGGCATCCAAAGGCATTTTGGCAATTGTATACTTTCGACTTTGTGACAAGAGTTTGGGGGATGGACCATTTCTGTTCCAGCATCACTAAAATACCCCGGGCCAGATTCTGAAAGGACTTACGACGGCGCAGCGCCATGTACGCCATCGTAAGTCCCAATCCGACCCGTCGTATCTATGCGCCCGATTCTTAGAATCAGTTACGCATAGATATTTATTAGATCCGACAGGCGTAAGTCTCTTACGCCGTCGGATCTTAACTGCATTTTTTAGTTGACCGCTAGGTGGCGCTGCGGTCGAATTCCGCGTCGCAAATTAGCTAGATAGGCGAATTCCCGAACGTACGAGCGGCGGACGCAGTAAAGTTACGACCTTTACGTTAGGCTTTTCCCGGCGTATAGTTGCCCCTGCTATATGAGGCATAAGTGCGGCGTAACAATGTTAAGTATGGCCGTCGTTCCCGCGTAGAAATTTGAAAAAGCTACGTCGTTTGTGTAACTCGTCCTTGAATGGGGCTGGACGTCATTTACGTTCACGTCGAAACCAATGACGTCCTTGCGGCGTACTTTGGAGCAATGCACACTGGGAAATTCCACGGATGCGCCGTTCCGCAAAAACGTCAATCACGTCGGGTCACAGTAGTTTTACATAAAACACGCCCCCCTGATCCAAATTTGAATTAGGCGTGCTTACGCCGGCCGATTTACGCTACGCCTCCGCAACTTACGGAGCAAGTGCTTTGAGAATACAGCACTTGCCTGTGTAAGTTGCGGATGCGTAACGTAAATCAGATACGTTACGCCCGCACAATTTTACGCGGATGTACGAGAATCTGGCCCCCTGTGTACAACTCCAGCTCTGTAAAAGACATGATTTGATCAGATTGGCATGGAGGAACTTGAGTGTCCTACACGGGGCTCTGACCTCAACCCTACTGAGCACCTTGGGGATGAATTGCATCATTGATTATGAGCCAGGTCTTCTCATCCAACATCAGTACCTGACCTCAACCCTACTGAACACCTTTGGGGTCAGGTCTTCTCATCCAACATCAGTACCTGACCTCAACCGTAGTGAACACCTTTGGGGTCAGGTCTCCTCATCCAACATCAGTTCCTGACCTCAACCCTACTGAACACCTTTGGGATGAACTGGAATGCCAATTGTGAGTCGGGTCTTCTCATCCAACATCAGTAACTGACCTCACAAATGTTCTTTTGCCTAAATCAGCACAAAATTCCACACAGACACCCTCCAAAATCTTGTAAAAAAATGCTTTCCCAGAAGAGTGGAGACTGTTTGTAGCCACAAAGGAGAGCCAAGTCCACATGAATGGCCATGGTTTTGTAATGGGATGGCCTACAAGCCAATAAAAGGCGTGATAGTTATGTGCCTACAAACGTCTGACCATATGGGTTACAAAATATTTATATTTATATTAAAAAAAATCTATATAGATGTATATATTAACAATATAAAATATAGATATACTGTACAAGTTGATTGTTTTTAAATTATTGTATTATTATTTATTTCAATATTTTAAAATGCATGTGTGTATGTGTGTATAATTTATATATATATAAATATACACACATTTTTAAATATTAAAAATAATAATATAGTAATAAATCGAAATATATTATAATAAATAAATCAATAAATAATATAGATATTTAAAATATATATATATATATATATATATATATATATATATATATATACACATACACAAATATATAATACACACATATATATATATTATACACACACATTTTAAATATATTAGTATAAATAATAATATTATAAATAATAATACAATAATAAGTCAAAAAATATTATATTAATATAAATATTTTGAATATATTATTACAAATAATAATACAGTAATAAGTCAAAATATATTAGAATATAAATATTTAAAAAAAAAATGATTATATATATATATATATATATATATATATATATATATATATATATATATATTTTTTTTTTTCCTTTTTTCTAAATAATATTATAAATAATAATATAGTAATAAATCAAAAAATATTATAATAATATATATATATATATATATATATATATATACACACATACACACACACACATATACATATACATACACGCACACACACACATTTTTAAATATTAGTATAAAAAATAATATTATAAATAATAATACAGTAAGAAGTCAAAATATTTTGGAAAAAACAATATATTATATACACACACGTATACATGCACACATATACACAGATTTTTAAATATTAGTATAAATAATAATATAAATAATAATATAGTATAAATCAAAATACATTATAATAATATAAATATTTTGAAAACAATATATATATATATATATATATATATAACACGATATACAGTGTGTGTATATATATATATATATATATATATATATATATTTATTTCAAAAGGGATAAATAGATAGATAGAGCTCCATTTAATATACACACTTCTCAAATAAGTTTGTCTTGAATCAATATATTTTATTAGCATATTATCACCTGCTGTCAAAGAAATCACTAACACAATTTAACCCAAATAAATAATTCAGGAACATACAGGCTCAATGAGCCCACAGCTCCAATTAATCAACTCCCATTTGTCAATGTGAACCAGTCAGTATATTTACTGTCATAATTAATGCATCTGCTGCCTCCGATAATCTACTGCCCTCATTAGTAAATTGCAACATCAATCCATTTACTGACAATTATGATTTAAAAGTTAATCTGTCAGTCTGGAAAACAATCCTAAATGCCAGCTTTTGGAGAAGGTATTATACTCCCGCTGGCGGCCCGAGTCTCCTACCGCCCCTTCGTTCCAGCACTGCCGCCTCCTCCAGACTCTATTGTAATTAACATTTCGGAGTGTGCTGATTGGCTGTCCACCTCCACCTCCGACACGTTCTGTGGTTCCATCTCTCAGGCCCCATACACACCATAGAATCCATCCGCAGATAAATCCCAGCAAATGGGTTTCAGCGGATAGATCCTATGGTGTGTACACGCCAGCGGATCTGTTTCCGCGGAGAAATCTCCTCTGGGATGGATTCCAGCAGATCGAATATTTGCTGACATGCACAACAAATCCATCTGCTGGAATCCATCCCAACGGATGGATCCGCTGGTCTGTACAGACTCACCGAATCCATCCGTCCGAAGGGATCCCCCGCATGCGTCGTAATGATTTGACGCATGCGTGGAATTCCTTATATGACAGCGTCGCGCACGTCGCCGCGTCATAATCGCGGCGACGGCGCGACACGTCATCGCCAGAGGATTTCGGCGCGGATTTCAATGCGATGGTGTGTACACACCATCGCATGAAAATCCGCCGAAATCCACGAGAGGATTTATCCGCGGAAACGGTCCGCTGGACCGTATTCGCGGATAAATTCTATCGTGTGTATGGGGCCTAAGCCTTGTAGTGTTGTATTGGCTGGAGGAAGGAGACACCTCTTAGAGTAGTGGTTCTCATCTCCTATGTATGGTTGTGATGGAGTTAATAAAATGACTATTATGTCTATGTTATCTCTCTCTTCTAACCACTCAAATATTGTTCTTCTTTATTATTTTTTATTATTAATTTATTTTCTTTCTTTTATTATTTCTTTCCTTTCATGTTGCGATATACATATATATATATATATTTGTATGTTTAAGTAATCACGTGAGAAACATTAGTATTATTTTGCATGATTGAAATTATGACAGAGTTATTCATCCCAGAGTCAAAACGAGAAACAGATGTCTCCCACTGCCCACTCATTGACCCCCTCCTTTCTGCCCCTCCCACCGTGCAAAGCAAGATGGCCCCCATATCCTGGAAGGTAGCCTCGTGGCAAGGAACAAATGTCGACAGGAAAAGGACCATATACGGATGAACCAATCATATACACACACACACACACACACACACACGCGTGTGATGACGTTTGCGTATGTCACTTTGACTATAAAGAGCTGTAACCTGAATAAAGGGGTCCCTGTTGATGAGGAAGAGCTCGCACTGAACCAGTGTGTCCCAGTGTGATTCTTTTGGCTTGCATGCATTCACATCATCATAGATTTGGATCAGAGGCAGAATAGGAAAGCATCCTGGAATTGGACCAGGGAAAAAATCTATTACATGGTGTCTCCATCATCTAAGCCCCGGGGTGTTGTATTGGCTGGAGGAAGGAGACAAAGGAGTGGTTCACATCTCCTATGTATGTTGTCACCTTCCTCTAGTCTAAGCCCTGTGGCGCCCGCAAGCTAACCCCCTTGGGAGAGCGCTTCCCAGAGGGGGTTAGCTCTTGCTTGGAGGAGCCGAGACAGCTGCCGAGGGACCTTAGAAGAGGAGAATCGGGGCCACTCTGTGAAAAACAAGCTGGACAGTGGCGGTAAGTATGATATGTTTGTTGCTTAAAAAAATAAAAAGAAACCTTTACAACCCCTTTAACCACTTAATAACCACCCTATAGACGGAAGACGTCTACAAGGCGGTTCCTTAACTCTGGGAGGACGTCCATTGACGTCCTCCCAGAATCGCACTCCCGCGCGCCCCCTGGGGTGCGCACACGGGAATGTCCGTGACCGCCGGGTCCTCAGGACCCGGCGCATCATGGTAAATCGCCACTGATATCGGCGGTTTACCACGTGATCGCTCCGTCCAATGACGGAGCGATCACTTGTAAACAAACCGGCGTCATGTGATGACGCCGGTTCCTCTCTCCCCTCTCTGTACCGAACGGTACAGTGTAAGAGGAGAGGGGAGAGAGTGGATGCATCACGAGTGCTGTAGGCTGGATCTGTGACAACTGCAGTCACAGATCCAGTCATCCATCCCTGCTCAGCCATCCCTGCCCCATACTAACAATACTCTGCTCCATACCCATACTGTGCATTACTCTGCAATACCCCACAATACTCTGCAATACCCCACAATACTCTGCAATACCCCACAATACTCTGCAATACCCCACAATGCCCCGCAATGCCCCGCAATACTCTGCAATACTCTGCAATACCCCGCAATACTCTGCTTTCCAGCCTAGAAGTGAGATATGGGGTCTTATTGACCCCAAATCTCACTGTAAAGAGGACCTGTCATGCCATATTCCTAATACAAGGGATGTTTACATTCCCTGTAATAGGAATAAAAGTGATCAAATTTTTTTATTTTTTGCGGAAAAACGTGTCAAGCTAAAATAAAGTAAAGTAAAGTGAACAATAAAATATATATATTTTTTAAAGCGCCCCTGTCCTTGTGTGCTCGCATGCAGAAGCGAACGCACACGTAAGTCCCACCCACATATGAAAACGGTGTTCAAGCCACACATGTGAGGTATCGCTGCAAATGTTAGAGCGAGAGCAATCATTTTGGCCCTAGACCTCCTCTGTAACTAAAAACATATAACCAGTAAAAATATTTAAAACGTCGCCTATGGGGATTTTTAAGTAGCGAAGTTTGGCGCCATTCCACGAGCGTGTGCAATTTTGAAGGGTGACATGTTGGGTATGTATTTACTCAGCGTAACTTTATCTTTCACATTATGCAAAAGAATGAAGAAAAAATACTAAATTTGCTAAGATTTATAACATAAACAAAGAACAATTCATTTTTTTTTTACAGAATTTTCAGTCTTTTTTCTCTTATAGCGCAAAAAATAAAAAACCCAACAGTGATTAAATACCACCAAAAGAAAGCTCTATTTGTGTGAAAAAAAGGACGAAAATTTCATTTGTGTACAATGTTGTATGACTGAGTAATTGTCATTCAAATTGCGCTCTGTAGATGAACGTTTCCATAACATAATCCCTGATTCCTAATTATGTCAGCTATGGCATGGTGACCACATCGCTTTGTTTATCAACAGCTTCTATCAAATCAAAAATGGATTACACAAAAGGTGATCACGTGGCTTTGTTTATAAACAGCTTTCACCAGATCAAACGAGTTCCCTGCGCCCCACCGTGGGCCTTCATCAGGGAAAACCTAAGCCCGCCAGTCACACGGGTGCCGATGCGCATGCCTGCCAGCTGCGATGTCCGCCAGGTACCCACGATCAACAGTTACGGAGCCAGGGACGTGGAGCTCTGTGAGTGTAAACACAGAGCTCCATGTCCTGTCAGGGAGAGGAGACCAATGCTGTGCCCCTTGTACATAGTGTGACAGGAAGTCAGGTAAATCTGTGGGTGTTGTCACAGACGGGACATACATTTCTGCCTTGTTTAGACAATACACCAATTGTTATTAGGCGTCGGCTGCAAATGTAGCCAGGAAAGGTTTGAGGGCGTTGGAAGACTTCAGCTGTTCAGAATGAGGCAATTAAGGCCTCTATAAGTAATCCAGGGGATTACCACTGATTTGCTGCATGCTGAGGCTTTCTGAGTGAGAGAGAGCAGTAGCTGAAGGTCTTCTGAGGAGGTGAGGAGGAAATTGATTTTCCTGTGTGATAAAAATCAAAAGACTATTGTTTTTCTGCTGTATGACCAGCAGTGTCTGCCCAGCAGTAGGCTGTGCTAAACTCCATAGATAGGTTCCTGTGTGGTGAAGGTAGACGCCCCAAGTGGCCAGGGTTTATTTTATGTTTGATTTTGTTTATGCTGTTTGGATGCTTGCACTTGTTTCCAGCAAGATGGAAGAATAAACCAAAAATCTTTGTTTTCAACCGTCTTCGACTGCCTGTCTGTATAAATTCAGTGTGTGGTGAACCCATCCAAGGGGTCACACACCCCTCTACCGAGCTAACCCCTTACAATAGGGACACCGATCGGTCAACTTAGCCAGCCAGTCCCCTCCCTCCATAGTAAGAATCACTCCCAGGGAACACATTAACCCCTTGATCGCCACCTAGTGTTAACCCCTTTCCTGCCAGTCACCTTTATACAGTATTTTTATAGCACTGTTCGCTGTATAAATCTGAAAGGTCCCAAAATAGTGTCAAAAGTGTCCGATGTGTCCACCGCAATATCGCAGTCCTGACAAAAATCGTAAATAACCGCCATTACTAGTAAAAAATAAAAAAATTCATAAATCTATCCCCTATTTTGTAGGCGCTATAAAACTTTTGCGCAAACCAATCAATATACGCTTATTGCGTTTTCTTTTTTTTTTTTACCAAAAATATGTAGAAGAATACGTATCGGCCTAAACTGAGGGGGAAAAAAATGGGATATTATAGCAAAAAGTAAAAAATTTTGTTTTTTTCAAAATTGGCGCTCTTTTTTTGTTTATAGCGCAAAAAATAGGTGATCAAATACCACCAAAAGAAAGCTCTATTTGTGGGAAATAAAAAGACGTCAATTTTGTTTAGGAGCCACGTCGCACGACCGTGAAATTGTCAGTTAAAGCGACGCAGTGCCGCATCGCAAAAAGCGGCCTGGTCATTGACCACCAAAATGGTCCGGGGCTGAAGCGGTTAAAATGCAAATGAATGTATAACTTTTTCTGGATATTTTTGTTGATATTCTGTCTCTCTGTTAAGATAAACCGACCAATAAAATTATAGACTGATCATTTCTTTGTCAGTGGGGGCAAACGTACAAAATCAGCAAAAAAGTCCAAAATGATTTTAATTGTTGGCAAGTCATAAAAAAACTTCTAACACATTTTGGGAGGAACACCCCTCCTTCCCTCTTCATCAGGGCTCAACAGTGCGTGTTTATTAGTTATAGTGTTAGATTCAGGTAGGGGCGCGCATTGTTACGGCGGCGCAGCGTATCGTATTTACGCTACGCCGCCGTAAGTTAGAGAGGCAAGTGCTGTATTCACAAAGCACTTGCCTCCTAAGTTACGGCGGCGTAGCGTAAATGGGGCCGGCGTAAGCGCGCGTAATTCAAATGAGGATGAGGGGGCGTGTTTTATGTTAATTCTTGGTGACCCGACGTGATTGACGTTTTTCCCGAACGGCGAATGCGCCGTCCGTGGAATTTACCAGTGTGCATTGTTCCAAAGTACGCCGCAAGGACATCATTGGTTTTGACGTGAACGTAAATTACGTCCAGCCCAGCCCAGTCCAGCCCTATTCGCAAACGACGTAAAAAATTCAAAATTTGACTCAGGAACGACGTCCATACTTAACATTGTAAAAATGATACTACAGCGCTAATTAAATATTTAAAAAAATGTCATTAACAAAATAACCAAATAATAAACGCAGCAATAAAGTGATGTAAGTCAAACAAATGGTGCAAAAAATTTGACTCAGGAACGACGTCCATACTTAACATTGCGTGCGCCTCATAGAAGCAGGAGCAACGTTACGCCGGGAAAGCCTTACGCAAACGACGTAAAAAAAATTCCGCCGGGCGCACGTACGTTTGTGAATCGGCGTATCTAGGTCATTTGCATATTCTACGCCGAAAACGACGGAAGCGCCACCTAGCGACCAGCGTAAATATGCACCCTAAGATACGACGGCGTAAGAGACTTACGCCAGTCGGATCTTAGCCTAATTTCGGCGTATCTTGCTTTCTGAATACAGAAAGAAGATACGCCGGCGCAGCTTTGAATTTACGCGGCGTATCTATAGTCCATAGTGTTAGAGACGTATTTATAAAAAAAAAAATGCAGAGCCAATCGTCCCGAGTACATGAATGTACATTTTGTTCCATGCAAATGAAGGGCAAAAACTGCATTTTTTTTTCTCCAAATCAGGAAAAATACTGCACTATGGCCACTAGATGGAGCCGATGATCATAGGAAATGTTTATTGCCATTCAGAGCACTTTCAAAACGTGGCATTGGACACAGCAAGGGGTTCAAAAGAGATTACTCTCGGCCATCCGTCATGATTTTAGCGCATTAAACCCGTCGTGTTCCTGCAGGCGCCTTTTTACAGCCGTTCCTCCTTTGTCCTTTTTGGCTTTGATCGGCTCCTCCTGACCCAGCGCTGTCATTAAAGTATATTAAGAAATTTCTTCCAAGCTTTTTATACAAATGACAGGGAGCCGGTGACAATGCACAGGCAAGCAAAACACGTGAGAGGTCCGGCCAGCGTCCTGCTTATGGCGCCAATAGCCGAGGGCCCTCTATGCAGAAAATGTATTGCTGCGGGGCCGGGAGGGAGGGAAATGAGATTATTTATAAATAGTGGCGGCGTCTTGGGGGGGGGGGGGGGTGGACTGCTGGGGGCGATTATTCGATTCTGAAGCCATAGCAGCAGATGGAAACCTTGACTAAACGCCATATTTGTTGCTAAACCGCAAAATATTATAAGCAATTGCTTTTTTTATTATTATTATTTGTTTCATTAAAATAAATTGTTTTCACCTATTTTTCATCCTTTGTTACATTTGGGGAAACAAATGTCCTCACATCTAGTTTTGGTGAGAACTATGTTGCATTTTTGCACATTTTCTTCCTCTGAGAAAATGGTCACAAGAACAAACAGAGCATGGGTGAACCCCCCCAATAGGGACACAACATTTCCATTATTGGTGATTTTAATCAGCGTTTTTCTTTTTTTCGTTTTGGGACACCCAGCTACAAAATAATTATTTTCTGTCATTAACATGTATGCCAGACCAACATAACCATTATCAGCCAAAAATAGGTGGAACCCCCTTCAAATTGTATTTCTGGCTTTTCCAGTGAAGGGTACTGTTACTACATCACCATACAAAGACATTTTAAACAATTGCACGTTTTCCACTTTGTGTAACAATTTGGTGAAGACCCTTTTTAGTTCCAGCTTAACCGTGCCCTGTGCAAAGCCAACTCCATAAAGAGTTTAATGTGGAGAAACTCTTGTGGCCTTCACAGAGCCCTGATCTCATCCCTGCTGAACACGTTTGGGTGACTTGGAGCTGCAATTGTGGAGTTCCAATTCATCCCAGGTCTTTTGGTCCAATATCAGTACCTGACCTCAACCCTACTGAACACCTCTGGGATCAGGTCTTCTCACCCAACATCAGTACCTGACCCCAACCCTACTGAACACCTCTGGGATCAGGTCTTCTCACCCAACATCAGTGCCTGACCTCAACCCTACTGAACACCTCTGGGATCAGGTCTTCTCACCCAGCATCAGTGCCTGACCTCAACCCTACAGAACACCTTTAGGATCAGGTCTTCTCACCCAACATCAGTACCTGACCTCAACCCTACTGAACACCTCTGGGATCAGGTCTTTTCATCCAACATCAGTACCTGACCTCAACCCTACTGAACACCTCTGGGATCAGGTCTTCTCACCCAACATCCGTACCTGCCCTCAACCCTACTGAACACCTCTGGGATCAGGTCTTCTCACCCAACATCAGTACCTGACCTCAACCCTACTGAACACCTTTGGGATCAGGTCTTCTCACCCAACATCAGTGCCTGACCTCAACCCTACTGAACACCTTTGGGATCAGGCCTTTTCACCCAACATCAGTGCCTGACCTCAACCCTACTGAACACCTCTGGGATCAGGTCTTCTCACCCAACATCAGTACCTGACCTCAACCCTACTGAACACTATTGGGGTCAGGTCTTCTCACCCAACATCAGTACCTGACCTCAACCCTACAGAACACCTTTAGGATCAGGTCTTCTCACCCAACATCAGTACCTGACCTCAACCCTACAGAACACCTCTGGGATCAGGTCTTCTCACCCAACATCAGTGCCTGACCTCAACCCTACAGAACACCTTTAGGATCAGGTCTTCTCACCCAACATCAGTACCTGACCTCAACCCTACTGAACACCTCTGGGATCAGGTCTTCTCACCCAACATCAGTGCCTGACCTCAACCCTACTGAACAATTCTGGGATCAGGTCTTCTCACCCAACATCAGTGCCTGACCTCAACCCTACTAAACACCTTTGGGATCAGGTCTTCTCACCCAACATCAGGACCTGACCTCAACCCTACTGAACACCTCTGGGATCAGGTCTTCTCACCCAACATCAGTACCTGACCTCAACCCTACTGAACACCTTTTCAATGAACTGGAATGCCCATTGTAAGCAAGGTCTTCTCATCCAACACCTCTAACATCAGGCGATCTCATTATCGGCCATGGTTTTAAAATTGGAAGTCCAACAAGCTCATATTAGGTGTGATTGTTGGTCAGCAACATCACGCTGAAGAAGTCCCGCCCATGGACGCAATGCACATAGAGTGGAGTCACGTCTGACTTCACCCGCGGCCATCTTCTTGGTTTGAAACACACAGTTACATGCCCGTTTGCCTGCACTCGGCTGGAGTGAGTAGATTTTATACCTTCACTTTTATACTTAAATAAATTTAAAATGGAGAGCACTAGACTGTCCCCTTCTTTCATCTATGGCCCGGATTCACAGACATCGGCGCATATTTAGGCGGGCATAGCGTATCCAATATACGCTACGCCGACGTAGCGCAGAGAGGCAAGCACCGAATTCACAAAGCACTTGCCTCCAAATCTACGCTGGGTTTTTTAGTCGTAACTCGTCGTAAGTGGAAGTGGGCGCTAGCCATGCAAATGAGGCGTGACCTTATGTAAATGATGGATTGAGCGTCATAAAGATACAAATAACATACGGCGCATGCGCCGTCCCGTGGACACATCCCAGTGCGCATGCTCAGAATCACGTCGAAACAACAACTGAGATACGTCGAATCACTTCCTATGACGTGAGCGTAACCTACGCCTAGCCATATTCACGAACTACGTAAACAATGTAAAATACAACGGCTGTGTTCCCTGGTCCATACCTTTGCATGAGTTGCGCCTCCTATATGGGGAATAACTTTACGCCGGACGCAAGTCTTACGCAAACCGTGTATATGATGCGCCGGGTGCAACTACGTTTGTGAATCGGCGTATCTCCCTCATTTGCATATGTGCATAGAAAATCTTTGGGAGCGGCAAATGCGTCCGGCGTAACTATGCGCCCACGATACGACGACGTAGGCAAGTTACGTCGGTCGTAGGAAGCCTATTTTTAGGCGTATCTAGTTCTGTGGGCACGGAGCACAGATACGACGGCGCATAGTTACACTTACGCGGCGTATCACGAGATACGTCGGCGTAAGTGCTTTGTGAATCCGGGCCTATATGTTTTGGGAGACCACTGGCTGGATCCTGTTGTAACCGCTACCCCAGGTGTGGGTTAACAAGCTGAGTGCCCTTTCTCAGGTCGAATACTGTGAGGTGAGAGGCTTGAATATTTGTGGTGGAGGGATCTCAAATCACCGCCTTACTGTCTCGTTTATTCTTGCACTAAGGAGGCCTCTTATGTACAAGAGCTGCTACCACTCAAAGTTTATATGGACTATTATTGTATTATTTTATTGATTCTTATGTTTGGTGATTGTTGGTCACCTGCAAATTTTTGGACAAATATTGGATTAGGGTGCTTCACTCTACATCGAAAAAACTTAGGTTCAACTCAAACATTGGGTTCATCCCTAGTGAAGACCCTTCTCTGTTCCAGCTTGACTGTTTCCCTGTGCAAAGCCAACTTCATAGACAGTCTATGAGCTTGGCGTGGAGGAACTTTGAGTAGACTTCAAAAGGGTCTTGACCTCAACCCTACTGAACACCTTTGGGATAAACTGGAATGTCAATTATGAACCAGATCTAATCATTCAACAACTCTAACATTAGGCCATCACATTAAAGCGGAGGTTCACCCAAATAACATCTATATCAGACCAACTTCTCTATACTTCTAACATGTACAGTCCGCATTTTTTTTTTTTTACGCTGTACATACCGTATAATCTATATTTGCAATCTGGCTTTCGGGTACTTCTCCCGCGGGAGTAGGCGTTTCTATGCTGAGGAGGAATGTCCTCTGGGAGGTCGCCCAGATGATTGATGTCCTTTCAGAAAAAGTCCCCCCCCGGCGGATAAGGCCCCGCCCCCCGTATTGCGTAGGCGCGTCACGGCGTTTCCGAAAGAAGCCGAACATGAAGAAGCTCTATACGAAACCTGCGCAGTCAGCTCTACACGGACTCGCAGCTCTGCATGTCCGGCTTCTTTTGAAAACGCTGTGACTCGTGACGCGCCTACGCAATACGGGGGGGGGGCCTTATCCGCCGGGGGGAACTTTTTCCAAAAGGACGTCAATCATCTGGGCTACCTCCCAGATGACATTCCTCCTCAGCATAGAAACGCCTACTCCCGCGGGGAGAAGTACCCGGATGCCAGATTGCAAATATAGATTATACGGTATGTACAGCGTAAAAAAAAAAATGGACTGTTCATGTTAGAAGTATAAAGAAGTTGGTCTGATATAGATGTTATTTGGGTGAACCTCCGCTTTAAAGGCCATGGTTTCACTATTGGCACTCCAATAAACTCATATACTGTAGGTGTGATGGTCGGTCATCAATTTTTTTGAAAAATACTGAGCAGGGTGCTTCACTGTACATTGTAAATCCTTGGCAAGTCATGCTAACGAAGAAAGACAATCCTTAGCAACACAAGTTAAATAAAGAAGGTACAATTCGCTAATATGTATCGGCTCTTACCTTTAGTTTTTCAAACCGGTCACTCAAAGAGGCCACCTGATGTTCTCTGTGCCTACCAACTAATTTGCATAAGGCACAAATAAGCTGATCATCCGACGCACAGTACATGTTAACCTTCTCGTTTTCATGTTCCAGACAAACAAGTCCCCGAAAATGAGCATCCGGTATAGGTGCCACCAGACGATGACTTGTAAAAGGTTTCTTGTTCGGGTGGGTTGCACGTAGGCAACGGTCACAGTAAGATACCTCGCAAGTTATACACGTCTTGACGGCATCTCTAGGCGGTTCCACCTCACAGAACTGGCATGGAATCCTTTCGGTTGCCATGATCGGAACACTTTTGTAGATCTTGTCCCGGTGGTCTTCGCTGGGAGAGTTTGGTCCGCTTAGAGACGCCTTCTGAAACCGGTCGATGATGTTCTGAAGGGTGATGTTGCGTTTCAACCCTTCCAAGCCACGGTGGTTGAGCGATATGACATATCGGCAAGTCGGACACTGGAAGGCTGTGACGGGTTCTACCAAGTCACTCGAAGGATTTCCAGAAACCAGGATGCGATGGGCACAGCTAAAGCACAAGCTATGGGCGCAAGGAAGTAGGAGGGGGTCCTCAAATAATTCCAGGCAAATTGGACAGGTTAATTCTGACTCCAATGTTTCCATGTTTAGCTAAACCATTCAGATTTAGGAGATCTTGGTTTCTTCTGTTCACCTAGAACAAAACACACACGTATTAGACGTAATCGTTATTTATGATCACAAGCAGACCAAATTGATTTTAGCACCACATCCCTGAATTTAATAGGTGGAGAAGGAAAAAAATTGGGACTTTTTTGGTGCAAAATATTATTTTTTCAAATATAAATGTATAAAATTTGTTTTATTTTCTATTTTGAGGAGCAAAATAAAAAATAAATGGCTAGTACAGTTTATCACAATTTTAATCGAAACAGCAAAGTAAGATGGACTTCCCAACATGTTTCGCCCATATGTCGGGCTTCTTCAGGGGATGCTGTCCGTTTTAGGGGTACAAGCTTTCTATTGAAAAGCACAAAAAACATATATGTATCATTTAAAATCAATAAATTAAATTTTTTTTACAGTACATTTATTGATTTAATATGATACATATATGTTTTTTGTGCTTTTCAATAGAAAAAAGCCCTGCATGTGGGCATTTCCTATGGTGGTCTACATGCATACGTAGCATATGTAGCCTCCATGAAGAAGCCCTGTGGGTGGGGTGAAATGCGCCAGGGGCGTGTCTTAGACAGAGCCCGGGTTGAGGCTGCTATCAGCTGTGTGATAGATGGGCTTGCACGGTGCGCGGCGATTGGGATACCTTCTACATTAAGTCAGGATGGACTTACCCAGCATGCACCCATGGTGGAATCCGGTGGACCTGGCAACAGAAGCCTGAGGGTGCAAACAAGCGGAGCTTTCCCTTTGGATGGAGCTATGCTGTGATTGAACAAGCCGATTGGTTACTATGCACAGCTGCACCAGATTTTGTGTGCGCCAGCTTTAGTAAATCTCCTTTAAAGTTTCAAGGCAAAATTACACCTTGTACTTAACCACTTGATGACCAACCGCACGCAGTGTACTGCGGATGAGCATCTGCTGTTGGCAAAGGGACATACCCATACGTCACTGCCTACTTCCAGGTTCAGGGCGCAGGCATGTGCACCCCACCCTGCCAGCTGGGAACAAGTCACAGTTAATGATTCACAGCTGATTCACAGATGATTCACGGCTGTATCCAATCAGTACCCAGAGCCAGGGCCACTGATTGAAATCATGGGGCCCCATACAGCCTACCTGACGGGCCCCCCTTCAGCACCACCCCTGTCTCTGCCCCTGGCCCCTCCCCAGATGCCATATTGTGTTGCAGACAGAGCCACCCATGCCATGCCGCCCGCTAATGCCATGTTGTGCTGCAGACAGTGCCACCCATGCCGCCAATGGCATAGTGCTATTGGCAGCATGGGTGGCACTGTCTGCAGCCCAGGCCAAAATAGTTCAGTTGGTTTGGTGTACTCAGTGTCAGTGTCAGATTGGCCGCCGCAATATCTCAGATGAAATTCCACTTTGCTACAATGTAGAATAGTCAGCGGACAGCCTGTATAACAGTGTAAATTTGCTGTCCCCTCAGAACCAATTGCCTTCAGAAGTTACCCAATTAGTAAATAGAAAAGACACAAAGTGGCAAATAATTGTGAAGTGGAAGGAAAATGATAAATTGTTCTCATTTTTTTTTTACAAATAAATATGTGAAAGGTGGGTGTGGGGGCATTTGTATTCAGCCCCCTTTACTCCGATACCCCCTAACTAAAATCTAGTGGAAGCAATTGCCTTCAG